>NC_090942.1:67248827-67553156 GCF_040807025.1 Struthio camelus | reverse complement strand
ACATCATGTCTCAATTAAGCAGGTAAATAGGTGCTTTCAGAAGCTGTTGCTATGTAAATCACCCTAACCCCAGATCCCACAGCAGCATAGCCATCTGGTTGCCTTCCTCTTTAGAGGAAGGGGCAACAGCTCTGGCCTGAAAGAATCATCTTAGCTTGGATTATTATTGATGCAAGTACTGCAGCTCCATCCCTGGCATCAAAACTCACTTTCAAGTGAGCCCTTTGAAGTGCTAGGACTCAGGTGCCTTTGTGAATGTTCTCGTTGGAAGAGGGGCAACAAGTTACATCCAATTTCTTTTACATCGGCAGATAAACCTTGGAGGCACTGGGGCCTCCTTCCAGGCAAGGCGTTCCAAGAGGTGAGTGATGCTAGGAGGCAGCACACCGCCAGGAGAAACGCACACATTCAACGTGGGGGGAAGCCGCTGCTAAGGACGGGGAAGGTGCAGGGGGGTGAGGCACAGCGGGGCTCCCTCCTCGCCGGGCCGCGCTCTGCCCCGCTGTGAGCTCGGCAGCCGCCGCCGCCGCCTCTTCCTCCTCCTCCTCACCCGGCCCCAGGGGCCGGCGCGGCGGGGAGACGGCGGCGCCGCGAGGTGCCGGTGGGTGGGGGAAGGAAGGGGCGGGCAGGGCCGGGCAGGTGAGGGGCCGGGCGGGAGGCGGCCGGAGCCGCAGCGCGGGCCGGGCACAGAGGCAGCGTCGAGCTGCGCCGCGCCGCCACTGCCCCGGCGCTGCCCTCGGGGCTGCGTCGGCCCCAGGCGCGGGGGGGCGCTGACGGGCGGCGGGGCCCCCAGCGGCTCGGCGCCGACACCCGTCTCGCTCCGCCGCCCCGAGGATGAGCGCAGGCGAGGGCATCCCCTTCAGGCGGGCGGCCATCCGCAGGAAGTCCAGCCCCGGCCTGCCCGGCGCTGCCGCCGCCGTGGCCCATGGAGCGGCGCGTCCCCGCCCCGCGGGCCCCCCGCCGACCCCCGCAGGTAACGGCCGCCGCCCCGCCAGCAGGCGCAGGTTAACGGCCGCCCCCCCCCCTCCCCCCAACCAGCGCCGGCACGCGCAGGTAACGGCCGCCCCGCGGAACCCCGCAGGTAACGGCCGCCGCCCCCGGGGGCGCCGCCAAGAAGTTGCCGCCGCCGTCGTGGGGGAGGCTGGCTGCTCTCTCAGCGCCGGCGGCGGGGGCGCCCCGCTGCCGAGGGAGCCGCGGGAGACGGAGACCGGGCCTGCGGCGGGCAGAGCTGGGGCCGGGGCCCTTCTCCGGGGCCGTTGGTCACGAGCGAAAGGGGCCGGCGGTGACGTTTTTCCTTTTCAAAGTCCGCCAGGGCGCTTACTTCCACACTTCGGCCGGGCTTGCCGGTGCCGTGGAGCCTGGGGCTTGCCCCCGCGCTGGGCCGTGGCGGCTGCTCTTGGTGGGGCAGGCGCGGGGGCAGAGGGCACCTGCCTGGCCGGGGGGCGTCAGGCTGGACGCACTTGGTGTGTACGCCGAGTCGCTGCTCCGATAAACCTGATTATCCGTGTTTATTAAGTAATACTCTGAACGGCTCTTAGACTTGCAGGAAGGCTCTCCCTACTGTGGCAGGCCTGCCCATGCCCTGTGCCTGTCCCTCCCCTCTGCCTCTTTCCTTGCCTCTTTCTGCAACAAACCGTTGCTGGACTTGTTTGACATGTCATGCTTCAGGAGCCAGCTGCCATAAAGTTGAAGCATTGCTATTAAAAGGCGCAGTCAAGTTAGACTGGTTACATGTGTTACCTTGGCCACCCTGAAAAAGAAGCTATCATAAATTCCTGGCTTGCTGTGGTGCCTGGGAGTTTCAGAAAGTTGTTGCCTGTGAACAAGTAAACCCCCATCCCCTTATATACACCTATAAAAATATGTATTCAAAAAAAGACCTATATAAACCCCCATGATTCTGTGGTATGACAGCAGTGAAAAGTATGACGTGCTGTGCTTATGCTCGTCAGCAGCTTGGTTTGGTGGATGGGGAAGGTGAAAATGGTAAAGATAAAGCTTGAAATCTCTGAGGTATTCCTGTTATTGTTGGGAATGACTACCTGCTAAATGAAAGGGAGGGGATGTTTTGCTCTGGGACTGTCTTTTCATGAATTTCCAAGCAAGAGGTGTGCTTAATTTTAAAATGAGTACGCACAGAAAAGAATGCAACTTCATGATACTGTCCACAGTGTGCTTTATTTTAGTGTTAAAATGTAGTGACTTTGGTTCTGTGCATGAATCCACAATTTTTTATTAATGTGGTTTTTTTCCCCAGGGCTTCACTTGCATATATTCATCTGGAAAGAGGAATGTGCAGCTGTTTTTGTAGCATGTAGGCTTAATGGATGTCATCCTTGCCTACCAGAGGAGCAGTTAGAACAGGGACCCTATGTTCGCTGCTGCTACTTTTCTCTCATTAGGCTTCTGCAGCCACTCTCCATTACCCTATACTCCTGGGTAACAGTTTCACGCTCATCCACTATTCTCTGTTGTAGCCTCCTTTTCTTTGTGCAAAAAGCACACGCTAAACCTGCAAGGTGATTAATATTTACGACTTGTGTATGTAATGGATAGCTTTTCTGTGTGAATGTTCGTGCAGCGTTCTGGTGGCTTTTTGTAGTTGAAAGATCATGAGGACCATGACAAGAGCAATGCGCTGCTTATCAGATGTCTCCATGCTGCAGTAGCCAACTTCATAGCTAGCGCTTTCTTGCATTGTGATTGCTAAATATGATTGCAATACGAGAAACTCGCACGCCGAAGATGAAGAAGTGAAGTCAAGAGATGTGTGAAATAAAAGGGAGACTCGAAGATTAGTTTTTAGCTTTTCTCTTGTAGGTACCTAAATTAATTCTTCTCTTTTTTCATTCATAATCCTTCTCTTATAGAAAATGATGTGAAGAGATCTTATGTGTAGAAACAATGTATTTTCTATTAGTAGGGCTTTAGCTCCCTTTCTGCTCCTCCTGTTGGCAGAGGCTGCTATGGCATGTGCTTCTGTATTCCATAATATGAAGATAGCTTTGTAGCCTTGCTCTCTCTCCTGTGTAGTCAGCACTTGCTTCTGTGGCTGATAAAAAGTGATTTATGATTCAAGCTGCCTTGATTCTGCAAGTATAAATTTAATCCCCAGGTGCAAAGTTGGGTTTGCTGTTTCTCCTGTCATGCAAAAAAAAACCAAACCAAACCAAACCAAACCAAACTATTTTTCCAGGTGGTTTGTGTTTCCTTTTTCAGCTAATAAAATGCTCACTTGGTCTTCTGTCTAATGATGGAGTATGCCTTGGACATGTATGAATTTATTTCTGGGGGAAGGGGGACGGCATTAACATAGCCCACACATCTACAGTACTTGTCTCTGCCAAGTGTGGTGAAATATGCTAGTTATCTACATTATTGCCTGAGGACAGAACAGCTCTTATGATTGTCTCAGATCTATATCTGGCAAGCAACTGAAGAAACTAGACATCATATGTGAGTTATTTTTCCTTAAATATACATTAGAAAAAATTCTGGATTTTATATATGACAGGTATATCAGAACTCTTAGACTAGTAAATTATGTGTTACTTGTAAGAAAACTTAATAAGACCTACTGTAATTTCTGTACATTCAGTAGTTCCCTTATAACCTTTGACATTAGCCTGTTGAATTAGGGAATACGACAGATTTTGTCTGTGTTGGCAGACATAACATAAGATTCTGTTCTTAAACGTACTATAGTCCAAATCATCATTTTCATGTGCAAAATTGCAATCAAATTCTGTTAATGTTTAAGCATGAAAGTGTGCTGTGTTTAACTACCTACAGGAACAAGCAGAAATAACTTCCTGTTAGAAGTTGACATTAATTTGAAGGCTTGGACAAAGAGTACTTGAATCTTCAGAGATACTTTGAAATAGCTGGAAAATGTCAGAGCTTGAGACAATTTAGAGAAGAGATTTCAGTGGAGCAGCATGATTAATCTGCTTTCATGAAGGGAATAACTAATGGGCACTTGTTTTTCCTACTGTTGAGTTAGAATTCAGCGTTGATACCAACTCAAGCCCTGTCTGCACATGCAAATCCTTAATTCAAATGCAAATATGCTTTTTAACTCAAAATTACCTTGTCTGCCAAGATGTAGGTGTAGGCTACTTTTTGTTCTGCACCTTTCACAAGCCTTTGCAAAGTGTGAGCGCTGGTGGTGCTGTGATTCTGCACCAGGTTAAGTTATCTAAAAGGCTGTGCCCTCCAACTAGTTAACTTGGTTTAGCTGTGTAGTGAAGGCATTGTTCGGGACACACGGGCACCGTAGCTTGCTTTCATAGCAATCAATAAATAGCTTATTTCTGCTATTAATATGTTCAGCTCCCTCCTTGCTGCACATAGACTAGATTAACCTTTTGTGAAAAATTCAAACCTTGCAGAGTTTCCTTGGCTTTGTTCTTTTAAAAGCAAGTTACACGCTTTCCAAACTGTTTTCCCCTACTTCCTTTTCCCCAAATAAATGTCTTCTGCTCTTTTACTATATATTGGCAGTCTCAGACATCGCAGTGTGGCTCATAGAGAGCTGAGGTAATTTGCATTCAAGACAGCATTCACTGCAGCAAGGTATCTGCAAACACTAACATGGAGAAAAAAAAAATTCCCGTCTGCTTCTGCTGTATCTCTGCCTGTTTAATGAATATGGTTTTGTGGCTTTATGCAAGCAGTAGTTCTTTGGGGTTGCTTCTTGCAGTGGGAGATAAACTAGATTAGACTCTAATAGCACGCCACTGTGGTCTTTGAAAAACATCTTTATTGTCCAGGGTTTTTCTTATTTTTTTAAAACTTTGAACAAGAACTATATCCTGCCTGATAGTTTTGCTTTGTTGGTGGTAATTTTTTTTTCTGGTTTACTTCTGGAAATCAGTAAAGTAATTCACTTCAGGTTATAGCTTTGCTAGCTCCTGGCTTTGTGTCACCAGCTGCTTTTTGCTGACTGGACCATGGTGACTGAATATCTGAATGCTATATAGTGTGTCAGGGTGACACCTATATGACCATTAGGGTTAATCTAGACAGCAGCTGGAACCTCTAGATGCAATAGAGATCACTGCGAAAGAAAACTGGTTACCTTGTTGACTTTCCTAGTGAATGCAGTGTTTTTGAAATGTTTCTGAAGTTGCAGTTCATCTAGGAGAGCTGATACTTGAAAATATTGAGGGAGGAGGGAGCATATAGGAAATTACTTCTAAATATTCATCTCACTTCAGAAATAAGGGAATGTAAGGTATGAACAGTTCCTTTTTGAGGCTCTCACATGGAAATATATTAGCTGTTAAATTTTCCTGTCTGTTATTGTTGGACAATTTACTCTTTCTGTGGGCCAAATTAATCCCATGTGCCTTCTATTGAAGCAAATGTGTTGTGTGAAAAATGCCAGGAAATGAAACTTAGCTTCCTGAATATAATTTTACTATTTCTTTATTCCTTTTCCCCCCACTTCTTCTCCAAATTAGGATCAAAACACTACCCTTGAAGCCAGTAAAAGGGTGGTGGGTGCTACTCTTAGATTATCTAGGAATGCCCCTTGTTTATTTATATCTGGGTTAGCTTGGCTATTTAGCCCTTGTCATATAACATCTGCTTTGCCCAATAATTGTCGTTGGTCTTGGAACATGGGCTTCGTGGAGATCAGGATGGTAATTGCCTTAAAGAAATCAGAATTTGTGTTCATAACTGCTTGTCTTGCTAACGATAATACACAAAGAGTTACAAAGAAAGGTTATAATTGGTCACAGATGTGCTAAAATGGTATAAATATGCTCCTTGCTGGAGAGGCTCCTTTAGAAGGTACTATGAGAAAGCAAAAATGTGGAGGTGCTGGTAACTGCCGTTCCTGAAGTGCTTTTAGGCATAGCTGAATTTGGACTGCGTGTGCAAATTATTATTTTCCTAATTAATTTTTATGCAAAATTACAGGAGTAGGTTGTTTTTGCAGATAAATAGGCTTGAGAGATTTTTGGATTGGAGGGAAAGAACCTGCTCAGGGAATGTGTCGCTTTTGGCAACTAAAACACAAATATTGAAAAAGCAAGCTGTTCATACAAAAAAGCAGTGATTTTTCCCTTGAGCTGTTATTTTGTCCTTTGTCTCATGTCCATCATTTCTGTATTTATTAAAACTGTAGTTCTCAGACTTCACCCACTTCTTAAGTCATGGCGATGGACTACCTCATCTCCCACCGTTTCAGTCAAAATCCTGTTTATAGCTGGGCAATGTTTTTATCTGATGCTATTTGTCAGTGTTTCTTGAGTACAGTATGATCTCTGATAAAATATTTTAACTGCTGTATTTTGAATTGTTAAGTCTTTAAGTAGTGGTATGTATTTGGTGTATAAGGCAAATTATCTTCCCAAGAGGAAAGATTTGTCAAAGGGAAGGCAAAAGCATAAAGCAGATTTTAAAATGAGATGTTTGGGTTTTGTTCTCTGTTAACTCTGCATTGGTTTTGTTCTAGTCTTTGATGTAAGAGAAAAACAGTATTGTCATAGTATTGTCAAATAATTTGATTTGATTAATCAAATTATTGACTGCAAATCTTGCATGTGACATTTCTTTTCTATGAGGAAAAAACAGACATCCTATTCCATTTTTGCATACTGTATGTAATATCTCACAGAATCACAGAACGGCCAAGGTTGGAAGGGACCTCTGGAGACCATCTAGTCCAATGCCCCTGCTCAAGCAAGGTCATCTAGAGCACATTGCCCAGGATTGCATCCAGGCAGGTTCAAACTATCTGCAGGGAAGGAGACGCCACGACCTCTCTGGGCAACCTGTGCCAGTGCTCTGTCACCCTCACAGGAAAGCAGTTTTCCCTCATGTTCAGACGGAGCTTCCCGTGGTTCAGTTTTGCCCGTTGCCTCCCGTCCTATCACAGGGCACCACGGAGAAGAGTCTGGCCCCATCCTCTTGACACCCTCCCTTCAGACACTTATACGCATTGATCAGATCCCCCCTCAGTCTTCTCGTCTGCAGACTGAACAGTCCTAGCTCTCTCAGCCTTTCTTCACAGGACAGATGCTCCAGTCCCTTCGTCGTTTTCATAGCCCTTCGCTGGACTCGCTCCAGGAGCTCCGTGTCTCTCTCGTGTTGGGGAGCTCAGAACTGGACACAGTGCTCCAGGGGAGGCCTCCCCAGGGCTGAGGAGAGGGGGAAGATTACCTCCCTTGATGTACTGGCAACACTCTTCCTAAAGCACCCCAGGATACCATTGGCCCCGTTGCTGGCTCATGGTCAACTTGTTGTCCACCAGCACTCCCAGGTCCTTCTCCGTGGAGTTGCTTTCCAGCAGGTCAGCCCCCAGCCTGGACTGGTGCATGGGGTTATTCCTCCCCAGGTGCAGGACCCTGCCCTTGCCTTTGGTGAACTTCAGGAGGTTCCTCTCCGCCCAGCTCTCCAGCCTGTCCAGGTCCCTCTGAATGGCAGCACAGCCTTCTGGTGTGTCAGCCACTCCGCCCAGTTTAGTATCATCAGCAGACTTGCTGAGGGTGCACTCTGTCCCTTCCTCCAGGTCACTGATGACTATATTGAACAAGACTGGACCCAGGACTGACCCCTGGGGGACACCGCTAGCTGCAGGCCTCCAACTAGACTCTGCAGCACTGACCACAACCCCCTGAGCTCGGCCATCCAGCCAGTTCTCAGTCCACCTCACTGTCCACTCATCTAACCCACACTTCCTGAGCTTATCTATAATGATTTGATGGGGGACAGTATCAAAGCCTTACTGAAGTCCAGGTTGACCACATCCACTGCTCTCTCTTTGTCTACCCAGCCAGTCATCCCATCAGAGAAGGCTAAAGTCTTTCCTGACTATAAGTCGATCCGGGGTGCATAGTTACACTTACATGATCATAATGATCCCTTTCCTCATGTAAAATCTATGAATAAACTTTTGCCTCCAGCTCTTGATGATATAAACCTTTTAATCATCTGTGTGGCTGTGCACATCTCTATGTATTCAACAAACTTAGGTACTTCAGAAAACTGGAGACAAGAATTTTGTTTTGAGAGGGCACCTCCAGAGCTATAGTTTTGTCAATAACCCAAGCAAGTGGAGGGAATTAAAAGAGGAAATTTTAATGGTTTCTTGAACTAGCTGCCTTAGAAGTGGTATTTTTTTAGAAATGACTTTAGCAGAAGAAACTACTTCTCAAATTAAAGTGGAAGGGGGAGGATGAGACTATGCTTAGATGTTGATGAACCAAATAAGTAAACCTTAAAATCGGAGGTGTCTTCTCTGACACAAATATACAACAGTTAAGTCAATATCAGAAGATATGGACAAATCTGTAAAAGCAGAAAAGGGAAAAAAACTAAAATTATACAGTAGTTTGCAAAGTGAAACCTATAAAGAAAGATTTTTTTTTTTTAAATGAGCTTCAAAGCAATTTGGCTGATGTCTTTGCACTGAACACAATAAAATGGAGCATAAAATGGATTAAAATTGGAGGCAAGAGTAGAGCAATGAAATGATGTTAGTTACTAAGTATTAATGCTAAGTGTGTCACAGATGTTAATGTAAAATATGTTAAATAGCCTGGGAAGGAGGAAAAATGGGGCAGAACTCAAAATTTCATCTGAGATGTGAAATCCTGGGATTTATTATTGACTTCTGAGCAGAATAGATATTAATGCATCAGACTTACAGATCTAGCCTTCCTCTCATGAATAATTGCAGGCGCATGCCTCCCTTTCAAATTGATGCCAGTATGCCCAGATATAGATGAGTATTGGGGAGAGAAAATGTTGGCTGTTGCTAAAGTAAAACTGACTGGATCAGAGGCTGGATTTTCTCTGGCCTCTTTGGAGATTTTACTTTTTGTTAGTTGGACATGTGATGTTTTGATGCTAGGCTATTTGATTCTGTTAGTTATAGTTGTGATCAAGTTCGACTTTAAGCTGTTGTAACTAATACCTAGCCTTGTAACTGTAATTATGTTGTGACTATATTCCTGCATACTTCAGACTTGCAGGATTTGAGCTGCCTCTGAGGGCTACTCCTCATGCTGCAATATCAGGCCTGTCTCAGGGTTGCTGGTAGCCTAGATGCAGGCGGTTGTCCTAGGCCTGATACTAGCAGTGAAATCTCCCCTTTTTAATCCGTGCTTTAGCTTTGTTTGCTTTCTCTGGACCAACCAAATTTTTGTTTGAGCTTCTGTGCAATCATTTTGGGGACCTTGCAGCACTTGAAGCAAGAATCAACAAAGAGTTGTCTAAAGAAATCTTTGGTGCACATATCCTCTGTTTCTATGAAGCATGAGAGGTATAGATTTAGACAAGTCTGCAAACCTGTGATTAGTTTTGCACTCCTGCCTGCACCCCAGTGACTACTGGAGGTGGAGGGAGGGAGAAGGTGTAACGCTCTGCCACTTCTCCTGGTCCTGACTGCAGGTCCTGGTTGGTCAGGCCTGTTCCTGCTGGGGGCTATCTGCTTGTTAAGCTCCAGCTAGTATGGTGGGGGAAGGGTGCTTTTTTATTCGTTTACTTAAGTTAATGGTTATATAGGTAGCCTTTATTCCTCCACTAGGCAGAGGTGGTAGTTAACACTTTCAGATTCCTAGGCTTGCTTCTGCCATAAAACAGGTATTTTAAATCTGAAACCAAAGTTATAGAGTGTAAAATAGACTTAAAAAACCTCTATAAATGACCCAAATTGTCACATTGTTAAAGCAGATAATATTATTTTAAGAAAAATTTCCTTTTAAATGCTTTCTCTTGTATCACAATGTCTTGATGGTATCTTCTTGTAATGAGTAATCAGAATGTTTTTCTTCTGTGCCCTACGTTTTTCAGTTCGCTGTCTTGTCTTTGGTGCTTCAGTTTATTAATTGAATATTAAGATACTCATTATCTGTATTAATGTATGTAAATGATTAGGAAATACAACTAGTTGGCTACATTCATCTTCAGAGTCTGAGAATCAAAACAAAGCCACTGATACAGGAAAGTAAATTATTTTGGATTGAATTGAAACCTTTTTGTAATTTTATGAAGTTACCCTTTTAGACTTTACTCAGCTGAGTCTTGCCAAAACATCCCTATCTTCATATAAACATACTTTACATTCCCCTTTTTCAGTCTGACATCCCATCACTAAGAAATTACATTTCTGACTGTAAGGGCATAATCCTTCCTTACCTGAGCCCTTCTCCTGTGGACATGGCGTTCAAGAAAGCTATGTAGGACGGCTGGTACCTGAGAATTGTTTTCAAGATTTGCTGGGGATCCTTTTTATTTGCCCTTTGAATATCTATAACTTTTTAATTCTAAAAAATAAGGCATTTTTCTATTCAAAAAAGAGGTCACAAATTCTCAGGTAAAGATATGATTCTAAGAGAGGCTTTGTGAAACACCAGATTTTGTGGTATATACAATAAAAGGAGAGTTGTTATCATTGTGTGAGGTCATTCAACATTTATGTTTCAGTTTAAACTTCTAAATATAGAACTATATGAATTTTATTAAATGTGGATAAGTTGCATCCATTTAGCAATGAAAATAATTGTCCCTACTAGAAAATAAAGTGGTCATTAATACAGAAGGTTTTTAAGTTGACTTTCATAAGGTTCTCTTGGTAATCTGAGTCAACCATTGCTCTGTAATTACCTTTGCACTCTCTTGAGTAATGAACGATAATGCAGTAAACAGTGTTCTTTATATTTTATTAATCTATATCTGATCCAGTGAACAAATATGCTCACTGTGCTTACAAATGAAGGGCATACTAACGACTGAGCTCCCTGTTAACATGCTGTTTAGAGTTAGGTTGGGTAGCAGAAGCTAGCTACAGTAGAACTCTGTAGTGGTTTTGTGGTCAGGTTGTATGAAGTCATGTAGGCAAGTCAAAACACAACAGTCTGAGTTGAGTGGTTGGCTGTGCAGGTAATCTGTTTCTGAATTTCCTTAAATCCTGTTCCGTGTTAAGTATAGAAGCTACCTTCACAATAACATTGCAAATGTCAAGTCGGGGGAGGGAGGAAGTCATTGCATCTGCTGCACATAGCTAGCAAGAGACCTAGCTAGTATTGGTATGAGCTATTCCTCATAGTCAACTTCAGTGCTGAGAATTGCCCCTTTAAGTGCTTATCTTATGTTAGTTTCTGTATAAGGACGTTACTGCTGGTTTGCAGGAGATATTAAAAGCCTTCTTTCGTGGAAGTGAGAACAATATTCGCGTTGTGCATATTAATAAGGAATTTAAAGGAACTTCAGAACCCAAATGAGCTAGTTACCTTTTCCAAGGATTTTTTATATAGCTTAAATAAACACTTTATCTTGTTCGAATGTCTGTTCATCTTAATTGTGGAGAATTACAACTTCCTGGTTTTAACAATTGATAACTTTTAACAATAACTGTATAATCTCTGCTTTTCGTATGTGGCTAATGCCAAGCTGTGTAGTTAGCTAGTATTATGTGCTTTTCTGTTTTCTGCAAATGTAGATGAGTTGCAACAGAAAAACAGTTTACCTTTTTGAAACTCCAATTCTCAGCTATATGCTGAAATGTGATAAATAACATGTGAATGTTACCATCTTGAATATTTTATCCTCTTCATTGTATCCTAAATATCATTCAGCAATTGTGTTGGACTGAATCCTGACTGAAGTTAATTATTATTTCTTTTAAATGGCTGGCGTAATTTACAGAAAATTGTTACTTTGAGATAGGAAGATTTTTAGGTCCTAAATGAAAAGTAATGTCTTCAGTTTTCTAAATGAGGTAGATATTTAAATCTGTAAGTCATAGCACCTCTACAATGACACCACTTAAGCCCTTTTCCTAAATGCATCTCATGTGTCTCACATTGTCAGATTATTTTTTTGTTCTCGTGCAGTTAAACAGTGATGTTAAAAGACGTTTGCCAAGCTCTTATTCATTGCTTCTGTTGGTTTGGGTAAAGGCGTATGCATTCAGTATTCATATGGAGTAGTATGCAGTTTATGCTGAGAGCAGGACCATGATCCTCTTTATATGAGACATGAGAAAGCCATCTTAGTCTTCTAGAATTTCTTTAATACAAATAATTCAGACTTTCGTTTTGTGAAACTCAGAGCTTTCACTGTTGCTTCGTGGAAGAATATTGAAGTAGTCCTTTCAAAAAGGCAAATGGCTTTAAAGCTGACACTGAGAAAAATCACTAGTGTCAGCGTGATTGGTCTAGTAATGCTGCTGAAGTATCTGCAGGGGAAAGGGATCTGGGGTCCAGCAGTTTAATGGAACTCTTTTCCCAGTTAATATGTCTAGGCATAATATCGTGAATAGCCAAGCATGGTGAAAATGACAGAATCCAAACCCTCGTAGAGAAGTGGATATACACTGCTGCAAATGAAAACTCAGGTTAAGTTGCTCATGTCTAGTAAGTGCCACTTTACAGCCATCACTGCCTGGTTTTCTGATTGTTTTCTTTTACCTGGAGGTGCTTAGGAGATGGACTACAGATTGGTAAAAATATAAGAATTTTCCATGACAAGTGACGTTTCGGAGAGAGTTTGCTGCAGAAGAGAATTCAGCTTCTCTGTGCTGTCCTGTGGTGTAGAGTGCTTTTGCTTGCATCAATACTGACCTAAAAAAAAAAAAACACAAAAAACCAAAAACTGTTTCACTCTTTCCTTCCTTTGGTCCTAAGGAAGGAGATTAGGAACTGAGCAGAAGTGGATGACTTGTGCTCTTTGTAGGCTATCAAAGTACATGTCTTTAATAGTCTTCTACCTTGCACGCTGCTCTATTCACTTCTGCTAGTTAAAAGTACACCTCAGAAGGAAAAAACATGCCTGCCCCTTCTCTGCTTCCCATATGTTCACTTTTAGGCACACTTTCATGGCATAGTATTTGGACTGCCTTTGTGCCCACCTACTACCCTGAATCTATAGCTTGGGATGGAAAGGGAGGAGTCCCATTGCACTTGTCTAAGCACCTTTCTTCCTCAAGAAACCAAGCAAGGTAGGTATTCACTGGCAAATGTTACCCTCAGCATAGAGGAGGGAAAAATGCTTCTTAAATATCAGAAGTGCAAGCATGCCATGGTTGCTCAGATTGACTAGTACCGTATACTTCCTCTTACAGTCAGTGAGATCGCTGAAGTTCATCAGCCATCGCTAAATGTGGGTAAGACTAGCAGAATTGGACATGGGAGTACACAGAACTGAAACATCTGAAGTATTAAGCTGGAAAAGTTTTTTTTTTTTTTTGTAAATGTGGAAAAGCAGCTTGTTTGAAGTTAAAATGTAACATTGTTTACAGTGGCTATGGGTGTAGAAGCAGGATCAGCTTTCTGATAAGGGGATTTTTCCAGGTATGCTGTACAAGGGGTTAGAAAGCAGGAACAATTTAGTGACTAGAAGTAAGGGGAAGCCTGCTAGCTGACTGCATGGTGCTGAAAGAACTCTTTATACTGAGAATTTTTTCTTTTTTATTTTTATTGGTGTGTGGGTTCACATTTGAAGATCTTTCTGAGGGGGAGGCAGGAGAATTCTGGTAACGGGTAAGCATGTTAAACTTTAAATGTAAACTGTTGAACAGGTTTACAGCGGCTGCGAACAAGCCACATCAAATTAAACTAGGTAATCCAGTGCTAGTGAAGAGGAATCTCGTTTTTACCATAAACTTTTGAATGATGCATATTCAAGTGCATATGAGGAAATGATCCATGTTTCTATGGGGATATATACTTGAAAATCTTTGTACTAACTTTTAAGCATCTTAACCCCCGATCTTGTTCCTTTATATGGATGTTAGAACACCAAACGATCTGCTGTTTAAATTATATTTGAGTGTGATCTTTAACTGTAGCATGGTTCCTGTTAGTGTAAAAAGAATAATTATTCCTGTTATGTAAAACAATTTTTTTTTAAGTTAAAATCTTTTAGCAAATGGACCTTGCAGTGCCAGAAAATGTGCAGTGTAGATTTAGGTAGTACTTTAGCATTTTGAGAGAGAACATATATATACACATATATGTATATACATATATATATTACATATATATATATAAAATACACTGTTCCGTAAATGTATGCCATGGATATGACTATATAGGTCGAAAAGAAAGCTTATGTTTTAGTTATTCTTGTGTTAGGTGAAATGAAAGCTCCTGCTTTTATTACAATATATTGCTGAACATCTTCAATGTTATATGAAATAAGGTGGTATGATATGTGTATTTTCCCTCAAAAGACTGGAAGTGACTTCCTGCAGACACGAAACTACTATAGAAAAAAAATTGGTGGATATGTGTGTGTGTGTGTTGTTTTTTTTTTAATTATTCATTCATTTATTTTAAACAGCATTGAGTCAGTGTTTAACCATTTGGGACATAAAAGCAATGAACACGGATGTTACCTAATAACCCTTTCCAGACCAAAAAGAGCACCTTTAAAACTTACAGTAGAAAATAAGGAACTAAAAACTCTGAATAAGAAAATGTAAACATCTCTGGGAAGAATGTTTCCAATGCTAGGTGTTGGCCAGCGCTCGGTGCTCTTATCACTTAGGCTGCTTCCGTGAGCTGCTGTGCTGCCTTGTTGTAGCAAAGGGAGTGATTTCTCAGTGCACTGGCTTTGTCAAAGGCATTGCAGTTCAGGCAGTTCTAAGCAGCTTTTGTTGGTAATCTGAAAAAATGCCCAGTGTTTAAAACAACAGTGGGCCAGTCTAATCCCTGCTGTAATTTGATAGACTAAACTTGACCTAAGCATTTGGATGTGGTTGGATATGGATACAGTTTGGATTTATGCATTTGGGTATGGTTAATACCTTCCAGTATTAACCTTCAAGTATATAGCATGCAATTTTCATACATTAATCATGGCTTATTCTTCTTCATATTAACAAGTAAAGGTCAGGAGCAATGCCTCTTAGCCACATTAACTTGATTTTAGCTTTGGATCATTCAGAGGCTTTCAGTGAATGCTTCTTTGTCTTGTAGTGGTTTCTAAAATTAATGTTAAATATGATCATGTCTGCCATATGTTTACAGAGTAACAGGGAAAAGGGCTACACCAACCGATTGATTTTTAGGATCTGCCTTCATGTATGTTTAAGTAATGTTGCCTACCCGCCCTGCTGGCAATGCAACTTTTCTAAGCGTTAGGCCAAAAATAGCAAACGATGTCACAATTAAATGAATTCTGTTCTAATTCACTCATCAGTTTTTTAGGATAAGCTTTCAAGTATTTTCTGTTGATGATAATGTGAAAGATGGACCAATTTTTCTTTTAGATACCATATTGAATTTGACTAGAAAATGTGTGCGCTTGTCTGTGAAATGTAAACAGAATGAATGTTGAAGTTAATAGATTATACATATCTGATATTGTAAGATAACTTAATAGATTATAGAAAAGATCCTGACAGTGAGATTTTTCATGTCCATTTTGTGGGGTGTGTTTTTTCCATGCACTTTATTAAAAATCTTTGTCATAACTCAGCAGAGAGACTTGCATTTATTTACAACTGCAGAAATCAAATGTAGGAATATTTCTGGAGCCTTTAATGTTGTCTTAAGTTGAAGTTTTCCCGTTTTCAAATGATAATTTTAACAGCACTTTTATCAGAGTATTGCAGTACATAGCATATACTCTTTGGCAGATTTTCTTTAGGCGTCCTGAACAGCAGTATCTGCAGGATCTGTTGCCTTCTCCAGGGTCTCAAGGAAGCAGCACGTGAGGCAGCTGTTCTTGTTGCACTGGAGCGTTGTCCATTGACATTGTCTTTCTGCTCCTTTTTTCTGCTCTCCTTGGCGCTATGTAGAAAGAAAACAAGTTCTTTCTGTTCTCAACAAATGGAGTGAATAATGAAAACACAATACTCTCTGCAGAGTCATCACCTTTTACTTTGTTTATATATTGTATAGCATGATGAGATCCAAATCCATCTGGGTGCAATAGGAAAATGATCAAAGAATTCACTACTAAGAATTTACTTTAGTAGCAAACTACTATAGGCTGCCTTTGTTGCTTTTGATATTGTTGTTCCTACAATGATTATTGTGTAAAAGAAATATGTTGAAGATCTGTACAGCGTATCAAGTCAGTGAGAGATTTTTCTTGATGTTACCTTAGACCTGTTTGCCTGTTCCTTTAACTGATCACTCCCTGTGGTTACTTCTCCTTAGCAAAACCACCCTGTGAAGAGTAAAGCCAACTCTTCTACTGTTCACGCCTTAGTAATTTGGAAAGTGTTTTTTTCCCCCCCCTCTTATCCTATTCCCTAGTTAAGACTTATCAGGGACACTTAGTAATGCACAGACAAAATAACTTTCTGAAAAGATGCATAATGTTTGTTTCCAGATTAGTGGATTTTGGAGAATGTATGCATGTCCTTGCAGATTCGCTTATCTGATGCTAAATAGGAGATGGGCATGTACTTGTTGTATTTATTTCAATTTAGGTGTTCATAAAAACTAAAACTGTGTTTTGTGAATTCTCAGAGCCTAAAATGAAGGTAAATTTATATTCTAATGTTATACTTGTGACAAAAATCTGATTTTGAAATCTGAAGTTGAGTTTTATTCAATTTAAGATCGTCGGTTTCTTTCAAAACTTTAATCATTTTGATTACATGTAGAACTCTACATTGCCACGTTGAAAATTTGAAAATTCCATGTTAGTACATAATACATATGGAGACTTAAAATATGAACAGCTGCATATCGTTCTTTATTGATAAACATCAATATAATATTGTATGAGGTCCAGTAATGTGTGAGCAGATTTTGAAAGATAAATATTTAGCTCAGATCCAGTACATGGGCTTAGGTGGGGATCCTGCACTATTAGACTCAAAACAGGCAGGAAAAGCTGATACAGTAGTTTCCTTGACTTCATATTTGGATTTAAAACACCTTTATTTCCCTCACAGCAGCTTATTGAATTCTTTACTAACTTCTGTAAAAAATTGCTTCCTTATGGAAACTAGAATGCAGAGGCGGTAATGTCTTTTTCTTAATCTTTTCAGTATTTTCACCATAGTGCTTATATACACATGAGAAACAGGAAGATGAAATCTAAAAGTCATACTGTTCATATTCTTTAACTCCATAGAATTACAGGCAGTGGTCCACTCCCATCACTAGGAGACCTGGGAGGGTAGTGCTAAATATTGCCGCTAGGGGCTACTGCCGTATTTGTAGCTAGCTGTGATTTAACAAAGTTGATTTATTTGTTTTTCTTCTGCTAGCCATTATGTTTCTCGACTACAAATTGCATTTTGTGTAGTACTGATTTAGCAGTTTCTAGGGGTGTAACTTTAGAAGCCAGAAAAGCACCTTTGAGGTTATAAGCTTTTCATATCCCTTGAAAAAGGTATACTGATGATAGTACTGGTCATATGAAAAGTGTTTGTGACTGTACTGAGGAACATAAGGACCCACAGTAATGCATTATGGAATATGTCTCTGAGCGCTGTGATCATCCCATCTGTTTGCTATCAAAGGAAACTCTTTTGTACATCTTCCCCATATCTTCTGACCATGAGATGGTGGAGTTCAGGATCCTGCAAGGAGGAAGCAGGGCAATAAGTAGGATCGCAACCCTGGACTTCAGGAGAGCTAACTTTGGCCTCTTCAGGGGCCTACTTAGGGGAATCTCATGGGGTAGGGCCCTAGCAGGAAGGGGGGGTCCAGGAGAAGTGGTTAATATTCAAGCATCATTTCCTCTAGGCTCAAGAGCAGTGCATCCCTCTGAGTAAGAAGTCCAGCAAAGTGGGTAGGAAACCTGCATAGATGAGCAAGGAACTCCTGGCAAAACTCCAACAGAAGAAAGAAGTCTACAGAATGTGGAAAATGGGACAGGCCACTTGGGAGGAATATAGGGACATTGTCAGAGTATGCAGGGATGCGATGAGGAAGGCTAAGGCCCAGCTGAAATTAAATCTGGCAAGGGATGTCAAGGGTAACAAGAAGGGCTTCTTCAAATACATCAGTAGCAAAAGGAAGACTAGGGAAAACATGGGCCTGCTGCTGAATGGAGTGAGTGCCCTGGTGACAAAGGACACAGAGAAGGCAGAGTTGCTGAATGCCTTCTCTGCTTCAGTCTTCACTGCTAAGGCCAGTCCTCAAGAATTCTAGACCCTGGGGACAAGAGAGGAAGGCTGGAGAAAGGAAGACTCTCCCTTGGTGGAGGAGAATTGGGTTAGGAATCATTTGGGCAAACCTGACATCCACAAATCCACGGGCCTTGATGGGCTGCACCCACGAGTGCTGAGGGAGCTGGCGGATGTTATCGCTAGGCCACTCTCCATCCTCTTGGAAAGGTCCTGGAGAACAGGAGAGGTGCCTGAGGACTGGAAGAAAGCCAGTGTCACCCCAGTCTTCAAAAAGGGCAAGAAGGAGGAGCCAGGAAACTCCAGGCCTGTCAGCCTCACCCGCATCCCTAGAAAGGTGATGGAACAGCTCCTCCTGGAGGTCCCCACTAAGCATCTGGAGGACAAGAAGGTGATCAGGAGTAGTCAGCGTGGATTCACCAAAGGGAAATCATGCTTGACCAATCTGATAGCCTTCTCGGATGGGATGACTGGCTGGGTAGATGAGGGGAGAGCAGTGGATGTTGTCTCCCTGGACTTCAGCAAGGCTTTGATACTGTCCCCCATCAAATCATTATAGATAAGCTCAGGAAGTGTGGGTTAGATGAGTGGACAGTGAGGTGGACTGAGAACTGGCTGGATGGCCGAGCTCAGGGGGTTGTGGTCAGTGCTGCAGAGTCTAGTTGGAGGCCTGCAGCTAGCGGTGTCCCCCAGGGGTCAGTCCTGGGTCCAGTCTTGTTCAATATAGTCATCAGTGACCTGGAGGAAGGGACAGAGTGCACCCTCAGCAAGTCTGCTGATGATACTAAACTGGGCGGAGTGGCTGACACACCAGAAGGCTGTGCTGCCATTCAGAGGGACCTGGACAGGCTGGAGAGCTGGGCGGAGAGGAACCTCCTGAAGTTCACCAAAGGCAAGGGCAGGGTCCTGCACCTGGGGAGGAATTAACCCCATGCACCAGTCCAGGCTGGGGACTGACCTGCTGGAAAGGAGAAGGACCTGGGAGTGCTGGTGGACAACAAGTTGACCATGAGCCAGCAACGGGGCCAATGGTATCCTGGGGTGCTTTAGGAAGAGTGTTGCCAGTACGTCAAGGGAGGTAATCTTCCCCCTCTCCTCAGCCCTGGGGAGGCCTCCCCTGGAGCACTGTGTCCAGTTCTGAGCTCCCCAACACGAGAGAGACACGGAGCTCCTGGAGCGAGTCCAGCGAAGGGCTATGAAAACGACGAAGGGACTGGAGCATCTGTCCTGTGAAGAAAGGCTGAGAGAGCTAGGACTGTTCAGTCTGCAGACGAGAAGACTGAGGGGGGATCTGATCAATGCGTATAAGTGTCTGAAGGGAGGGTGTCAAGAGGATGGGGCCAGACTCTTCTCCGTGGTGCCCTGTGATAGGACGGGAGGCAACGGGCAAAACTGAACCACGGGAAGCTCCGTCTGAACATGAGGGAAAACTGCTTTCCTGTGAGGGTGACAGAGCACTGGCACAGGTTGCCCAGAGAGGTCGTGGCGTCTCCTTCCCTGCAGATAGTTTGAACCTGCCTGGATGCAATCCTGGGCAATGTGCTCTAGATGACCTTGCTTGAGCAGGGGCATTGGACTAGATGGTCTCCAGAGGTCCCTTCCAACCTTGGCCGTTCTGTGATTCGGTGATTTTTTTTTTTTTTCCATGTGTTCCCGCCAAATTCCTTGATCAGTGCAGTTTTAGCAGAACAGAAAATTGACTAGCATAGACAAGAGCTATATCTAAGACCAATGTTCATACTTTATACTGTTTTTGAACTTTGAAGCTTTTGAATAAGGATCCACAATGATTAAATTACGTTTATTTTCTTTGCAGTTTAGTTCAACCATGACTCGCTTGCAAATATTCTGTGCCTGGTAGTGCTGTGATTCAATAGAAATGATTGTGTTGAGTACATTGGCCATGTGATATAAAAAGTAAGGAGATTGCTGGTTCATCTGTTCTATATGTATATCTAATCAAACCTGGTCCTTTTTGTGTTCAAAATGAAAGAAGTATGAACAAGATGGAACATGGGTTTGTTTCCTAAAGGCTTCATTTTTCTTTTCAAAAGACCTCCCTTTATAGAGGAATCTGTTTGGGCTGCACTTTTGTTAAAGATCATAGTTGTACTAAGCAGTTGCTTAGTATGAAGTTTTTTGCTCTTATTTCAAGGGATGGGACAACAACAGAAATTTGGAAGTAAGAATGAACTTTCCATGGACCTGGATAAAGATAATTACATGCTTCTAAAAGAACCTTAACCTCTTAATGTTCAGCATTCCTGTACTGTCCTTTTCATGTATGGATTGCAGTTACCAATGCCAGAACAATCAAACCTTTCAAAAACTTAATTTTGCTTCCTATTTCCATGGTAGTAGATAACTTTACACAGAGCTAGTGAGAATGCAACTTTCCTCTCACGTTTCCTGATTTTAAGTAACTTAGAACTTCCGTATATTTGTTGAAAGTTTTAGTGAACCCTGCTCTGAACTGCTGATGATTGGCAGAGTACATTTTTTCACACGATCTCAGCAACTCTCTCTCCTGTCCTTTCGTCTTCCTGGTGAGGAGCATCAAAAGGAATAAAAGACATGAGGCGATATTTTCGACTTAAGAAGCAGATGTTGTATTTGTCAGTGTACTTTCCTCTAAATATTTAAAGAATGAATGGTCCATAGGGCTGTTTTGCCAGCCAAAATATTGGATCCTTTACTATAACATGTCCACTCTTAGTAAAAACATCTAATGACCTGTGATTTTGAATTAGTTGTTACCTATGCCACCATACTAAAGCTTCTTGAAAGTAATATTTCATCTCTCCCAACTGTATCTTGTTGCTTACTTCAAATCATTGACCTGACTGGGAAAGTCAATCCTAATTTTACTAAATTATGACACTGAGTGATCAGCAGTAGCCCTCCATGCAGTGACCATGATTCTCAAGGTGACATGGAGCTCTTTGAGACATGGTATCACACAGTACTGTAAGATGGAGGATGTTTTGGGATTGGCCATTTCAGAAGACTGAAATCTGACATTTGTCTACAGAACAAAGATGCAGCTTGAGGTTGTCAGGCTACTTTTAAATTTCTGGGATTTAAAGTGAACACTATTGGGTACTTTTCAAGTGAAATGCTTTCATGGAAAATTGTAATTTTTTAAGCCTCATTAAAGTAAAAGTCTTAATTTTTCCAGCAGAAAATTATTCATGTTTTAAGCTTTTTTTCCCTTTCTTCAAAACAAAACCTATTATACACATTCAGGATTTTGACCAGATATTAGGTCTGTTTTAAACACTTGAAACTTAATAATATAACTTCTAAGCTTTGAATGTATTTTCAAGCAGCTCTGTATAGCAGATATACAGTTTTGAAAAGATTGAGATTCTTTTGAGTATCTTCAAAAATAGGATCATTTCCATTTTGAATGTTCTCGTTTGTTTGTGTATTTTTCATCTCATAGCAAATCATCAATCTTCAAAGGTTTTGCAAATATTTCTTTTTATAAAATACTTTGACCTGTTTACTGTAGTCTGTATGAAGGGTATTGTTTACCTCCAGAGCTATCTTCCAAGTAAATGGTACTTGAAAAGATCAGTGGAGGCAAGGGTTCTTGCTGAAAGAAAAAACTAACCTTCCCTCTACTCTCAAAAAAACAGAAATAGGTTACTATGTTTCATTTAATTGATACACTCATTTAACTGGACAAGTAGGTGCTGAAGCTGCATGTTGCCGCATAAACCACTCCGAGAGTATGATGCATTAGATTAAAGGTGGTATTTTTATATACATACTTAGGTTGCCTATTTTCACACTACAGACTACAAGTTAGAAAAAAAATAGAACAACCTAGCTGGTTACTCCGTTGAGACTGCTGCTGGTGTTCAGAAGCTTGGGCAGCACCCTGGTGAAGACTTCCTTAAAAAGCAGAGACATTGTATAACATAAATACAAGATGTTCCAGGTGTAGGGCTATGCCAGCATGGTTGGATATGATCCTCTAACGTTTGTGAAACTGAGCAGGAACTGCTGAAAGCTGTGATGTCCTTTATTATGGATCTCCTGCAAAAATGATTTCTCCCTCCTGCCAAACAATGTAAGCATATTTACCGCAATCCTGTATGTGTTTTCAGTGTAGATGCCTTGTTTTAAAGGTAAACTGGCTACATATGTTAGTAGTTTAGCATAGTGGCTTGCATTTCCCTCATCAGTACTAATTTTATATATATGTAAGCGTGTCACCATTTCAGAGGTGTCTTTTTAAGACCCGTGATGGCCCTGAGGCCTGGGTGATAAAAATCTACCATTGCTATTGATGTTTAGTCAGGCTTTCCTATAGAAACAATAGGCAATGCTTAGTAGGCAACCACATTCCTTACTCTGTAAGGAATGAGGTGCACTCTAACAGCGTGTTCTTCTGGTAGCTGCAATAGCACGCTTTCCATTCATCTAGACAGACTTTTAACATTCACTTATGTGAATATTACTAAATAAGTACTTTCTTAACTGCAAGTTAAACATGCAGTGTGCAACAGCAGGGATGCAGGAGAAGCAGTCTGATCTCGTGTTAAATCTTACCATCCTGGTACTTGTCCCTGGATAGGAGCAAATTAGTCTGAGAGCGCTGAGAGCCTAGATCTCCGGAGAATACCAGCTGAGATTCAACATATAAAGTTCCTGTGTTCATTCAGATCTGACAAAGTCTCTTTTGCTCTGTAGGCTGTTAGTCATCTGTTAATCACATGGTTAACTGTCAGTCAGCTTAACTGTTAACTGAAAGTTAGCAAATAGTTGTTCCCTATTTGTATTTGGCAATGCAGTGCACTTCAGAGCAGAGGACTGTTGTACTTTTCTTCCTGAAGAGTAAATGTGTTCTTTAAAATTAGATGGCCACTTTACTGTTAAAGATACCAGAAGGTAGAAAAGAAACTCTGACTTTACTTGGTTTTAGTGCAAATGTGGTTTGGTCAGTTATTTTATAAATGTGCTAGCTTTTTATAGCAGTGGTATTCTGGTGAGCAACAGCTCTTTTTTTTTGGTTTTGAAAGCCTCAAAAGGAAGTGAAAGAGAGCTAGCCCTTCAGAACGTAGCCTGCGCAGCATTCTTGGGTATCAATATTGAGGAGGTGAACAGGAAGTGAGCTTGGCAATGAAATACATACATTTTGACTTTAAGCAGAAGAAATGAATCCATACATTTCTTAACAAATGCTTAAGATGTCTTCCCTGGTAAGTTAATAAATTACTCAAAATAGACAAAAATGCTTCAGAATAATAAGGGAATGGAGGGCCACAATTTTTTCAGAGCTTTCTTTTTAAGGCAGATATTTAATGTGGTAAAAATTTAAGTGAAACAGTAGTCAGGGATTTGTCTACCTGGGAACCTCAATGGGGGAAAAAAGGAAAAAAAAATAATTTAAACTGTGTTCTATCCAGCTGACAGTGTTATTCAGAGTTAAAAACGTTTTGAATTCCCGCCTATAGTTAATTAGGATTGAGTGTCTGTTTCTAAATAAGTCATGCAGAAAGAAAGCAAAAGTATTACTTAGTGTGATTAATTAGAGAGTTGTGGGAACAAATTTGAAAATGTTCACTTCAAATAGAAGCCAGGATTTTCTATACCGCTTTAATGGCTAAATAGTCTGGTTTTCCAAGGTACTGAGTTTATGTGCTCTTCTGAAAACTTGTTCACTAATTTGCAGGTGTAAGTATTGGATTTGCATCTTCTAACTTTAGATATGCAAACCTGCAGATTCTGGGAACTTCATTTGATGGATATCAGTAACTATATTCCTTGGTCTTACGGCTATTTTTGGAAATCCAACAATTACTTATCTTCTAGAAAAGAAGTTTGCCTGTTCCTTTTTGGAGTGTTAAATTGTCAGTAAGAGCAAAATCTAACCTGGGCAAGTGGTGTCTGCAGACTGCTGAGTTTCATGGTCCGGTAAAATTGTGAGATCTGGAATGCAGTAATTAGAGAAGGGAGTCAATACTTGTTAACAAAGCCAGTGCTTGTGATCTGTCTTTAAAGGAAGCAAAGCAACACTGTCCTTCCTGTGGTGCCCTTACTGACCACTCCAGCAGCTTCTGTCTGCGTGCATGGCTCATCCACAGAAGCATTGGCATGCTTCCTTTAAGAATAAATAATCTGTTTTCCAAGAAAGCTGGAAGTAATTCAAGAAAAAATGGAAGATTTTTGTGACTGCATGGGGTACGTCAGGTATTAGTGTGTGTTCACAGCGATGAGAATTTTTACAGACTGCAATGGCTGTCTTTTAAGAATAATTTTTACCTTTTTTTTGATGTAGCTTTTTTTTTTTATTCAATAGATCAGTTTAACACAGGGTTTTATATCTCGTGACTTTAAAGAGGGACACTTAGTCTGTGAACCGCTTGCTGCTGCTGAACGAAAAATGAGGTCTTTGTCAGACAAACATTAGAGTTTCTTCTTTGAATGATTTAACCACCCTCCCCAGTGCTGGAAGACCCCATTATTGCCTTAACTGTATGAGATGTCCCCATAACAGCCAGGCATGTTATTGCACTTTAATTTGCGTTGTATCCACTCCTAACTTGTGCATTTCCCATGAGTTATTTTACTGCTTTTTCCTGGGATGCCAGCTTCTAGGAGGTGATCGGAATAGATGGATGATGGAAGTAACCTCTTCATTACTACAGTTGTCAGAGCAAGTTTGCCAGAATCAAAGCTGGTGAATAGTTTCTATTAGAAAATGAGTCTTTGCATAGTGTTTCTAAATCTGGCTTAAAATGAAGAACATGTCATTGAGGTCTCTGTTATCCTATTTAATTCCACAATTACAAAAGAAAGTACTGAAGATGAATAGCCGTTCCTTTTTTCTAGGAGGAAATCTATTACTTTTTCCTTTTGGAGCAAGGTGATGAAATAAAGGAATTCCCCAAAGTTATCTTTCTATGAAAACTAATAGCTCATTTAAATCAGTTTTATTCAAGGTAGGTGCACTGCCATGAGCAAGAAAAACTAGTTCAAAAAACTAATTCTGCTTCTTCAGTTTATTATGCTTGTTATGCCTATTAACATGACTTGGAAATCCTGAAGGCTGTTCTCAGAAACTCTTGTGACAGTCTATCAGCATGCTGGTAAGCTCATCGTGTACTGCTGGCTACACAGGAAGAAAAATGTTTCTTGCCTCTGTCTCCTGGGCTTACAGTGTTCTTGATTCCTAAATCTATCGTTTGCAAGCCTACATTGACCAATATGCCTTCACTTCTTTCATTCTTGATAAAAGCTTTAGATATTTAAAATACTTTCTTTCTCAGTTCACATTGAAAACAGTGATCTTTTAAAAGCTTACTAATATTTTAATGGAAAAGACTTTTTGGATATAACTGCTATCAGGATTGCTCTAGGTTAATAGTTGCAAGATAATAAAGTGGTAGCCCACCAATGCTAGTGGAGGTCTTTAGATTGTCAACTTAATGCTACAGACATTTAAAACTGCTTTGCTGTGGTGTTTACAAGATGCCTACATAAACTTCCTAGTGGGTTGAGCTGCTGGGAAGTTGAAATCAGTTTTAGATCTGTATTTATCAATTGCTTTCTTTGTAGACGGTTTGTGTTCTAGAGTTTCTCTAGCGCTCTTTCTGTGCTAAGCTTAGTGCAGTGTGATGTTGACCTTTAGATGGAGGCTATTGCCAGTAATGTTTCTATGTTCATAAACACAGGTTTATACATTGAGCCAGACTTGTTCATAGGAGAGGTAGTAATATCTTTTACACTGCTAGCACTGGGGAAAGAAGAGAAGGCAGGAAGTATGCCTGACTCCACTGAGAGAGGCCAAACTGAAATTGCATGTTGCTGCTTAGGCCTGTCATTCCCTCTTTAAATCCTTCTCTCCCTGGTAAAACCTCTTGCAGTATGTGACTTGAAATGAAGCTGAGGCCTTGTTTGGAAAAGTTGAATGCCTAAAGCATGAGTTTTGTATGCCTAAAGAATGAGCTATATTGGATCTGTCTATACTGTGTCTGACAGATGAAAGACGTTGTTTAGATTTAGGTTCCTCTTCTGTGCTGCACTGATGGAACCATCAAGTCTTTCTCTGCAGAATAGATTGTGTAGGCTTTGAAGTAAGGAGAGAAGAAAATGATGCTTTAAACAAGGTGTTTGTGTTCTTGTAAGAGTTCTGGGAACACAGCAGAAAGAACTGATGTTCTGAGTAGGAAATATTCATGCATTTTTCAAGGGAAAATGTTTGCTTAGAAGAAAATATGCTAAAATTATATTGCTAATTCCAGTTCTATATATCTTATGGGACCCAGGCACAGGGAGAGGAGAGAGAGTTCAGTTTTACCATGTTAAAATCCAAAGAACAAAGCTGACTGATATATTTATCATCTTTTCTAGATGAAGTGTTGTCTGTTACCCAAAAAAATCTTCCCATCTTCCTAAGCTACTTCTCATGTGTCTAATGTAACCAGGATAAACCAAACCATCCGTGTTCAGAAAACTGCAAAAATGTTCTTTTGTGCCAATCCTCTACTCCCTTCTTTCATAAGCTTTATCAAGTGGGAATTTGAAAATTCCTAATAAAAAGCACCCCTTATCTATGTATTAATTTTGAGAGATAACTTAGAAATGTTCGATTTTGGTATTGTGGTTATATGACCCCCTGGGTCTGTAATGGCCTCAGGTAAAACTGTAAACACCACAGTTGTCAACTGTAATTTGCAGCCATTTTATGCCTTAAGGAGGAAGGGGAAAAATGCAAGTTTTTTGCAAAGGCAGATTGCAGGTTTTAAGAAACTTGTAAATTATAGATCCTGCACTGGATTTGGGGGTGGTGCTATTTGTAATCTGCTGAGCAAGGTCTTCCGGAGAGGCTTAAGTGTTGCTTTTTGTCATACTCCCACCCTTTCTTTCATTGAACTGCTGAGTGTAGAGTAGAAGGGGTATGAGGGATCCTATAGTGCAAGTTGGATATAGTGGGCATGTGTCCATATGCATGTATTTGTAGGAGACTGACACTCATACAGGCCCATAGTAAGGGTTGTTGAGGTAGAGTGGGTGGAAAGAAAAGATGAAAGAGGACAGAAAAGGTTGTGAGGGGTGATAGGGTAAGCAAAATGGATAAGAAGGTGGAGAGTATGTCGGAGAAAAGAGTGGGGAAATACCTTTACTTTACAGGAGGAGAACAGAAAGAAGAGAAGACATTGCAAAAGTCAAGGAAGAAAAGACACATTTGTGAAAATCTTCTTTGTTTTGAATTGTCTGTTCTTTATAGAACAAATTTTCTCCTTTGAAGTTGTGTGGATGTGAACATATGTCTATTCTATTTTCACTGAATTCAGCAGCTAAATGTTTTTGCACAGCACTACCAGAACCCAAATGACTGTCATGTGGAATTTAAAAATTCTTATATTTCCAGATAAAAATTCTTATATTTCCACACAGTGCTCAACATGCCAAGTTTATCTGGCAGTATGAAGTACTGAAGACTTTTGTTCCTAGACTTGCTTACAGCACAAAGTCTTTTCAGTTTCCATATCTCCCTCAGCTTTCACTAAGCTTTACCCCAAACTGTAGCAGAATGCATTAAAGCAGCTTGATTATTTTTCTGTGCATCTGAGTCACCTGTATAAAGATGGGCCTGGTATCCTATAGGTCACATCCTTTTCTGAAGGATTATATCAACTTACAGTCAGTTTACTAAGGTGAAGAGCTTTAGGCCTAAAATATTAGTGATTCCTCAGTATGAAAAGACATGAAAAATCAGCACTCTTGAATAGACTCTGACTTGACTAGAAAATCTTCTAGATATTTTTTCTTTTGATTTCTTTAACAATCTGGTTCAGGGCTGACCAGACATTGCTTTGTGCAGAGCCCTAGCTCGCTTAAGGTTACTGTTCTCTCCTGGCTTCCTGGGGCTACTGGAGGTCCTTTTACCCAAGTTGCCTGCCACGGTTTGAAAAGTCCCGTCCCTCTCATCTTGTGCCCGTTCCTATGTTACATGAGCCTCCTGTGTATTTTCTTCCTTGCTCTTAGGATCCTGTTTGCCTTGAAATAGCTCATGGTGTGTGGGTTTTTGGTGGTGGTGGTGTTTTTTTTTTTTTTTGCATCAGACTGCACTGTAACAGTGAAATTTGTGGAGCAGAGAGACTACAACACTATATCTGTAATGCAAAACAGTTCTGATGAAACACAGCCTTTATGAAGTGTAGCTTCCCAGTAACCATCTATGTATCTAAGAGAACAACTTAATCCTTTATTAAGCTTAAGTTGTATCTAGAGAGAAAAAAAAAAAAAGTAAATGCTCCTCAATAATACTTTATCTCCCTGTAATAGTCAAAGTGAAACTGGTGAGCCAATGACACTGTGTGCAGCTAGGTTTATTTTTGAAACTTCCTTTTTTTTTTTTTTTTTCTTAAATATATTCCTGATGCATATTCTTGTCTTCATACCTCAGTAAGATACTGTGTTTACTAGATACCTTTAAACTTGATAAAACTTTCTTTGAGCTTTTACTCATCTTGAGACCTGATCTTTAAATATCATCACTGTGTATGTATGTATACCAAAGGACAGGATTGGCTTAGAAACATTTCTTTTGTTGATGAGGCAATTTTGTACTGATTTGTACAATGTGAATGAGAAGACTTTTAAAACTGCTGTTGAATTCAGTTCAATGACTCTACACTTTTCAAAATCCTTGTGACAAACCTCTTTGGTCTCTTGTTCATCTTAAGTTTTCCTCCCTCCTACTAAATGTACTGTGTCCCTAGATGTGATTCTTGAGACTCAAGTAGGCTTTTGGGGTTCCTATTTTGTTGGCCAGTTTGTTCTGTAAGCACAAAAATAAATGTCTGGCTGGCTGCTTTTTCAGCAGGAAGTGTGTGCAATATAAGAGTTTTGTCTGATTCCATTGCTGGAAGTATCAACCACGCTGATCAGTCTGGAAAGGCAGTGAAATCCAATAACCATGGTTTAATTGCTTCTATTGTGGTAATGGTTGAGAGGAATCCTTTAAAATAATGAAAAGTTAGGTAGCAGTAGATTTCTTCTGCCTTCTTCTTTTAGATAAGGTCTTGTGGTTCCAAGTGTCTTCTACCCATTAAATATCTATGTAACACTTATTACAAGCTTTTATAACAATGACCGATGCTAGCCATATGGTCTTCCTGACACATAATTACCTAGTGTGAAATAAGATTTCCCCGCCCCCTTTTAATTCCTAAACATGCAGAGCGCTATGTTCATCCCCAGTGCTTCCCTAAAATTCTCAAGGATGCATTGCAGTGAGCCCTGACCTAGTATCATTAATGGAAGATTTTGCCACTTCTAAAATGGCATGAAATGTCTTAACAAGCCAATTACAGCACCTGTCTGAAAAATCAGTCATTGCTATTAATTTACTGAAAAGGAAACAGAAATGAATAATATCAAAATATCAATATATCGAGGGAAAAATTAATATCTGTCGTCTTTCCAGCAGCACCATGCATTTCCCAGTAAAAATAGATATGTGCTGACATAGTTGTAGCCACATTCTCAGTCTAGAAGTTGTTTCCTTTGGAGTGGAATGTGCAGAAGTGAATTTAGATGGGCATGTGGGAGACTGGCATCCCTATCAGTAGGGATATGAGCAAAAAAAAGCAACATTGTTTGGATTTTTGGAGTAGCTGTTCTGATGTTGAACCTGGGAAATCTCAAGATGACTCTTAACCAAATTCCCAGTATCCTGGAAATTAACTGTCTTCTCCATGGAACTTTTCCTTACAAGGTCAGTACATAACTCTCTAGTGGCATCTCTCTAATATACTTTTAGAACAGCTAACTCTATAAACTTGGCAGAGACAAGCAGCTGTGACCCGAAAGTGATCCTTGGCAGATGATTACTGCTTTCCCCAGCTGGCAAGTTTTCCTGTTGTTTTTCTTTTCCCTTTTGTGTCAGCTCCTTGATGATATTTGTTTGTTCTGTAATGGGGAAGTGGTTTCCTCCATCCCATATTAGAACAAAGTCTAATTTTATTTTGATTTCTGGGTCTCTTTTTTTTTTTTTCTCATGTAGCTACTTATAATACTGTGGATGCTGTCCTGAACTGCTTGCTTGTTTTTCTTCATTTGTATTCCCTGCTTTAAAATATCTGCACAGCCTCAAGTAGTTAGTGAATGTTACCTCTTAGTACCTTCATAGTCAGTGAGATTATTAACTCTGTCTGTGGTTAACTTTGCAGGAGTCTGCCTGGAGAATTAAAAAAAGAGTTGAGACTAAAACATCCATTGTAAAGTCAGTGAATTTGAACTGAAGTTTCTTAAAGTGATTCAATAGCATACTACCCTTCTCCCTCGCCATGCAGTTTTGGTGTGTTAAATTTGCCATTTAGGAGATAACTTAGTAATTCCTTTAGTACTTCCTGTTTCATTAGCGCGTTATCTTGTTTCTTTAAGGATAGCTTTCTGTTTTCTCTAACATCTCTAGCATGTCTAACACAAATGCAGATAGGCCTAAGCTGCTTGTGCTCTTGAATAGGAGGAGGATACAGTGTCCTGGTGAGCTTTCTTCTTAAGGATTGAGGTGTCCTTTGTTCCACTTCAGTTTTTAATGGAGCTCACTTAGAGAAAATGAAGCCACCTTTTTGAATTCATCAAGCTGACTTTTTTTTTATGTGTGGTATGGTCTTGATCTTCTGTGATTTCTTGTTTAGGCTTTAGCTCTTTTGCCCTGTTACTCCTATAAGTTATTTCTCTCTACCCAAAATAAACTATCTAATCATTGATAGTTAGACATAGGTAACAATTCTAGACCAGTGAAGAAAGGTACAAAAGTAGTTTTCGTTTATTTTATTTTATTTTTTTTTTACCTGAGGTATGAACTACTTTGTTCTGTGGGATATTTTAGCAGATACAGGTGTTGTGAGTTTCTGCACTGATGTCACTTGTGGTATCCCAGGGAATTTGCTATTGATGTTAGCTATGGTCCAAGGTTGTGGTGTATTTAATCCATGGAACTTGTTTGCAAACTCATTTTCTGTGAATAACGATAAATTGGTATTGTTAAATTTATTCTTTCCTGCTTCTTCCTGTTTTCTCCTTTTCCCACCCCATGAATGAACAAAGCCAAAGATCCCAAAACTAAAATGTCAGTCTGACCTTTAGCATGTCCATTTACTTGTCTTACAAATAGTTGTTGTGTCATGCCTTCATGCATTAAACATGTAAAACATCCTTGCCCTTCTATAACGTTACTGACCTCTAAAACTCTTCAAATGACCTTTTGGGAAATAAAACCACCACAACAGTTTTGTAAGGTTCTTCTTGACTCTTTCTTGTTTATGTTTTTCTTCCTGTTATATACACAGAGAGTTCAGGGTAGGGAAAGACTTAGAATCCTTGAAACTCAGCAGATGAGGGAAGATAACGTTTAACAGTGTTAGATGACATCTAGCAGTTACAGATAACATTCCTGTGATACTTCAGATTATGCTCAGGGTAAAGCAGTTCACACAGTGTTAGTGGTATTCGAATTTGGAGGAGAAGTCACCTTATCCTGCTATATTTATGTTTTTGAAATGTTGTTTGGGTAGGGAGAAAATGGTCAGCCAGTGATTTCTGGGGATGGTTCTGGCCTCCAAAGCAATTTTATTAATCCTCTGGAGAACAGTGGTCAATTGACAGGCCAGCTAAATTATGGTTACTACCTAGGAGACGGGAGGAGGGGAGGAACCCCATTTTCCTGGGTAGTATTGGGGTTGATGCTGTTTATTGTCATTAATTACCAGGACAATAGAATGGAGTGCACCCGTAGCAAGTTTGTGGATAATACCAATGGGGAGGAGCAGTTGATATAGGTACAGCAGGGATGCTATTCAGAAGGACCTTGTCAGGCTGGAAAAATGGATTGACAGAAACTTCATTAAATTCAACACGAGCAAATCAGCATTTAGCATCTGAGCTGGAACATCTCCATGCAATGGTACAGGCTGGTGGCTAGAAAGCAAAACAGTAGAGGACGTTAGGAGATAATGGACAATGCAAGTCAACAGTGTGCCCTTGTGGTGAAGCAGAACAAGCTGCATATTGGGCTATATTAGCAAAAGTTTAGCCAGCAGATCAAGGGGAGTGATTATTCTCTCTGTTCGGCACAGAGAGATCTGGGTTACTGAGTCCAGTGCTGGCCTCCCTGGTACAGGGAAGACTGACAAACTGGAGGGTCCAGCGGAGGGCCCCCAAGAAGACTGGGGACTGGAGCATATCACATAAGAGCCCGAGAGACCTGGGTTTCTCCAGAAGGGAAGTCTAAGGGAGACTTCTCCTAAGACCAGCAGGAGAAGTCTTACTACTATTTTCTGTTATCTAATGGGAGGGTTTGGAGGAGACAGAGCCAGAAGAGATACACAGTGATAGCACAACAGGCAACAGACATGACTCGCCACAAGAGAAATTTCCACTATGAGGAAGAAAATTTTCACCATGAGAGTGATCAAATGCTGGCAGAGGTGCCCAGAAAGGCTGGGGAGCCTCCATCCTTGGGGGTACTGAGAACTCAATTGGACGAGTCCCTGAGCAGCTTCACCTAAACTGACCCTACTGCATGGGGGCTGGACCACATGACCTCCAGAGGGCGCTTCATACCTAAATTACTCTAGGAAATGAGAGGTTGGGGGTGGGGGGATTGAAACAGATGGAGTCTGACTGGAGTTATTAATCAGCTGATTTGCAACTATTCTGGTAACAGTATAGATGCCTGGATGATTAGGTGGAAATATAAGTGGCCCTAGGCATCCAGGAAGTTTCCCTCTCTTTCCCTTTCCTTACTGTATACATTATGTAGTAACACTTCCAGCAGTCACTGTCTTATAGGAGTAAGAGAGTAAGCATATGCAGTACAATAGGGGCTGGACTGAAATAAAGCTAATCCTGAGATGGTCTTTATCATTCGCGTGCTCTTTTAGGTAAGACAGCAAAATTTGCTCTATTCATCTCCTACCAGCAGGAAAGAAGCAAAAACTCCTATGTCTTGGATTGCAAAGAAATCATAGAAAAGGATGTGGTCATGGACCAAGGTCCCTTTGATCCAACACCTTAGCTGCAAGAACTTTTCTCCTGTGGATGGTTTGTTTTGTTTTTTTTTGTTTTTTTTTCCCCTCCCACATCTTCATTTTAAAGAAAGGCATTCAGTGATTATATTTTAAGAATTATTCCTTGACTTTTTAGTTGATGTGGTCATCCCTCCTGAATGGAACCACAGACTTTTCTTCTTGAAAAGTCATTTTTCGTTTTGCCTCCTAGATGTCCAGGTACACAGTAGAATGCTAGACAAGATGATAGCGAGCTCTTCTATGAGCCAAAATTTGCAAAAGAGGATTCCTCAACAGGGAGCCGCAAATACTCATGTCTGCTAAAATCCTCCTGCTGATTGCCTAGCTATGACTTGCTTGCCCAACTTCAAGCATCTGCTTTAGAAATCTTTTGCAAGTACCGTCATACAGGCAAATAATAGAAGTTCTAGAAGAGCTTAAAAGTAATCATAATTTTTTCCTGTCAACTCTGATCAGTCATAGTAGTTTATAGAAAAGAAAAACAGAAAAGATCTATTCTGACAAGTGCCTAGGACATATTGCGTTACCATAAACATATTCGAGTTCCATACAGAAAAGATTAAAGAAATTCTTGAAGAGGGGTAAAGGTGACCTGTTTTTTGTCCTTTTCTTTTTTTTTCTTTTTTTTTTTTTTTTGCATTAGCATAGAAAGTGGAGCTCTTCTAGGCTGCAGTATTTCTTTGTACATGTAACTGGTTCAAAGTCGTGATGAGATATCCTAACCATAAAGACATGGTAGGAAGCAGCTAAAGAATAAGTAGTAATGTTAGTCGGAGTGAGTCAGAGTCATGGGTGTATGTGGCTTAGGGCTTGGCAAAAGTCAGGGCATCTGTTCAGGCTTTGGAGTGAAGAGAGAGGCACCCAAATGAAGGTGTATGGGTTGGGTTTTTTTGTTGTCATTTTGGGGCTTTTTATGGTATTGATCACCTAGACACTTCTATATTTAAAAACAAATTTTAAAAAAACTTCCCAGTATGTATTTGCTAAATAGTAATGTGGATAGTGTGATGGTTTTGGCAACAAATAAACTGTGACAGAGTAAAGCACTTTTGTGCTTGTTCAGCTCTGCAAGCTATTTTCCAGTTTACTTAGCTCTTGTCACATGAAGAAATTGTCTTGTGTGGTGCCACTGCTGATTAATATACTTCACTATTTTAATTCAGATGAGCATTTATAGGAAGTAAAAGTCTAAGGACAGATGTTGCCAACCTGATGCGATTTGAACATGATTAGTAATACCGTGCAGGGCCTGGCTTGTTTTCAGATTTTGGGGGGGGGGGGGGGGGGGGGGGGGAGAGGAGGGGAAAAAAAGATCGTCCTCTGAAACAAAAAACAGCTTGTGTGTCTACGAGCATGTCAGGGTACCTATACCAGCTGCTCATTTCCTTTAGCTCTCTTACTTACGAATCTGTTAGCCAAATAATAGACTGGGTGAACATCAGTTTTTATATTACCAAAATTTTCTGTTTCACAGAGTTCGTGTTTTCTTCTGATGACTATTCCACTTAAATTGGATGTTGGGGAGATGAGTCTAAAATTCTGCAAAGCCACTGTTTCCAGAATACCTGATGCTTTATCTTTTGGCTGCGGGGTGGTAGTGTGTAAGCAGCAGAAGCTAAAAAAGGGAATACTCATTCTTTCTGTTGTTTTTTCCAGAAAATGTTTATTGAATATAATCAAATATGGCTTTTGTTTTGTTAATCACTGGAAATGGGAGAGTCTGTGGTGTGAACAGGGAAAAATTGTGCTGAACGTTCATAACTTCTTCGTTTGTTTTATGTTAGAGGTCGGTAGTCTTCGTAAAATCTAGTTCCTTGGCACACTGCAGTTTCAATGCTCAGTGAAGATATATGCTATCAAAGGGGGAGGAGAAAATAGCAAAGATGTTTACCATCATGTACTGTACTTCTGTAGGCTTCTTGCATATCCCAAGAGAACTTCTCAGATCTTTCTGCTCCTAAATCTAAACAGTATAATCCCTCAAATCTCCTGAGAGATTGCTGAGGAAGACAGTAAGGCTTCTTGTGGTTTACAGTGTCTTCGTAGTCTAAATAACTAGGACTAGAGTTCCTTTCAACTATTTCTTTAATGTTTTCTGGGTTCTTGGTGAAAACAAAATAATTGCATTTTCCTCTTTAAAAGAAAATATTGAGCAATCTCTTTCTCTGTTCAACAAGCAACGGAGGCATTGCCAGCTGCTTGTTTATACAGATGTGGTAAACGTATAGGATGCATATTGTGTTCAGAGAAATAAACTGGTGGTCAGTTTGGCAGTACCGCCCACTGCTTTTACATTGTGTCGAGTGAAATGAAGTGTTTATGTCCCTTTTTAGCATTACTTTTGACCAATCTCAGATGTAGATGTCTTGGGTTTTACAACTGAGGGTCTTAAATTTTGGTGTGCTACATCCTCTTTGAGTTGAGGAGTGAATGCATTTTGGAGATTAGTTTCTTTTGCATCATTAAAAACGTAGGTGGGGTGCTCTGCCTCGATTTTCTACCTTTCAGGTATGAACGTCACAACTTTATTTAAGTCTCTACTTGTTACAGAATGGACTCTGATTAATAGCTCCATCTGAAACCTCTAGGACTAGAATTAAAGATTTTGCTACATTGTATTTGCATCATAGCATGAGAATGCCTTAAAATTGGATTATTGCTTATTGAAGCAATAAAAATGGTTTACTTGAGGAGACAGAAAAGTCACTGTCTTACAGTGCAGCCTTGATTATTTAAATGTCATAGAAGGCTTAATATAAGTTTAAATAAAGTGTACTGGCAGTGTAATATATGATGTATTGCTACTCTATTCTACTTAATTGTGGTCCAGATGAATGAGTGCTCAGTAGATTGTCAGATACACTCATTCTTCCTGTTATTGATTACAGCAATCGTTCCTAGTGGTTACAGTGCTGAAATCAAATATAGCTCTGCAGAATGAAAAGCAGAATTTTTGTGGTGGTTTCGTTCATATCTCTTCAGATATCACTTCTTTCTATAACTTGAAATTGTAGGAAGCAGTACAGTATAAAAATGTACTGTCTCTGCTCTATAAGGGGCAGGAGGTTGGCAGAACTGACATGTCCAAAATGGTAGTTATAATTCCTACAGAGCTTTCAAATACTAGCCTTAGGGTTTCAAGGAGGGTTTCCAAGAGTCGGGAGTGTTTCTGGGTAAGAAAGTGGACAGCAATAGGCAAAATGGTGTTTAAACTCCATTTTTCTAGGAGTGCCGTGGATCTTAGCCCAACTAGTAGTAAAAAAAGTAATTGGGTGACTTACGTTAGCAGCATCAAAAAGCTTTCTTGGTGAGGAAGCATTAAAAGACAATCTGCAAATTCATCAGCTGAACTGTGTGGTTGCGCTATACTGTTTTTCTTTTTTCTTAGTCTGAGATAAGAATAGTTCGTGTATGCAGATGTCATCTTGCCATGGCCATCTTCCCAGGATGGATTAGGTATACTGATTATGTTTCAGAACTGACTATTAGATTATGCAATCTCCTATGTTCTCTTGCAGTTATTTATTTCTATAACGGTTGCCATGTTGATCATGAAATGACAGTTTTCTGAGAGCTAAATTTTCACACTTAAGAGAGCAATAGTTCAGTAGACACACGCTTAGCTTTTTATTTTCGCTTATGGTGCTTCCTGTTCTCAGAAATCCATTTGAGGAGGAGGTAATGACAGTGGGAATCACTGGAGTCTTCCTAGTTCAGCTTTTCCTCAAGTACACTGTTTTACAGAGACCCTTAGCATGTATGGGGCAATTCACCTTGAGTTCGCAAGTATTTTTCCATTTGGTTTTCTGCTTTGCACTTTGGGTGTATCTTACTGTTGCTAAACTCAAGGGAACGTTCAATGGTTTCTTAAAAAAAAAAAAAAAGTAAAACATTTCTTCATATTTACTGTATTTTGTCACCTTTTTATGATTTCAAACTTTGCCCAGTTGTGATGGATGAGAAACTGTTGTTTTATGTGGAACCTGAGATTTGTTGTAATTATCCTTCTGCTGCCAGGAATTAGGCCTTCTGAAAATACTGTTTTTTTGTTTGTTTTTTGTTTTCCAAGTAGTTCTTTAATACCGCTGTTGCTTTTAAGTTGTGCTCATAAAGAGATTCGCACATTACAATTTCAAGGGAAGAAGATTGTCTGAAAGAGGCAGTTAGTTACACGCAGTGGTTTATATGACATACCTTACTCCTTATTTATTAAGGAATCTATTGAAATAGACTTTTCTTTCTGTATGTAATGTACCTAAAAACAGCTACAGAGTATTTAATAGACTTCTAAAGAAGCTGTATATAATAGATAGTATGACAAATGACTACCTGGCTGCCTAGAACAATTTCTAAGGAAAGCTGCTGGCATCATCTCTGCCTACTTCTATAGGATCTTATAAGGATTTGCTCTTTGAGCGTGTCACAGATACGTCAAGTCATTCAGTCTACTTGAAAATTTTCTAGTACAACTTTAGTAATGTAATAGTTTACAAGGAAAAGAGTCAGAAGGTCTTGGCAGACACTGCTTGCTTGTTTATATGCTGAGTTTTGTATGATTGAAACATAGCAGTAGAGGGTTCGGATGGCTTCTGCTGCAGCTGGGTACGGATATCATACAAATGAAAAGCAAGAATGGAGGAGCACAAAATGCAGATTATACGATTGTCGTTTCTACAAGTTTCTTGGTATTGAAAGACAACTATTGTCTTACTACCACGCAGTTTAATGCTAAGAAAGAGTAGTAAAACTACAAGGGGAAACAACTTCACAACTGTTTTCTCTGAATTCATTCAGATGTTTCACGTTCTTCACAAACTAAAACACAGAACCGCTCATCTATGCTGAGTGACAGTCATTCTACATTGCCCGAGTTGCCTATCATTTTTCTTAAGAAATAGAGGCTCTTAAAGGGCTCTTAAAGATACAACTGGAATTATAATGTGGAATGGAACATGGCTATTGAATTCTGATTATTGGTGGTACTGAGTCCAGTTAATCTTATCCTGTAAGGATTTATTTTCTTTTTAAAGAAACATTTACTTCAATTTATATGTCTACCCTTGCTATCTTCTGTTAATATGTGTTGAAATATTTCTTGCTGCGTATTTCCTGAGATACATCAGTGAGTTGTGAAATTCAGAACTTCCTTTTTTATACGGTGAGTCGATAATGCTCACTCTATGCCCAGTTGAAGGACTACCTCCTGGATGTGTAGAGTTAATTCCCTGAAAACATTGGTATGTAAGGAGTTCTGCTCACAGTAATGGCATTCCGATATGAGGCATGGGTGGCTGTAAGTAGACCTCTTTTTTTTTTGTCTGTGTTTTTTTAAGTAGTTCACTATTTTTGAAATAAGTTAATGACGTGGAAGAGTCTCCTAAAGATTTGAAAATAAAGATAAAAATAGTTTTCTAATCCTGGTCTGTAGCTGATATGCTTATACATCTCTCTTAAAGAATTAGAAGAAAGCAAAAGTCAAATAAGTTCTTTATTACCCTGTGGTCAAACTTGTTTATGCAGGAGTGCATTCTGTAGTCTAGATTTAGTTCTTCTGCTATATCTGCAAGAAAAAAATGTTTCTTACTGTAGTTGAGGAAGCAGAAGTTATTTGTCAGCCCCCAAGGGCTTTGAATATCAAGGCAGTTGCACTGAATTGCTTCTTACCGCTTGGATGACCAGCGGAAGAAGTAGGATGTGGGTGCGTTGATCAAAGACAGCTAGCCCTACAAAGAGAAGTAGAATCTTAAGACCTTCCTCACAGCGCACTGGGGATTAGTGTTCAAATTTGAGCCAATTCTCTCACACTTTCCTAACTTTTCCTTCCTATTTTTCTGTCATATGCAGTCTGAGAATAGACTTAAGACTATGGATGGTGGGAGTGGTGCATATTACTAGAGCACACATCATAAGCTAGCAGTGCATCCTCAAATATTCTGTATTTCTTGAAAGTGAAGCTTAGACAACACTTGTATCTACTAGGAAGCCTATATTCTGGCTGTTTAAAATGTAAGTATAGACGGACTGGATGGAGAGTATAACACTACAGTGTATATGGTGTACATGCTCAACACTTGCACTATATTATATTACCTGAAGGTCATAGAAATGCTGTTAAATATACATCCCTCTTTGTACTACACGGTCTTTTGATTCAGTGAGCTCATCAGTGATAGAGCAAAGAAAATTAACACTCCAAAAATGTTTCCAAAACTATTTTTAGTAACTGAGGTCAGTTTTTTAGTTCTGCTCTGTATACATCCATATCAGTCACTACCTAGTTTCTTTGAATGTATAGGTGGTTTGGGGATTGGAGTCTTTCTTTGCAGGTACTTCTTGATTCATGTTGGTTTTTTATACATATATATGTATGTATATAAAAATAGATATATATATATTTTATTTATTTGTTTGTTTATTTTCCTTATCCTTATGTGCAGTAGATACTTTTGCTATGAAAGGCAAGCTATAAAATATCTAGCTCATACGCAATATTGGAATGGCCCATGTGCTAATATCTGGTTTGGGTTTTTTTTTGTCATTTTCTGGCAAAAGAATAAAATCATTGAAAGCCCTGACTCCCTTTTTGTTGCACTTGCATGTTAATAGTAATACAAATCTGCATGATATCCTTTCAAGTAAGCAAAATGCTGTGCTGTAATAGGCTGTACTGAGCCTATTGCTCATGTTGAAAATAATTTGAAAAAGAGATGAGCTGTGTTTTAATGCTGTATGCCTTTAATGCTGTATATCTGTCACGGTCCTCCTGAAAGCCCCAGCTGTGATCAAGACCCCAAGACTTGCCTAAACAGTCTTTGCCAAAACCTTGATTTTTGCAGCTGTGGAATTGGTTCCTCATCCTTTTGGGAGGAGGTACACTGCAAAGGGAAATTTGAGCCATTGAAATAAATACAAATTAAAAACATGGAAGTATTTTGCGTGAGTCCAGTGTAGCACATAGTTACAGTGTGTATAAACAATACCCTAAAGTGGAGTTTTAAAAACGTTAACTCACTTGCGCAAGCTGGCAGAGGATGTAGGTGGAGTTTTGAACATTCATTCATGGATGTGGCCTTGGCAGCTACCAGTAAATCCTCTGATACTGCTTTTCCTTCTGCACAGCAGTAGAGGTAATCTATGGCCATGGATGGGGCATGCTCCACAACTGCATGATCAAATACCAGAACCTAATTTCTTATACAGCTTCCTTCTAGCTGATCTATTGACCTGTTGAAGGAGCTTGAGGCCAGGGAAGAAGGAAGATGTTTGCAAAATTTATCTGTCAGTTTGTCAGAGAACTGTTGTAGACTGGCTCAGAAAAGTGTTTGTGTTGGATGTAACACAACTGTTTATAAGTCTTAGAAATCTGCAGCAACGTGGTGCCTGCTGAGCTTGGAGAGGAATGTAAATTGAATCAGTATATAATGAGAGTGGGTCTGCAAAATGCATTTTAAGTATTTTTCTGGGTTCTCTGCCACTAATACGTTAGCCACCTGTAATGGCCTAAGCACAAGGATGCTGAGGTAATGTTTAATGCAACTCAAAACCCACCACTTCTGCTGTACCTTAGATTACCTCTGTGAAGTATCAGCTAAAGTTCTTGAATTAAAACAATCTTTTTCTTCCCAAGTTTAAGTTTTAAAGAACAAGAACTTCCTGTAAATGCACTGAGGCAACTAGCACACTTAATATTCTTAACATCTTGACTTATTTTGTAGTGGCATGGTTTCTCTAGGGTTTCTTGCTCTTTTATGATTCTTGTTTTTTATCAAAGGATTATAGAGGGAGACTGCACTTCTTCCAGCATATCTTTCCGTTTGCATCTTTGCCTACAAATTTTGACTGGAGTTCTCAAAGCCAGAGTAGAATAGCAGTCCTCTGGTTGCCTTCCAGACTTCTCAATCTCTTTCGTGAAGCCTAAAGAGAGAGGAAAGCCCCATGGCCACAGTTCCCACCCATGGGCTACTCTGATATCTGTTCTGCTTTCATTGGGATTTCAACTGGTAAATAAATAAACAGTATGGGGCAGAGCCCCTGGGGTTCTTCCCTGCTGCAGACCTTGTTTTCCTCTTGCATTGTTCGGAACAATGTCCAAAGAGCTGTCTGTGATCTCTGTTTGAGCCCTTTGCTGCTGAGCGCTGGCTGGATCAGCTGTCAGACGTTGAATCTTTTGAACCTAGAAGGCTACTTCCTTTCCATGGAAACACTCTGTGCAATTGCAGAAATAATTGAGTGTGTCTGGTGGTTGCTGTGCCCTGTTGTTGGATGCTTCAAGGTACTGAATTGAATTGTCTTACTTTCATAAGCAGAGGTTTCAACTAAAATCCAACTCTGCTTTTGTCATCCCTCTTGCTTTTTTTGAATGTAAATGGGTTAACAAATCTATTACTGTCGCAGTTTACGCTGCTATTGGAATGTAAACCCCTTGATGTTTACTGTCCCTTTCTCTATGTTCATGTACATCTTGCAAAGGCAGCTCCAGGCATCTTACTTCTCGATGCTACCAATATGTGCTGTCTCACACCTTATAGTCTCGTTGTGCAAGGCCTGAACTTTGGTGTCCACTTCAGGGAACCTATGCTGTCACTCATCCTCCTTCACACCTCTACCTTCCACCACTTTTTTGCTGATGTAAAAATAATGTAGTGTTTAAAAATATATATCCTATTAAAGTAACTGTTTCTTTGTGCCCAGTATTTCCAAGAGGTTTTTCTTTGCCATGGAAAGAAGTTGTGATCTAGAGTGTTGAACTGATGAATTTTCTTATAATTAAATTTTACTTAATCCACTTTCCATAATATTTTAAAATAGCATTATCAGTATGGTTGGCCGACTCTGTAGATGTGCTCTGCTGTTGATTTTAAACAGAAAGCACTGTTCCTCCGAACAGGCATTACTAACTTCATGATACTGCTGATATAGCTCAATAGGAGAGGTGCAAGAAATTATTTGGAAACTGAACTAATTCCAGTTTATGAAATAAAAGTTTTAGGGTATTGGGCTGGTGCTGCTCCTAATTTGAAAATGACTCTTTTTGGAGACATAACAGTGGAAGTCTTGTTTTTCTTCTTCTGCAAGGTATTTAATTCCACTTGAAAGTGATTCTGGAGGACGGCCTAAGAAAGAAGAATAACTTTCAGACTTCCTTACCAAATGTTTGTAGGTCTCTAAGACACCTTAGTATGAAATCTGTCCATATTTCTTTGGCAACTATCAATAAAGGACAACAAAAATGGACATCCACGCAGACAGCTGTTGTAGTCATTGGAAGAAAGATTTGCTGCACAGAAGAGAGAGTGTCTGTGTCATTGAACTGGTGAGAAGGAGATAGCTCATCTTCATGTTGTGAATCCTGCTTTTACAAGCAGTCAGACTTTGGAAGGGCTTTTGCTCATAACATTCATATCGTTTAATCAAACAGTGGCCTTAAGAACAACAATAAAACAGTTACTCTGCCCCTTCTCCTACACCCAGTACGCACATGCTCCCAGCCTACAGGAGCATAGTGTGAAAGAAGTAGTAACTCAGTCTTGTTTCTTGTGAAGGAGGCGTCCTCCTTTGAGCCAGTGTTGGCTAGTTGAAAGTCACTGGCTGTAAAAACATGTGGGAAGTGAGAGGAGGGCAGATCTCCAAGATGTAAGTGTCCCTCATGTCCACCTGCTTCATGCTGGCAGAGGTGCTGCTGAGGAAGTTCTTCCTGGTTGCAAATTTAATTCATGGCTCTCCCTCTGCAAAGTACAGTGTCCTTTAATTTGGGAATTGGGAAATTGGATAGGACTGGAAGAGCACATCTATCATACAAATGGATCTTTAAGGATGAATGTGGAGGCCTTAACCCCTCTATGGTGATCATGGAGAACTTAAGTTCTTGGGAGTTTTTATGTTCTAGACAAGTACGAGGAAATATGGTGAGTTTCAGCCCTTGCAGTTGCCTACAGAATATTTTTTATGCTCTTAAAAAATTAGACATCCTGTTTCCCTTGAAGTGAACTTCCTCATTACCAGTCGATGTCAAGTTAAGAGAAATACGCACATATTATACTGAAACTGTCACACACATTATATTGAAACTGTTACTGATAGTCAATTATAGTTTCACCTTGTTTCTGAAGCTCTGAAGAAATATTCATCCCCTTTTGAAACAAGCATCCGAATTTAAGGTATCCTTATGTCTTGTAAAGTCATATGTCATGTTATGGTATCTTTTTTTTGTTGTTTTTTTTTTTTTATGGGGGGTTTTTTGGGGGGGGGAGGAGGGGGGTCCAGTGATACACATGTTAGTGAGAAGTACAGCTTTTACACCTGATTAGAAACTTTAACTAAAAGCATAGGTTCATGTTGAAGAGTTAATGATGCTCTTCCTTTAGACCTTTAGAGAAACAAAGATGATATCATAATAGAACAAATCAATGGTATATTTTATTGCTATATCTCTGACAGTAACATATACTTGATATAACTTTCAGGAATTACTAGGCTGTTCTAGGAAAACTATAAAAACAGATATGAGAAACTGGCAAAAGTTCAAAACCTTGCATATGTGAGGCTTGTTGCTGGTTCTGTTAGATTCTGTCACTACCTTTGTAAATGAAGCTTTTAAATCTTGCACAGAAAATGGAGACTAACTTCCCTTTTTATTTTTCACAGACTAATAATATAGATTATTCTAAACTGATGTGACTGCTTTTGGATGAATAGATTTTAAAGAGTCACCACTAAAAAGATTAATTTAAAAGTCATACTCTGAAGTCCAGTTTGAGAGTATCCATAAACTTGAGTAAAATGCCAAAGTCTTAGCTTATCACGTAGTAGTTGAGACTAGTAAAAGCTGCAGTATATAGTGTCATCATTTAAAAAAAGACAATCCCTTTACACTTACAAGGGAATCAAGTCAGGAGACAAGATGTCAATGTGTTGTTTATTTTTCGTTAATACCTTCCAACTAAAACCACTTTATTACTACATTCCCATCTGGGTCAGATTGGGCCAAAGAATAAGGGGGAAATGGTTAAGTTTTCTTTCCCTTTAGCATCCCTCTTCAAAAGCACTGTTTTACTTCTCCCCTTCAAGTAGTTCTAATAAAACATTTGTGTCTAACATTACATAGGATTCTTTATTATAGTATTGCTCCATGCGACTTATCTATTATTTCTGCCAAAATTTGTAGTGCATCCTGTTCCCATTTTGTGTAATGGGTGCTGCATGTAGTTTATTAAAAAGTATATGCATGTATGTATATATGTAAAAAATGTATGTAAAATCAGACTTGAAAATTAAGGAAATTACGCCGAGTAAGAGGTTGAAATGAATGCTAACTGCCATTGCCCTTTATTCTGCTAGCAGTCTTTCTGTTATGAGCACAACTAGTATATGTAGAAAAACAAGTCTAAGGATTTTTATCAGTGTTTGGAACAGGTTTTCTGGTGCCAAAATGATTTATAATATTTCATTAAAGTGCATCTTTGTATAAAAAGCTAGAATTAACGTAAATCTAGAAAATTCCTCTGTAGGTGGTCTCTTTCATGAAAGAAGACTAAAACTGAACTTGAATCCCTGTAATTTTGAAGTCAGTTTATTTACCAAAAATTATAATTGCTACAGGCAGTTTGTTCCAGAAATGCATAAATATATAAGTTATATATAAAACTCACTTCTTGCCGTGGTCTTTATCTTTAAGAGACAGAAAATGCTATTTGTGTATCTTTCATAATGCTTAAATGCTGAACAGTATTTTTTTAATTATTATTATTATAAACATCTGGCAAGTTGAATAGGAAATGGGCTTCCCTCCTTACATTATTTTACCTTTATTGTTGATGGATGGTTAAGTTCGGTGTGTGTGGTTGTTTAAGAAATTCTCAGTGATGTAAAGATCACTTATTTGGAGAAAGAAAATATTTTGAGGGTTTTTTTTGTTCTTTCCTAGGAATGTGAAACTAAATGAAAAATTGCTCGTACAGCACTTTGTGTATGCACAAACACGCTAGGAGAACATGGAAGGTAGTGCTCCTTGGTGAGCACTGGGATTGAAGTTAGCGGCGTGAGGCAGGATGATCCAAATGCCATAGAGTTGAAGCCAGAAGATCGGGGTTTTTGTCACACCTCTGTCGCTGGTGTGCCCCAGTGCCCCGTGCAAGCTGCGTCCTTTCCCACGTCCGTATCCTCTTTAGCTGGCAAGCTCTCGGTGGCAGGGGCTGTCTCATACAATTTACAGGTGCAGAGTGCCTCAAGCCTTAGGGTGCTGTCAGTGATGATCCAAGGGGCTCCCAGTGCTTAGGGGCCATCATTTTAATACAGATCTCTCTTACCAATGTAAGATAAACTTAACTGCGCTTACTGTGAAACAAAACTAACTGGCTAAAGTAGTGAGGATAAGGGAAGCTGAAAATTCAGGAGGGAAGAAAGTCATTGAACTCCACCCACAAATCACCCATGGGAAAAGATGGGTGTTTTTGTGTAGGTGGGTTCCACTACAGGGTTTTTAATTCTTTTACAGAAACAGATGCTGTCTCGCAGGACCAGCTACAAGGACATTGAAGGTGTCATTAAGGGAGAAAGGAAAATGTTTTCCCTCCCTCAAAAACATACTTCCTCAGACCTGAGTTAGCATGTAGGAACTTGAGCTCCAAATGTGGCTCAACTTTAAATAAAATTACCCACAATTTTTTGATAAACTGTTAGAAAGAACGATACATGGTTGTGAGAGGGAGAGGGAGAGAGGCTGAATGTGTCAATATGAAATACTATGCTGTGTGATTTCCCCCCCCCGCCCCTTCCCCCCCACCCCTCCATTTAGTAGATAGAACCTTAAAGATTTTGAGAATTAGACCTGTGCATTAGTCTCATTAGCATTTAAATCCCGAATATATTCTTTCAAAGCTATTTTGCCAATGAGACCATAAGCAATAGGGGTTGAACACCCCTCCTTCTCATCTCCAGCTGATGCCTGTGGGAATTTCACTTTGTGCTCGGCTGGGCTGGTGTGCTCCAGCAGCGACGGTGCAGCACGACATGGGATCTGGGCTGGTGAGAGCTGTGGGTTCGGGCACAGCATCCAGGTGAAAAAGCGTTTCCCAACACGTCTCCCCCTGGCAGCTGCTGCCTACGGCAGAGAGAAACAGCACTCCTTGCCTGCTGATTCAGCAGTAGTCTCAGCAGATGCAGGAACAGATATGCCTAACAAGCTCTAAGAGCAAAAGCAAAGAATTGCAAGGTTCTTGTTGACTAAAACCCTAGATTAGGAGATTATAGTATTCCAGGGGAGGGCAGTTTGAGGGTACAGGAGCCAGGGAACGGGCAACAAATGTTCTAGGAGTGCTGCAGCGAAGCCCGGGCAGGAGGGATAAGCCTGCCTTCAGAAAATCATTTTGTCAGGGAAAAAAAGCGCTCAGCTAATTTCCTTGCACCCTTTCATTTTGTATGAGTAAATGAAAATTCCTAATATCTTCACCTCCATTTTAGCCGGGTATTTTAAACCTCTTTCTCCCCTCCGTGACACCGGAGCAGGCAACGTCAAGGTTAAACCTGGCTGCGAGCTTTTGTGAAGGTGCTCTGCCTGCTGGCGCTGGCAAAGCACCTGCTAGGCATGCCCAGTGAGTGCTAGGGGCTGCCTGTCCCCGCAGCAAGGATTTGCGAGGCCGAAGCACAAAGAGCGCTTGTTGCCCGGTCCCGAGTAGCGTCCCAGTGCTGCCAGTAGCTGGGGAGGACTGGTTACCATGGAGCCTGCCATCTGTTCGCTCCCCGCGGGAATGTGATTATCCTGGCGGGGTTGGGAGCCAGCGAAAGCCGGGGAGCGGGTGCTGCCTGCAGGCGTCTGCAATGGAGGGTGGTAATGGAAGGCTGGAAGTAGCTGGCTGGAGGAGCACATAAAAGGATTTCGCCCAAACTATTAATGATTTCTAGCCAAGAGGAGCAAACGCGGCTTTTGTAAGGTCAGTACAAAATGCGTGATGCTTGCAGAATGATTTTTAATTGGGGCGGCGTATTCGTGGTTGATTTAAAGACGGTAGTGCTGCGGTGATAATGCTTATTGTTAAGAGTCGGGGGGGAAATTGCATTTTAGAGATTTTGTTTCAGTTCAAGCAGTTTAATTTGGGCGCATTAAAGTAGTAAGTCAGAACAATAACTGGCCAAGCTGACACAAATGGAGCAATTCAAATCTCTTGTCTCTGTGAAATACCGTTCACTGCCAAATCTGTTTGATTTACGTGCCTTTTTATGTTGATTGCTTTTTATCTGAGTGGGTTTTGGATGTGATGCATGTTTGTTTTTCGTACTGGAATGAAAGCTGAGATGAGAGGATAATGTTCAAACACAGCTAGTGATACAATAGGTGTATAAGGTTTTTTTTATGCAGTTTGTTCAGAGAAAGCAATATATGGTAGAGAGAATGCAGTATCGGGTTTTTCACTCTTTTTTCCCCACCGTCTGCCCCTGTTCCCAACTCGCCCACTGATTTTGGAATCATTCTCCGATACAGCTTAATTGTATAGAGACTTTGCACAAGTTTTCAGGATGCTCTGCAAATATTGTGACTGTTTTGATGGCAGGATTTTATTCAAAGGGAAGAAGAAAATTAGGACTATATACTTGCAAGGCTTTTATGTCCTATAAAAGATATTTTTGTTGTGCTATTTGAGGTAGGATTGTTTAAAAAAAAATTCATTACCAATGCAGGATGAATGTTTGTGTGCGGTTCAAGTTACAGCTGACTTAAATGAGGGGCACTAAAATTCATTTCTTAAAGCGCTGTTGTACCCCAAATAGTAAGCTAAAATGTTACTTCTGCAGGTATTTTTAGTCATGTATGGGCTTTCCCTTTCAAATAAAGCTCTTATGCTGCATCTCGCTTGCCAGGACTGCCATTTTTATTTAGTATAGGGGAGGACACTACTAGAGGCTTTTAATTAAAGCTATCTCAGTCCTAATTTCACCAGTCTGCCTTCTGCTTTTATGCCCTTAAAATGTCAGTGCATAGGAGTCTGGGAGGAAAGTTCACAAATGTGGTTAATAGGTCACTATTGCAACATATTTGACTATGATAAATTTTTAATCTACAAGATGCTTTGTAAGTCTTAGTGCCTAACGAAAACATGCATGTGGGTTGAGGTGGTTTTATTCCCTTGAGTGCTTAAACTGTCAGTGGTATATGAGCTTTTCTTATGCCTGTGGGAGCGCTCTGTATATGCCTGAAGTCCTTTCAGATGTTGTGTCACACTCGCACATTGGTGCAACTGGGCCAGTATTCTTAATGGAAGCTTGTATCCTCTTTGTAATTAAATAATTTTTTTTAACCCCTTCCTTCTCCAAAATGTAATTATTCTGTTGGTGTTGAAATGGGTGAATTATGTGGAGCTTGTATTTAATGGACTGCAGTGGACTTGTTCACACATGCAAGCTGCTTGTCTGTAGTCATGCTGTTAAGGTGCGGGAGACAGATTGGCTTTTATCCGTGGAAAACAATCAGATATTCTCCCTTCAGATACCGCCCTGAACCTAACTGAAGGCCATAGCAAGGGAAGGGTGGCTACACCGAGGTGGTTCTGTAGCTGATGTGGGATGTGTTGCTGCTCTCTGACTTGTTCCAGGTAAGGTAGCTGTTGACTACAGAATTCCCAGTCACTGTGGGTGTGAGTGACTGTCTCATTGGCAAGTCTTGACACAAGGCAACAATCATATTGACATATAGGTAATGTCTTGTGTACTCCTCCTTCCAGAGGTGATTTCTGCAGGTTGCATTGTGTTAGGAAGCTTTCTTTTCCACTGTCTCTGCTGAACATGTTTCAAGGATAAATAGGGGACTCCACATTTGGCACTATCCAGCTCTTCTTTTGTCCCCCTGATGAGCACTATTTATATGTCCAAACAGTCTTTGAATAAACAATTTTTACTGCTTTTTTTGAGTGATCTATGTGTGACTGCTAAGCACTTATTTATTATTAAATTTTACTTTGGGTCACTAGGTCAGTCTTGATTTACAGATGCAGGATTTAAAGACTACACACTGCTTAATCCATTGGAACATCTGCCATTCATGTTAGACTTTTCATTACCATATAACAGAGGGGCTGTTAAACGTCTGTTCGAAAGTAATGATTTTTTTAAAGATATTTTTTATCTATGATAGATTATTACAAGTGGCCACAAGCTTTATGCTTAATGCAGACAAATGAGGGTTAGTGTAATCTCCTACATGATCTCATGAAGGAGATTTATTCTAGAATATTATTTCTGGAGGCCGGCAGAGGTGGTGGGTTGTACTGGCTGTTTTTTTTTTTGGAATTATTTTATTTTTTTAAGAAGGTAAGATCAATTTGGGTACCTCATCTCCCAGAAGAGATGCTTTGAATGAACTCCCACCTAAACAGTGTCTAGAAATAAAACCTAGTGTACAGTGGGCTTTTTATGGTCTTGTTTGTGATATCTGTACTTATCAAGCTTGCAGGGAAACTTGTCATTAAATGGTAAAATTCTGAGTTAATGTATAGGAAACTGGCTTCCATATAAATGAACACAATTGTTTTCTTCAGACAGACAAGTCTTTCTGCTTTTCATTTGACACATTACTGTGGAATGCTGTTTGACATGACTTAGATTTATTTATACATTGTGTTCTGGCTGCTAGCTTGCAGAGCTTATAAATGTGCTAAGTTTTAGATACGCTTTTTGCCTGCAGTCTACTAATGTATTTTGAATTAAAAATACCAAATAAAAACAAAAGCAAGCCCAGCTTCTGTACTGTCTCCTTAGAGACGCGTGGCTGTTTTGAGGTTAAAATCTGCAGTTTCCCCTGAGTGGCTAACTGTTTTGGAAAGTCCGGCTGCCTGTTTACAAACTGTTCTGCTTGCAACTCACATGAAAAAATGGAGTCCTCGGGACACTGGATGTGGGAGGATAAACCTGCTGACACAGGCACTGCTACTGTTGGACTGTTCGCAAGGCCTTGGTAATGTGAAATTGCTTGTGTCTTTTATGCTTTGTATAGGTGGGGACAAATGCAGGCATTAACACTTTTTGCCGGCATTAACACTGTTTAAAATGATGCTGGAAATTGCTGTACCAGATTTTAGAAAACGTGAAATTGTTTAATGTATTTTAAAGCAGATCACCGTATTAAACCGGCACAGTGAGATTGTGCATAATTAAATGTGAGAAAGTGGCAATATAAAGATTAATGACAGGTTTTTTTAGTCATTTCCAGAGGAGGTTACGTTCAGTAGAGAAGTACTTTTGCCCTTCATTATTACAATGTCTAGCTGAGGAGTCCGAAGACTCAGAGCTGTTCTGCAAATGAATTCAGAAAACATTCCTCCAAGGAAATCATTGTTCAGACTTCAGTTAGGAGAAGAATAGGGTGGGGGTAAATGACTTAGAGGAACTCGCAACAGAATATCTTAAAGTGGAGTTATTTTTAAGAAGTTTTTCATTTCCTCCAGTTGCTCTTATTGTACACAATAATTAGCTGGTAATTTAAGAGTAGGAGTACTGCTTGGACTGGTAGAGACATGGCAATTGTTTTCTTCATTGTGAATATCTGAGTAATGCAAGAACTTGAGTGTATTTGGGAATGTGGAACTCAGGACTGGAAGGAGCTGTTTGGTCACTGAGTTTCCTTCTCCTCCATCACAGCAAAGACAGTTATGTCTCATTTAGATGTTCAGGGTACTTTTCTTTTGGCACACTGAGAAACACAGATTGTTGCAGGCTATTGGAAACAAACTTTAAACTGTAGTAAGTGACGAAAAGCCAGTGCTACAATGCGCTCCAGAAACTGAGCAAGAGAGGCCGAAGTTGTTGCCTGTGTCACGAGCTTGCTGTTAGCAGGATATTTAAGCAGGCACTGGAGAAGTTAATTCCAATAGCAGGATGATGCTTACCTGAAGTCAGTATCCATGGCCAGTCTCCAATGCCTCAGAGGAGAGGGAACCCAAACCAGACAAATTTTGGATCAGAGGGAAGGAAAGTCCTCAAGTCCTGACAGACGGCTAGTAGAAGCCCTGAGGCGCAGGCTCTTCAGATTTTTGCCAGCACCTGTGCAAAGTGTTCACTGCATGGTCCCGCTACTGTTGGGAAGGAGGGAAGCGTATGTTTGCAGGCCAAGGACGCTACTTAATGTGTTTGTATCAAGTTTGAAAAATGCCTTTATAAACCACCTGCACTGCAAATACTGTTTGTGAGGTGATTGCTTTCCTATTGATCAAGTGCCATATGGTATGAACAACTGAGTTCTTGTCTTTTGGTTGGATCTGGTAAACTTGTAACAAGAGAACTGAAAATACAAATAAATTCAGTAAAGAAATTCACAGTCTCATTAGTGTCATTGTTAAATATTTGAGACACATTTAGGTAAGTTGCTTATGAATATTTCTGTTTGCGATATACAGTTCTCTGTGGGTATTGCTGCTGATTGACTAGTTGGCCGAAGTCTATTGTTAAACTGAAGAGAGTCCGGGAGAGTTACTTCAGTGGTTTGAGGGGCCAGGTCGTATGGTGTCCTCAAAGAGAGACTGAGAACTGAGGTTGTTTAGCCTGGAGAAGAGAAGGCTACAGGGGGTATGTAATCACAATCTTCAATTATCTATTGGGGGCTGTAAAGAAGACAAAGTTGGAGTCTTCTCGGAGTCGCACAGAAGAAGGACAAGAAGCAACAGGAACAAGTTGCAACTGGGAAAATTTCATTTGGACAAAAGGAAATGAATTCTTCCCTCTAAAATTGGTGCAGCATGGGAAGAGGTGCCTGGAGAGGCTAGGAGATCTCCATCCGTGGAGATATTTAACACTTGACAAGATCCAGATCTAACTTTGAAGTTAGGTCTGCTTTGAGTAAGAGGTTCAAGTAGATAACCTTTAGAGGTCCCAAACTAAATTTTTATATGTGTGGTTTTTTTTTTTTTAATCAGTGGGGTTTATCTATCTGACACAATACTGGATTGTAAAAAAATGAGGGGCTTGAGACTGTTTCTGTGAAGTCTTGGTATTTATCTTAATATTTTTGAATAATTAATACTCTAACTCCTCACACAGCAGGAAATATAATTGAAATTAGTTCACAAATGTAAATGTGTCCATTATTGGACATGCATACTTCATGGATGTTTTGCTAGAGGGCAAGTAGTTTTATTAACGAGAGTGGTAAAGTGCAAGACAATTTTTTTCATTCCAGATTTGATTAAAGCTACCATCTTGTGCGTTACCAGTTAATAACCAGGAGGAAAGGACTAGTTCTTTATATTAGGCATCCACTTCCATAAAGGAATTCTTTTGGAACTTTTCTGCAGGACATGTCTGTGTTTTCAGGCAAGAAATTTGTACTTAAACTGTAAATGCTTTTCCAGCTATTGATCTTCTGAGAATCCTTTACTGCAATTTTTTATGCTTGTTGTTGTTGTTTATGCTTTCACTGACATCTGTTGGCTTGTGACTGGCGCTTGAACTGGTGCTTTGATTTTGTGGCGTTCTAGGAGGCAGCCCTCACCTTCACGAAGACTTCATATAGATGCAGCTAACCATGGTGTAAAAGTATTCCACCTTGTCGGTTCCATTTGTACTTGTAATAACACTTTTTTTAAAAAAATCCATATTCAGCTGCCCAAATAAGTAGGAGTCATGGTTGTAGCTCTGAATATCATCTGCTCTACTTGGACTTTATAGATTTGGTGGCTGAGATGGAAAACAAAATGCCTGAGCAGATCTTTTCAACAAAGAAAATCTATCTGAATTAGGGATGGGGCTTCAGAAGACCTGAATTCCAGTCTCTTCTATAGTTAGGGTTTTTGTTTTGCATACTTAAGGTTGTGTGATGTGCTGTTGATCTCCACTGCTGTTTGAGTAGTAAAGCAAATAGGTTCAAGACCTTCTAATATTCCTTCAAAGAACAAGTTGATTCTGTAATGAGGTATTCCTGCAGAGCAAGACTTGAACTTCTAACTTGAATTTTTCCTTCCCAGTGTTTACTCCTCAGTCCCTCCATCTCTTTTGTGCTTCTGTCCCATCCCCTACAGATGAGTTAGTGTTTTTGTCTTTGTCATCTTAAAGAAGTCACTGGTGCTACGGAAGATGAGTGAAAGCACTCTTCTCTATGATTAAACATAGTTGGTGAAGGCCTCCTATCTCATGCTTGCAGCAATTACATTGAGACTGAGACAGATATATTACCTGGAAGAAACATTTTGATGCTGTTCTTACCTGCATTCAACATGGTGAACAATTGTGTAGCTGTTGTTAAGGCAGCTAAAATATCAGAAGGGTTCACAGGTTAGATGAGGTTACCTTTTTCCTCTTTTAAAGATCCTGTGCCACTTTTCTTTACAGCTCTAATAGTCCTCTGGCAGCTATAGGTGCCAAATCAGTTTCCATGAGTATTTTCCATGAGTATTTTTTTTATGTCAGTTCTCTTCAGTAACTCTTACTCATGCTCGAGCCATATTTTGCTGTTATGACTTAGACACCCACTGTAAGGCAGCTGGCAGGTCTTTTTGTCCTTTGGCCTGTCAAGATTTCTGTGTGACTCAGTTTTTAACTGTGGAAGCTGCTACAAACAAGCTCTTACAGATAAAGATAGCTACCAAGTCAATATGAAATAGAAGACTTTGTAGTGGAGCTTTATCTAAGAATTGAAACCCAACAGTTAAATTCTAATAAGGGTGAAGTATTCACATTTAGCAGTGTGAGCATTGTCTGCACTCATTAATGAAGTTGGCAATACTGCACTGCTCTGTTGTTCATTAGCATTTGTTGCTTTTCATAAATCATCTTTTTTGAAAACCTGATCCAGGACACTATAGTTAAAACCCCTTGCACACCAATTTTTCCCCATTTACCTGCTTGTTCTGCAAACTATGGCCTGGCTTCTGGCAAAGCAGGATGATTACTTGAGTTTTGATTTTTGTATGTGTGTCTATAATGCTGCTTTTATCAAGTATAAAATCTAGTCCTTCTAGATAATGGACTTAGATTTTTCCAGACTTGTCTTATTGTTGGTGTTATTTTGGCATGATTGAGAATGTTCCAAAATTTTCCTGTTGGAAAATTCTGAAAAACATAGAATGCTTCTGCCTTGCTATTTAAAACAAGAATAAAACTCCCATTGGTAGCTGAGATTTTTGGGTGTATATGTGTCTTCTATTTAATGACCTCTGCTTGTGTGAATCATCCATGAAGCTAACAGAAATGTGATATTACTGCATTTTAGAGCTCTTTCAGTGCAAATTTTAATGTTGGAACTAAGCAGCCAGGAACCAATACTGAATAACACAAAAAAAATGCACAGGACATAGTCCTTATGAAAAGGAAAAGCTGCTCAATGCAACATTTTTTACCTATGGACTAAAGTACAGTTTATTCATCATGTTTCAGTGTATTAAAATTCTTTTCTTTGTAGGTCACTGAAACTGCTTTAGTCCAGCTTGTCTCAAAATCAAATGGAATTTTAAAAACCTTTTCCGTAAGACAGACAACAGTGAAATTTAACTGCATGCATGTGTTTTCTAGCTGGTACCTCTTCTGATTCTGAGTTTTCAGAGTTCATAAATAGCCGTAAAATAACGGTAGGCAAAAGTTTATTGATCACTTTCGTGTTAAAATAAATGACGAAAAACTATTACTGGCTGGCTGATGAGGGCTGGGGTGTGGATAGCAGTAATTTAAAGGAAATTATCATTTCATTCGTGCTGCTGTGGTCTCTGTGAAGGCTGTTTTTAACCATCAGTGTAACTTTACTGTGTAAAAGTAAACAGTCACAACTCTCTGGTCTTGCACCTTCATTGCACCAGGAACTGAAATATGCTTCTAAAAATTCTGTTATTTGTTAGCACTCTCTGTATTATCCTTCCCTTTCTGAAAGGATTTGACCTGGGGAGTTCCTTTTGATCATTTTTCTCTAGACCCTTGAGTTTAGCAAGGTTAGGTGGACTGGAGAAAAAGCAGTGCTGCCTATTACTGGCAGGGGCTAAAAGACTCTGTAAAGAAGGTCCCAGTGTGCTGACTAGCTTGGAAACACTGGACTGCGTTGGCCCTCCTTATAAAGTGATGGGGAGAGTGGAGAAAGGTTGAAGGGGAAGGGCAACAGCATTGCGCCATCAAGTTTCTCTTCCCCAGAAAGCATACAATCAGAGTTCAGGTAGAATTGGTTTAGAAAATGCTTATGTTGTCACATATTATGTGCTAGAAATATAATTGGGATTCAGGAAGAGATTAAACAAATTCATGGAGAATATGTCAGCAGCTGCTAGACACAGTGATACAAATGTATTTGGTGACTCAGGTGGTCCCTAAATAACTGATGCTGGAAGCTATGGGACTGAGGGAAGGATGATCATGTATTTGCTGCCTTCTACTGTACGTTATCTAAGCATTTGCTTCTGGTTCTTTGCAGAATATTTGATTGGATGGTCATTTTTCTAACCCTGCTCAATAGTTGGTGTGCTCTGGAACTGTACTCTGGAAATGTACTGAGGTGTCCCATTAGTGTTTCTTCTTTCATGCTATTTTTTTTTATTAACTCAAAGCAAGAATAATTTGCACCTTATTTTTAATATCTGTCACTGCACAAACTTGCTTTTTCATTAATATTTGTATATGGAAGCAAAATCATGGTCACTATTTTTTGACCTATTTTACTCTAGAGTCTTTGTGTTGTCTTTGATTTCTAGCATGGTACTGGTAATTTTTAAGTTGTGGGTGCAGTCATTTGCTAAACTGCTAAATTTAAGAAAAATCCTAATTCTTTTTGATGACCAAAAGCTAAATTAACTGGGAAGTGGCAGTCTGTATTCTTCAGCTGTTTTGTGAAGAAGTTACATGAGCAATATTTTTAGTCTGTGAAGGTGAATAAAGATGGGTGGCACAACACTATTAGAGGAGGTCATAGCTTTCCTTTTTTTCCTCTCTGTTTTGTTTTTTCTTTTATCTTCTGATCTTCTATTTCTTCATTTTTTTCCCCACCCTTCTTTAAAATGTGTAGATCCTTTTGTGGTGGCAGCTGGAACCTTGTTCCCAACTGGGAAGGACCAGGGCTGCTCTACTGGCCCAACTCCACTGGGCTTTATTAGTTTAGTCTTATATCCTGGTTGGCAGGAGAGCGCAGTGTCAAGTGGGAGCATCGCTGTTGGTAATACTGTAATATGGCAATACTGCTGCCTGGGAGGAGGCAGCAGCTGTGGAGGAGGCAGGAGGGCAGCCTGAAGAAGCAGCTGTCTTGAGGGGGAAGGAATGCGGGGGAGAAAGCGGTAAAGACAACATGAGATGAGGCAGAGCTGCTGGGTCATGGGGTCTTCTCTGTGGATTTATTTGCTAAATGTGTGTTAGTGCGATAGAATGGACAGCACTATAAATAGTAATTTCCCTTTTGGTAAATCATGACAGCGTGAAGCTTTTCTCTCAATTCTGTGAACACTAGAAAAATATGACTTTAAAAAAAAAAAAAAGAAGGGGAAGCATAAGAAATGTTGAACTGTTAAAACTTTTTTTTAGCAGGGGAAATTGGCAAGTCAGGCCCAGGCTGATAAAGGCAAAGCCTGTGACCACATCCCACATTAAAAATAAAAATCCTTAAACAATTTCTGGTCTTTCATTGTTAGAGAAGATTAGTTAACAAATGAACTACAGGCTCCTGGGTATATTTTTTTAGAGCATTGGAAATAGTTTAAGCTACAAAAAAAGCTTCATAAATTTAGACTAAGTCATTTAGTTCTAATTGCAAGTGCCCCTCTTGTGTAGATGCTAATAGTTTAGATGTTAGTGACTTGGCACTCGTAGGTGTGTGGTATAGTTCTTTGATTTTATAGAACTATGACCACTGATTTATTTGTTTGGAGGGTTTTTTAATTTGCTTATATTGCTATAATGGTTGGACCAAATTACAGACCGAGATTCTACAGTGACGAGTGCTGTACAAACCCAGGACAAGAAGGCAGACTTTTCCCCAGAGATCTTTCATTACATACACTTTGGGTTTTTGCACCGCCAGTGTGGTTTTTTTCTTTAGGGCACTCGACGCAGTCTTTAACAGCTGAGCTGGAAAGAAACAAACGAAAAAAACATGATGCAAAAATACTGCTATTTGCTTTGTAATTATGGCACAGTAATTGTACATCACACCTGCCTGGAGACTGCTTGTCTTAAATCCTTGCATGTAAACCAGGAGAGCTGGGGGAGGGACTGAAGGAAAAGCTCTTGATTTCAGAACTGAGAGGGAAATGTCCTTATAACAAACTTGTTTCTGTTTGGGCTCCAGATCTGGGATCTCTCCTGTGTTTTTCACCTTGATGGGGACAAGTAACCCTTCTTTTTAAGACTCTATTGTAACCCTGCCTTTTATTGTTGTACTAGTACCTGAATTCCCATTCCTAAACCTTTTTTTTCCCCCTCTTGTTATTCTGTCTGGTTGTTGTATCTTGAGTTGTTGTACCACTGCTTCTTCTTTCTTCTCTTACCTGCCAGTGTGGCAAAGCTTGAAGGATGGAGCTTAATGAGACAGCCAATAACTCATTTTCCTATTGGAAAGGATCCTTCTCTCCCCCTTTCTCCCTCTACTGACACTGATCCTGGTCTGAGCTCATGGGTCAGTTCAGCTTGCTAGATTAACAGAATAATCTAAAAGAAAATGGGTATGTTTCTGGCAGGTTAGTGAGCGGAACTGGCTTGCTGCACTGCTAGACAAGACTCAAGACAAGGAGGGAGGAGCAGGGTGTTCCTGCTTTGGCAGCCAGCCAGCAGCTTGGCCAGACTGTCCTGTTGAGCTGCACGCCGCCGCCGATTCTCACGCCTTACTTCTCTTTAGGATATTGGGCAACAAAGCGTGACTGTCATCCTTTATGTACCCGTGCAAGGGTACCCTTGCCAGCGCTTTGCAGCTATCCTGGTCGATCATCATTAACCTCTGCTGTCGTCGGGGTGTGCCTCGTTGCCGTCCCTGGATGTGGTGTCAGAGCCGAGTTGATGTGATGGTCTGGCACTGGGGAAGGGTGATTGTGCTCTGAGCTGCGCAGCCCTCCTGTGCCCACCTGGAACGCACCTGGAACTTGTTGCATTGTACAAAACACTGGCACAACTTGCTAGCCCAGAAGAAAACTGTTGACTTTGCCTGGGGGGGGGCGGGGGAGGGCTCCTGCTGGGCCAGCAGCTTGCATTAGCTTATTATCATGGGCTGGACGTTTTTGTAAGGGAGACTATGACTGTAGCTGGAAGGGGAAAAGGATGGAAGTGAGATCTGATGCATTTTTGTAGTGGAGGCATTAAACTGACATGCAACTGTAACATTAACATCCTTGGTGGTGTCATCTCCTTCCCTTTCTTGGGGGAAAGGGAAACTACTAACTACTCATGTGGTTTTCTTCATTTGTAGTCCTTGGTGGTTGGCTGCTATTTTTTTTCTTCAGCCATTTGCTTTGTTGCCATATTTAGGCTCTGCAGTTTTACTCTCTGTGTTTGGTGATCGAAGGCAGGAAGCCTCCATCATGTCCTCTGTTTCACAGAATCACAGAATGGTTGAGTTTGGAAGGGACCTTTAAAGATCATCTAGTCCAATGCCCCCTGCTCAAGCTGGGTCACCGAGAGCACACTGCACAGGATCGTGTCCAGGTGGCTTTCAAATATCTCCAAAGATGGAGATGCCACAACCTCTCTGGGCAACCTGTGCCAGTGCTCTGTCACCTTCACAGGAAAGAAGTTTTCCCTCATGTTCAGATGGAACTGCCTGTGTTTCAGTTTCTGCCCGTTGCCTCTTGTCTTATCGCTGGGCACCAATGAGAAGAGTCTGGCCCCATCCTCTTGACACCCTCCCTTCAGACACTTATACACATTGATCAGATCCCCCCTCAGTCTTCTCTTCTCCAGACCTAGCTCTCTCAGCCTTTCCTCTTCCTTTACAATCAAAGAAACCACAAAGTACCATCAATAAGACTTGCTTGGGCTCTTACACATAACTGAGGCCTCAGTATTCTCAGCAGCGCTCTAAAACCAAATAGAAGATAAGTCACCGCTTTAATTCAGCCAGAAGATGCAAGCAGGAGGGACGGTAACAGCAAAGCCTCTTTGTTCAGCAGGCCTGGGGCAGTGCGGTGTTCTCCCAAATTTTGATCTAGGCCAGAGTATGCTTCTGCCTATTTGCAGTGCCGAAGGTGTCCTTTGGTGTGTGTCTGTGCACGCCTGGCTGCCTTCCCCAGGGGGATTTGCAGATTTTATTTTGCCTTTTTGTGGAAGTGTCTTGTTCAAAACTACAGTGAAAAATATTTAGTGGTGGTAGTTGTTTTTTTAAGATACGGGTCATATTCAGCCTTCTGCAGAAAATCACTTGTTACTGATTTTAGACTATCCCAAAATCAAGAAAAGGACCGGATGCAAAAGGTCCTACAGAACAGGGGCTAACAGGGGGTTGGAGTGGGACAAGGGTGTGTGGTGTCTCACTAATTAATCCCATTACTCCAAGAACAGTTGGGAGCCAAACTGAACCCCTCTGCACACTAGTATGGGGCTTCTGAGGAAGGCTTGTAACAGCACCTTGAAAGCTATTTGGGCATAGGGACAAAGCATCTTTTCATTTCTGCCCAGGACCAAACTACTGTGTTTTTGAAGTACTGGGGTGTAAAGGAAAAGACAGAGGGGTTAGACAGCAGTGTGAGCCAGCCGCACTTACCTTATAGGAGCCCTGTGAAAGGTGACTTTTAGTTGTTGCTTTTTGCCTGTTTTGGACTAATAGAGCTGCTTAAACGTCTGTCACTGGGGGGAAAAGGGGGCAGGGGGGAATACTTTCAATGCAGAGCAGTGACATGTTGAAGTTCGTAAGTGCTCCTGCTGCGTTCCATCTGCCGGAGTGACATTTGGGGTTACCAAGCCTTTGGATGGCACAAAAATCACTGTTTCACTGTCACTGTGTTGCAGAAACTTCATATCGTGTCCTGATAAAAAACAAACCTATTCAAGCACTCTGTGCTACGCTTTCTTTCAAAGTAGCCTGCAATAAACAGGCCAGTTGAAGACAGACATACTGAATGTCAGTTTGTGATTCACTGTCACATGAGGGTGTGTATGTCAGTATAGAAAATTGTCCAAGTAGCTCTTGAATACTTTGTTCAATTTTTTAGATTTCATAACAGCACTCATAGTCACGTGACCTGCTTCTCAACTCCAGCTTCATCAGGGATAAGAACATGCAAAAGATTCAAGTAAATAATTTGTGTTTCCTTGTCTGCAAAATGGGGAAAATAGAGAGAGGCCTCGTGAAATTTAGTTTGAAGAGTGCTTGGAGGTGGAAAGCAGAGTAAGTGCTGTATATTTATTGTGACACGCTTGTGTAAACTCTTAATTACTGGAATAATGGAGTTATACAATGAACCAATAACTTCAATTTGGGGTGAATTAGTTTCGTAGAATTTAACTAGTCTATTATGCATGTCTCTGGACCAAGAACGTGCTGCTTTTAGTTTGAACAGTCATTTTGTTCATCCTATGTACCAGCAATGGTACATTGCTCAATAGCGTGATATTAATTGCCCATGAATAAGAAGATTTTATTTTAAATACTTACTCTCTATATCTATTTATCTGCTTGTAGAGAAGTTTAATAAAAGTAATTTTATTCTTTAATCAACTTTTCTTTAAAGTTTGCAGGTATGTTGTAATGGCAGGTAAGACAAATAGCTGCCAATTAGGATAGAACTAATATTTGACAATATAGCATTGTTGTGCAGTTTGTTTTGTGTACTGTTTGTGTTTTTACTCAGAGTAAGCAAAGCTGGATATAAAACTCACGTGTGACCAGGGGAATAGGTTAATGGGATGTCCCCCATTGTATCTTTTCTAATCTCCCCCAAATCCCCTTATCTGCTAGCTAATCAAATAGAGATAAAGAATTAATGTTTTTTACCTTTTTTTGAAAAGGAGTTAAATATGTATTTCACAGTTGGGATTTGGGAGCTTCTTTGTACCTGTTTTAATGTTGGTGCTTTTGAAAGTGAAATGAAATTCCCAGTTTCCTTCATGTTTGCAAAATTCCCTGGAATTTCTTACCTTGAGCAGCACAGGAGCCAAGGTTGCTCTCCATGTGCTGTTGCAGGTTATGGCAGTGCCTGAGAAGTAGGAAAACATGGGTATGTAGGGGCCGGCCAGAGCGCTGATTTGTGGCTTGTTCTCTTCCTCTTGCCTGTCATGAATGTCATTGACTGAGGAGAGCAGTGCTCCCATAGCTCAAGTGTCATCCATCCCACACATACCATGTTAACAGTGTTTGCAACAGTTTGTTATGTATGTTTCCCAAAAAGGGAGACTGGGTAGGTTGTTTTCATTTCCTTCCCCCAACCCCATTCTCTACTTCGGTTTGTGTGACCCTTTATCCTCTCTCCACTTGTGATGGTTGGTAGCTAGTATTTACATGACTGCTTATCTGAATTGATTTTTTTTTTAAATTTTGCAGCCATTTCTGCTACATTTCAGTAGCCTACTGCGATGCTCATCGGAAAATTGAAAACTTTATTGCTGATCCCATCTGAATGTAAAATCTGTCATGTGCTTCCTATAACTTGCATCGTCTGCGTGAACTCTGTGTGAGCCTTTAAGTTCCTGTCTTGTTCAGATATGATAGTGGTATACGGTGAGAGTAATAATGTGTCTGCAGCTGTCAACAAAGTAATTGCTGTATGGGTGTGAAGCTGTGCTAGTAGGACTATACTGTTACTCTGATCTGACCCAGCACCATGCTGCTGTGCAGGTATATTGGCTTGCTCGCATGCAGCTCAGGTGTCTGTGCTCTGCCTTGGCTCAGGATCCCATGTGAGATTGCCTGGAAAGCTCCTGGCAGTGTGGGATGGCAGCTGTCCGTCTTCCAGCTCACGATGCTGTCCGCTCCTAAAGGCGGCATATGGTATAGTAAAGGTTAGTGGTGCAGTTTTGGGGTTGAGTCGAGCTTATTTGGTTCTTTAGGATGAAAAAACAGATCATTTCATCTCCCTTCCTCCCCATTTCTTATGTATGGACTTTGGAGAGGGCATGCGGCAAGGAACTCAGTTTATTTTAGGGGGTACTTTTTTTCCCCTCCTCTGTCTGTGTAGAGGGGTGACCAGGACTTAGAAAACTGAAGCTATATTTTTTTTTTTTCTGGATTGTGAGTAGTAGTGCATCAGACTGAACGAAGACTAACAAAATTTCACTGGCAGGTGGACAAAGCAGACTGCTGGGAAAGCAGTTTGTCTGAAAAAAGGGAAACTGAGAAGAAAATTTGTCTTCGCTGCAGAGGCTTCTTAGGAGAGCGAAGGTGTTCTGCTGTGGATCTCCTTGGTCTAGAAGCCCAAGTGAGAGGCAATCTTTGAATTCTTGGAGATGAACTTCAAAATGGAAATGTGACCTGTGTATTGGAGCTCTCTTAGTCTGGCTATAAAATATACTCAATCGAGTCATTTACTCAATTACTGTTACTTTTTGTCTTAATTGCCAGTGTTGATCATCTGGGTGAATGGGGTTTGTATGTGCCTTTAAGAAGAGGGAGGTTACTTGCTAAGAGTATTAAGGATGGGGAATTGCAACCTCCTGTGGTAGCAGTGTAAAAATAAAAACCTAAAGCAAAAACAACAAACACAAATCTGGGTCGTAAATGCTAAAAGTGGGTTCCGTTTAGATTTCAAATCCGTATGTATGGAACTTGCATCTGTTCATCTCAAGAAGAAACATGCACCAAATTTTTAAAATAACAGGAGGATAATAGTTGTTTTTACTGTTTTTGGCAAAAACCCCTTTGTTCAACATCTGTAATAGAAAGGAAATAATTAGCGGCCCTATTCCAGAGAGCTGTCTCCTCAGTGAAAAATTGTAAACAAATATTCATAACAATGGATTGTTTTGCAATTCCTTGTAACCCTTGGTACTTGTCCTTCAAAGCAGTCAGGCAGAGGCATACTTGTGCATAGCCTTGGACGTGAGGTTTACGAGTTCGGTCCTGGGTGGAAGGGGCTGTAGAGAGATGTGGTTTGGAACAGTGGTTGAAGATGACTTCAGCTGCAGTGAATTAAAAGCTGCCTGTTGTGTTCTGATTCATATCATCCAAATTGACAGGGCTGATTCAAATCCTGCTTTCTCCTGTTGACATAAACGTATGTAGCAGCGGGATCTTTGAGTGTTCACACGTGAATAGAAAAAAATCATACTTGCAGTAACTTCTCTTTTCAGTTATGCCTTTCACTTTTTTTAAATCTACCTTTTCACAGTTCAGAATTTGCTCTGATTAATGTCTTTGTATTCTGCCTTTGAGCGCAATATCTAACTTGTGCTATTTTAAAATGAAATTAAAATGTTTCAAATGAATTTAATGTGAATTCTGTGCCAGATAAGCTAGTATTTTCAGGACAATTTCTTAATGTAGTCTTTTTCAGTCACTGCTCTGGTATCCTCCTATCATGTTTCCTTCATTCTAAGAACTTTAAATACACATTTTACAATGAAAAAGATTATTAGAAATGAGCATCATGTAATATAAATGGAGAACTAAGTAGCAACGAGAGAAATGGACTAATCTGTCATTTAACCTTGATACTGCTTTATTTCCAAAGAGCGATGCAATCAGTAGTGACAAAACTTTCAGAGTAGCTAAGGCATTAGACAAAACAATTTACGATATTCACTCCTCCTCCTCCTCCTCCTCCTCCTCCTCCTCCTCTCTCCAGCAGTTTGTAGGTTACGTAAGCTGATTTCTTTGTTTTTCCTCTTTAATAGTGAACAGACTTTACTCCTCTCTCCAAGCTGATTGGTTTGCGTGCTTACATTTTTCCTCTCTAAACAGGCTAGCCTTCAAAGAGGAGGAGATATTATAATTGAAAGACCCAGCATGTAAACTCTCGGCATATATTGCACATCTGGTGAGGAGTCGTTTCTGGCAGTTTATAGATCTTGTAAATAGGATATATGCGAGTCTGTCATGGGGTTATTACCGTTGTGAAATCGATTCCTCGTGCGGTGGGATATATTTAAAAATGTCTTCTGGACCAGGTAAGATCGAATAGGATGCTTCTGTTAAATCTTAATCTCTTTAAGACTTGGGGGTATTTGTGTCCAGAGATGCACAGAGTTAAACTTCATAGTGCAGTGCCTTGAAGCAAATAAACATATGAAAAATTCAGCTGCTTCCTGATGTCATAGAGTAGGAATGTTGTGGTGTCTCTTCGCTCCTGTTCTAAGTAAATTAGCTTGCAGTTTCTTGAACTGCTTGCCTAATAAATCTACCACACAAAGAACTGTGCTAGTTTTGGCTCGGTTTGCTGCTGCTTTCACCAGCTCAAGAGTTTCTAAAGCAAATCAATTTTGTGATATTTTTAAGTGTTTTCTATTTCTGGCTTATTTGCCATGTTCATAGAGCTCGGTTTATAGCTGCAGGGTTTCTGTATTACAGTTCTATAAATCAGCCCTGGCTCTGAGAACTGTATCTCTTACTGTTTTAGGAAATAGATGTATATTACTGACTTCTGCTGAGCTTTTCTTTCATAGTCTTGTAATAATCCATTTAGCTTGAGCTTATACTACCTTTAAGGTACAGAACTGTCTTTCACAATAAAGGAGTGTCTTCTTACTTTTCTTCTATTCGTTGAAAGGTTTGTATTTTTGGCATTGCAAGTGTGTTTCTAACTTAATTTTTAGAAATACTGCTGAAAATACTACTTTACTGATGAGTGACTGTGTTTTTCAGTTTTGAGAGAAGCTCAACTTAAAGTAAGTTAAATTAAAAGGCTTACCTGGCCCTAACAGCTTAATATAAGAAAATAAATATTTTGAATTACATTTTTTCCATAGGGCTGGAGAAAGGTTTGGGTTCAGAAGGCTTGTCTCTTCTTGGGAAGCCCACTGAGACTAAATAGAGTAAAGGGACTTATTGTATGAGTGAGTTTGAGAAATCTGCCAGAGAATCTTGGAGCAGATGCATGCAAGTGTGTGTACCCAGTTCTTCTGTTTTTAGTATTTGTGGGCATCTACTTTCTCCTGAGTAGAAAGAATACTTGTTTTGAAATCGTTCCGTTGTCTTCCTATCCATTTTATGAGCTAGTTTGAAGTTGCTCTTCTTCTAGATTTTGTTAATCAGCCTGTAGAATGGGATGCTCGCCCTTTTTCCAACTCTTTACGTATCGTTTTTCTGTATCCTGAGAAAATCTACATATGGATGTAGGAAACTTTCCTCCATCTATCTTGCTCTTTGAAGCTGTTTTCTAGGATCTATAATGCATCTCTTCTTCCTACAAATGTATAAAGCCCTCATGGATTTTCAGGAAGCTCAGTGTGATGCTGTAACTACTATTTCCACATTACAGCTCATCTTCCCTCTTGCCCTTTGGCTTCCTTTTGGTTATTTCTGTTCACAGAGGCCTGCAGTGCATACTTGCAGAACAGTGGCAGTCTGAACCTAACATGTATTGTGCAGCTGTGAGCTCTGATTTTGAGAGATCAAACATGAAATACAAATGTATTTGTAGGTGCCATAAGGTGGTATAGGTTATACTATTAAGGTGTTTTTCAGGCAGTCAGTTTGCTCAGGCTCCAGTTAGAAGCTGTATGAATGCAGTTAGTGCAATAGTGGACTATCTAGCAAACGGCTGGTTAAAAGGGAAAAAAAACCCTGAGCTTCTGTCTACCTGCAGAGTAGCATGTAGATGTCTCACTGTGACCTTTTCACAGTGGTATCAGGAGACCCTAGTATAGAGACAGTATGCATAGAAAAGATGGCAACGAGTAGTTCCGGTTTGTGCAGGTTTGAAATTGAGTGGGCAGATATCCCTTGACACTCCTAAATAGGAGCTGAAAGAAACTCCGAGTTACTGCTTTCCCTATCACTTGTCGAAGTGCTGGCTGCTTATAGTCAGAAATAGGAAGAATGCCCTTCAGTATTGTCGCCTGGAATTGTGCATCTGAAGGAACAGATATAGGGTACCTATACAAAGATATAAATTCACATGGCAGTTTATTCGTTGTTCAGCCATGCAATTGAGACTATGTCCAGGTACCTGAGCAAAGCAGTTTTTTGAGTATCAAAGGCTCATAACAAATAAGAAAAACATTTGAAGCATGTACTTTTTCTGCAGCTTTACTCATTTTTGAAAACAGGAACTTTACAGATTTTTTTTTTGATTCCCGATAAAAAGCATCCCTGAGAAACAGATTTCAAGCAATGCAGTTTTAAAAGTGTCAATGATACCGTGGCCCAGAAGTCAGCAGAGAGCTAGTTGCTCTCATTCGTACTGTCAGTACGCTTGGCTGTATGACTGCAGCACTCAAGAGTCTTCCATTAGAGTTTAGTCTTTTCAGTGATAGGTGCTATACTGACAGAGGTAGACAGTCTAATAGCTTAGGCCAGTGCTTGTAGACGTAGAGAAGTTGTTGAGTCTTTAAGCAAAATTCAAAGCACTTACGGCATGCTCGTTTTTCACTTCTCCCCTCCTGGTTTATGTTTGTTGTAAAAGAAAGGGTTAAATCCCTTAATATTATGGGCTGGGAGATTTAGTGCCTGTGTGTGCCTTACAGTTTGACGGGCGATACTTGACCTTGAGAAGGACAGGAAGGGTAGGTAGTGAGGAAATATAATCTTTGCCTTAGATTGTCATAAAATATTCAACATATTATAGCTGCTCCTGCTTGCTTGCAAAGAAGCTCTTACAATCAGGACCTGCTCACTTAAAAAAACAAACCCAAAACCCAAACCAAAAACCAAAGAAAATACGCCTCAGTTAGGTTGTACCAGGTGGAGAGGGATCAGAGTACTCCCAAACCTTGCCTCAAACAAATGGTAGGGTTTGTTTTGTTTGTTTTGTTTTGTTTTAGAATAATTTCACAGCTTTTATTTGCTCTCTGTGTTGGAAGACTTTTCTCCCCATTATGAAAGCTGTTAGCTTTTTTATGAATGTTTTGAAATACTTTCTTCTATTGCCAGAAACAGAGGCTTTAAGAACAGCAGTAAATATTGCACAGGAATCAGCAACGTTGTACTGGGCTGTAGTTCCATGAAGAGCTCAAATGATCTAATGGATAACTGCTGCCAGAAGGCTGCCCGGGCCCTCCCTTGGACTATCCCAGACTTTTGATCTCTTCCGCAAGCCGATGCAGCTCACTCACACAGCAGAAAAATACTGTGATAAAAATGGTTTTCTGCTGTGTGCGAGGGTAGCATTGGCCTAGAGACAAATCCAGCAAGCTTTAGAGCTGCTAAGAAGTGAGTGATGGGAACTAAAGGGGTGCTGAGGGGAGGAGGGAATGAAGCTTCCTCTTGGTGGAGGGCTGTCTCACTGTCTTGTGTCACTGCATTTTGATTTTGAGTGGACTTTTTTCTCTGCCAGAGAGCCTTAAACATTTTCATTTTCAAAGTGGAAGGACAGTGTTTGCAAAATGAAAGGTTGAAAATGTTGAAAGTCTCCTTCAGATATTGGACAAGAGTTGAGCTATTATAAAATTATTTTTCTTCATGAAATATTAGTGATGTTAATGTATTTTTACATTGTGACCTTTTAAAAGAATTTCCTATCCATTTACACGCTCAAAGATAGGGAAGCTTTTGAAACGTTCACATGACTGTTCAGCTTCTTGGAACAGTGTGGCAAATATCCATTCAAGTCTAACATCAAGAATTATTTCAGTTCCCCAAATTAGGAGGTTGTATGAAATGACATTTTAAATTCATCATGCAGATTTTTTCTTTTTTTTTTTTTAAGAGTATATTTTAAATAGTTTTTGGGAAAAGAGAGAAGAAGACTTTATAAAACTGTTCCGAATTTGTGTATCTCAGTCAGTTTATAGCATGAAATGTAAAGATCTGTCAATTTGTATAGTCTTCAAGGGTTGAATGTACTGATGTGCAACTCTGTAATTCTGAAGTGAATTCTGTAAATAGCACAAAGAGTAATCTGTGGCAATTTAGGGCTAGGGTATTTTTCCTCCTTTTGACTCCAGGGCAACGTGCATTTGACTTACTGTCATAAGGCTGGTTATAAGCTGATGAGCAGCATGAAATAGTGGTCTCTCTCTTGTTTTTTATAAGCAAGAGAGCCCATAAAAACTGGCGTAGTAACAGTAGGTTTTGAAGCGACTGGATAAGGATGGTCCTTCTTGAGTAATTTCACAGGAAGGCCCGTAATGTACTTAAACCAGGCTTTTTGTGGCCATTTTTTTTTTTTTTTTTTTTTTTCCCTCAACCAGGTCAAAAGCAGGAAGCACTTGAATTCTTGTGAAGGGTCCAGCTTTGGGTTCTTTATACTTCTGTTTTGGTGCAGTAAGCATTCCCAAGGAGCCACTTGTTTTCCTGTGTTTTGTAGATGATGGTGGTTAATTACTTGGCAGAGGGAACGAAGTGCTCGGGGAGCCTGACAACAGGCTGCGCGCCCCCAACTTGGGGAGGAAAAGCGTTGGGAACTGTGCAGCTGGGGTGCTGCACAGCTGCACTGCTCGTACTTATTTAAGGGCCTAGTAACCATGTGCTTCTCTCCACCCTCTCTTTGTTCTTTATCAAATACTTCTAAATTTACTTTTAATCTTTTAAATAGCACAAGCAGTGCATATCCTGTTGTGATGTTGCGCAGCGAAGGCCCTGCGGCCTATTTTTTAATTAGGGCATATTATTTTAAATCTTGGTTCATGTTTTTTAAAGAAGAGGGATTTTTTCCAACTGTTTGCACCAACCCTTCCTGCTAAGGGTTATGTGATAAAATTTACGTGATCTAGTGGCTACTTGCTTCTGAAAAGGCAGTTGTGCTCTCCCTCCTGCCCATACATTTGCACCTTTGTCTGAGCTCTGGTATATCTGACCTACAGTAAAACGAAAGAATGAGTGAAATTGGGAGAGAGCTGCTTTGTCGCTTTTTTTTTTTTTTGGTAGGGTTATGTTTCTGGTGGCTGAACTTCCCCAGCCTGGATAAGTGCTGGCACCAGTGCACAAAAAGAGGTGGGAGCAGGCAGCCGGGAAGATGGAGGGGAGCAGGTGAACTGCCTGTGCCTCTGCCCGTGCCGTGCCGGCTGGCTCTTGGATGGGCTCGGGCTGCTGAGCCGTGCCTGCCCTCGGTGCTGGCCGAGCACGTGTACCTGCTGCAGCAGCTGGACGTGGGAAGCAGTTTCCATCTCTCAGTGATAATTGTATTGGCTTGTGTTGGACACTTCTGTTCAGATCTTTGGCTGTTCTACATGTTGGTTATGTTAAAAATGTATTCGTGTCTTTAAATTTCTTGGATACTTTCAGTATGTGTGTGTGTGTATATATGTGTGTGTGTGTGTGTGTATTTATATATATAAAGCTTGTGTTCAGATCTTCTGAAATAATAGATATGAGTTACCGTTTGAGCCTTCTGTAATTAGATAATTTTTTTCCTTGGGCCTGTGCTATTTCTTTTTTTTTTTCCTCAGGATCCTGTTTCTAAACGTGTTTTCTCTTAGCAATCAGTCTTCTATCAATAGAAGCAGCTGAATTCAAAGTAGCTGTAGTAACTGCCTCAAAGCACATGTATATTTCCAAAATAGCTGTAAGGTGAGATGAGAGAAATCTGAAATTATTGCATAGATAACTGGTCACAATGGAAAATGAAAATGTCAGCGATCAACCTGTTAGAGAAATCTTCTTATGTAGTTGCAGTGCGTAGTGAGCAAAAGGGTAAACTTCATATTTATCAAAGTGTTTTGAAAACCTGTTACTCAGTACTTGTCTAAAATTGAAATACAGTATTGTTTCATAACAGGTTCTAAATTATAGAAGGGGAAGACTTCTTTCGTTCTCTGAATTATCACTGCACTTGCATAGTAGTTATATTTGGATATGTCAACTTGAATAATCACATTTTTTTGGACTGGACGTGAGACAATTATCAGCACCTTTTCCTTGGCGTGACCCTAGTACTGCAGGTGCTCACCTTAATGTGAGATGTTAGACTGTGTTGGTGAGTACAGTGTCATGCTGGTTATCTTGTATATGATATCATGGAAAAGAAATGAATCCTCTTAAGTGAAAGAAACAGCGCTGAGTGCCACAACCTTTGTTCAGGCAAGTGATTCTTCTGCGATCAGTGAGTCTGCTGATATGAATGGGGTGTCTTGTTTCCAAATAGGAGCTCAGGATATTTAGAAAGTGATGATTGGCATCTGTGCAAAATATGCTGAAGTCAGTTGAAAACTTGGTGAGCTCAGTGAAAAATTTTCAGCGCTAAGTAAAATAATAGTGGAGGTGCCATTTCTTACCTTACACAGCTCTACCAAGAAGACTAAAATGAGAAATTACTTTAGGGAAAGCTCTGCAGCACAGGTGCTTCCAGTTAATCTTTTCTCATGGTGCTGGGGTTCATAATCAAAATAGCTATTAATGCGGTAGGAACATAAGAAAGCCACATAAACCCCTTCCTTGGTCAAATGTGCAAGAAGCCGTAAAAAGCTCACAAGGACAGGGAGGAAGGAAACGACCCTCAGAAGCAGTTCTCGCCAAATTTACCACGACTGCTATAGGAGAGCAGCCTGAAATATGTGGTCGGTACTCCTCCATGATGTTGTAAAACACGGTCATGTGAGAAGCAGATCTTGGGGACAAGGTGGCTGTCGTGTTATGGGTCTGGCAAGAAGCTGTGTAGATAGAGCTAAATTACCTGGATCTCTGGCTGGGGTAGAAAAGAGACGTTAAGAGCAAGGTAGCTGACTTTGTTAGGTTTCAGTGCCAACTTTATGGCAAGTTCAGTCTTACTCTGCAGTGAGGAAAGTGTTGCTACTTCCTATACAGTACCTAGACAGGTATTGATATTGTTTATGGTAAACAAGCTATGAAAAGTTTCCACAGGTAAAAGAACACTGTTGCATATTTTCTCTTTAAATCTTGGGCTTGTTAGTAATTGTTCAGAGACCAAAGAGAAAACAAGAGTTTGAGGGAATGTTTTGTAATACAGGAACTAAGTATATGAAAGAATAGTTCTTGATTCCTGTCAACAGAATTTGTTTTACTTGGAGCTCTGTCTTTAACTGTATGTTTTCTGGAGATGTGGCTTGAAAGCTGCTTGTCCCTCTTCTCATAAGAAACCGCCACTCTTCTAAAATAGTTCATTAACCTCTGTCATCAGCAAATCCATTGTCCCAGTGTATATGAGCGTAGGTGACTCAGGAGAGCCTGCATGTGATAGAGTGTATGTTTCTGGCTGACGACTTCAGCCATAAGCTGCTACTTGCAAACCAGAAACTGAGCATTAGCAGCTGATTCAATATCAGTGGCTCCCAGTCAAGGGAAAGGCAGGCGTGCTTCAGCTGAGCTATTGCTGCCTGTTCCCTCTGACTCCCCAGCTCTACTGTGGAGGCGAGATCAGCAATGACACGTGTTTGGAGGTCCTGCTGTCTCCAGCAGTGGCTCAGGCAGTAGCAAGGCCCAGAGGCTTGCTGCCTCCCCTTGCTGTATTGTGTTGCATACAGTGAGGGAAGAAGGTAGCAAACCAAAAACCAAAAGCAGCAGTGGTCACGAGTAAGGTTGTTGTGTGTCATCTCAGTGGCTCGTGGCCTCTGCAACCCAGCTAGTGCTCTTCACCCTGCTGTAAGTCTATCCCTGTGGCCATCAGTATCACCCAACTCTCACCAGGAATGATCCTGGCTGGTTGTCCTCCACCCCTTTGGTCCCCAGCATCATCTTCATCTCCTATATCCTCTAAAAACTGGGTGACTAGATGGCTGTAGCACTGCTAGACTCCGGAGGCGATGACAAAAGTAGTGATTGGGGAGGGGGGGGCTATAGAAGATGGTAACAGCAGGGAAGCTTGTTCCTCGAAGGCCTAAAAAACTGTGGCTTTAATCCAGTTTTAAAAGCTGTTTACTCTTCCCTTTTCTGTTTGATTTTCATATGACTAGTTAGCGTTGATCGCATATGCTACTTGGACTTCTGTTTCTTATCAAATTGACTTTGAATTTAAAAACTCTGCATGTTTAAGATGTTGGTTTTCAACGTACTTTGCATTCTCTTCCCTCTTGTTGCATTTCCATGTTTCTGAATGCAGAATGTGTCCCTTCTGGTGAGGAATGTATTGTAACCAATTTATATTGCATGGAGAAACTGTAATTTCTGCTAAGGAAATCGTTTTTTGATCAGTCTGGCAAAGAGCCATTTGAAGTCTTGTACAGTGCTTTTCTTTTGTTGAAATAGGACCAGTAGTGCGTGTTATGTTATTGTGCTAATCCAAAATTTAGACAAATGTTGGAAGATAAGCCCGTTAATTGCTGACTTACTCATTTTGCCAAGCGTAAGAGCAGACACAGAGTTTTGCCTGCATGGAAAAGGCTGTTAAATGAGAGGCAAAAGAACAAAGATCATAGGGAAATGGACTGAGATGCACTGAGTCTTCTGCTGCATATGAGTTAGCCAGTGTTGGGAGGACATTTGTAGTGAATCTGAAATTCAGAATTCAGTCCTTAACTTTGCATGATGTACAGTATACTGAGGCTGAGATCAGAAGATTAGTGTTAAATCTTACTTTGCTAATATTTCAGTGTTTCCTTTTGAAGTTCAGACTTGATGATCCTGATAGCCTGGTAACCTATTTAAATGTGGTGGCATCAATAGCTGGTAACTTGGCAAATTGTAGCTCTTTCGTAGCAGCTACAGTAAGCACTGTTTCAGTTTAACAGTGAAAATTGCTGTGGGAAAAGATGCACAGTTTCTTCCAGCCAGAGCAACAATAAAGCTTTACAATACAGAGGACCGGCAACGTTGACTGCTGAAGTCTCATGAATAGCCACAAACCAAACCAATGCAACAGGGTCTCTTCAGATGCCAAGCAGACAACGGCGGTGTGCATACTTTGAATTCAGTTCTACCACTAACACTCTGCACAACCCGCCTTAGCTTATTAAAAGTGAAATTGTTTCAAAAGTCAAAGCTGTTTCTCTTTTGTATGTCTTGCTTGCGTAGTTAAACTTGCTAAACTTTGTTTTAGTTCTGCTTTTGTGTTGTTGCTCTGTATATTGTCAGAAGTGGCTGGTGTGCTCAGTGTTAGGCATACCACAGTTTGGGAACCTCTGTTCTGCGTTACTGTGTGAACCAACTTACCTACCCAGGAGTTGGGTTATTTTTTTTTTCTCTTGTTCCCAGGAAGCATTGGGCGGCAAGTAGTTGGCCTTCCATTCCGATTTTAGCTTCAGTAGTGTTCCATCCATTTCACTTCACTATCAAATGTTTTTGTGACCCCATCAAAGTGGGGTCATTGAACAAAGAGTAGTATTAATATACTTTTTGCTGTCTACAATTAGTATGTACCATATCTACTTGAAGATTGGTTTACTGCTTACAATAAATCCTATAAAAGGAAGGATGAGATTTGTTTGGTAATCCTAGGAACGTTACGGTACAGTGATGTTAGAGATAATCGCTTTGTATATGTTGCACCCACATTATTCCCAGTAGGTGGTCTATCTCCTTCTGTTAAACTTTAAAATATATGTTTTTGCTTGTGTCTGGCGAACAGCTTTGCAAGAGAAAACCTACATTTTTGCATTTTGCTTGCACGTGTATCTGAACTAATCTCTTACCAGAACTTGATCTGTATCCCAAGTTTTGCCAAGATTCCACTCTTCAAACATAATTTTAAACCTTTGTATATCTGCCTTTATTTTTTTAGATGGCAGCTTCTTGTCCAGAAACAAAACAAGTTTCTTCTTCAGCAAGGCATCCCTCCTGACTTCAGCAAGAGTTATTTTTTCTCTTTTTACAGCATTGCTTTATCAGCTGTTCACAGTATTTCAGCAGTGGCTCACCACAGTAAACAGTGGCCTGACATTTAATCTTTAGAGCTCATCTGCACAGAGCAGAATAGCGGTATGACATTTTTGTACTATTTTGATGCTCCAGAGCATTCACAACTTTATCGTCACCAAAATGGTAAAGGGGGAAAATATGCCAAAACACAAATGTGTAATTAGCTTGAGAGGATAGACTTTAACAGTGGGGGAAGGTTTTTTTTCATGTGAGAAACTTGGACCTCCATCCAAACTTGCCACTCTCTTCCACCATGCCCCTAATTTCTAAGATAGTTTTGGCTTAGTCCAGAAAGTTATTCTTGAAACATGTTTGATTTTGCATTAGTAGCATGAGCCTCATAGTATCATATGGTTTCCTCACAAAAACAGGACAATCCTGTGAACAGTACTAAATTACTGGAAACTTTGTTGTGAGGGCAGGTTTGGACACAGGTATGGACAAAGTCAATGACCTAATTTACTAGGTCTCTTGCTCAGGCCTCAGCAGATCTGTATTGTAACTGCCTAAGAGTCCCCTGGCTGCTTTCTTGTTTGTGCTGAGGAAACTGCTCGGTTTCATCCTGGCCTTGCTACAGTTCCTGGAGCGTCTAGGGCAGGTGTGGATGGGTTTAATTAATCTCTTTACATGTCAGTGCTGCTTTGTGCTGGTTTGAACCGATCAGGACATTGTATTGCTAGATTACTGTGACTAAACTAATGCTTTAGTTACAGGCTTTGATAGATGGGAAACCAGCTGAACTTCCATGTAGGTTCAGGGGTAAGTAGGAAGGGTGAACTTTGTGCTGATGAGAGTTATATGCAATGGCCTAGCAATGTAACAGTGAGACCACAGTCATTATGGCAGATGTTCTTGGGACTTAACACACTGGGTAGATCTAGTTATGTAGTTTTAAGATAAGTAAAGCTGATTTTAAGATGTAAATTTTGCTTCCTGGAGTCACAAGAGAACAAGCCTTTCCCCTTAGGCTGTGGTTACATCCCGAAATTCTACATTTCTTTCTTTCAGAACATATGATCAAGAGTAGGGTTACCGTAGCAGTAGAAATTAAACACTCTTGGAACAGCATAGATACACTATGTACTATAAGCAGGACTAAAAAAATAAATATGACAGAAAACCTAATGATGAGAACGTCTTCCTCAAGCTCGTGGTGGTGCTGCTGATAGAGGATGTCTCCCATACTTAAAAATCAGTTTTACCTTTTGTGAATATAAATAAGCCACTTTTTAATGTTATTGACATTTCAGTCTGGCTGATTGTCTCAACCTTCATGGCTCCGATTTAATTTTTCCTAATTAAAATGTTCTGAAAAATTAGATAATGCATCTCTTACTTCAAGCATCTGCTAGCTTCAGACATCTCCTAATTTTCTTGCAGATGATAAGCAAAATAAATGCTTATCAAATCTACAGTGTTTATTTTTCTCTTCTGTTAGTTATTTATTATCTGCTCTCTGTTACATTCTTACATGCCCCAGTTTAAATTTTTTAAAACTTTCCCTTCCTTTCTATCCCCTTCAATGCGTGTAATCATCCCCAATTATAAGAGGTGGTATTAATCGTATGCTGGTGAACACAGTAGCTGGCTAATAGTATTTTGTAGCTCACTGCAGTTCTGCGTTAAAGTAAAATCAGTTTTAGAATGCATAAGAAAAGAATTGCAGTAATAACAAATGTTTCTTTTCCTTTAATTAGATGAGAAACAATTACAATGGGAATCTATTTCAGCCCAGTAAAAGCTGCAGGTTTTTGCAGCCTGTCTGGCTTTTTTGCATCTGTAAAAGATTTCAAGTAGTACTTGCTGGGCAACGTTTGAATTTCTAAAAAGTAGACTGCATTACTGATTACTTAAATGGATAGCATTAAGCAACCCTATTGAAATGCATGCCACTGAGCATGGAGTAAGTATTTAGCTTTTTGTAATGTGCTGAAAATGATGAGTATTGGGCTCTTCTCATAATACAGTTGCAAGTTGTAGTGTTACTAGATACAAATCTGTAGTGAAAACTCTTGTATTACTGCCACAGTTTTCTTGTCTACATCATCTGGGAGGTAGTATCTTTCACTGGCTGGAAATCAAGGCTTACATTTCCAGGGATGTTAATATATGCTTTTTATTCAGAGAACTTGACTACTCAGTATTGTATAATGGTATGGTATGACTAGATTGCCTTTGCCTCTTTCCGTGCCAGCTTTACGTCTGATGAAAGCTGAACATAACTTGTTTGTCTTGATGTGCCTCTGTTACACTTCATAACAGGTAGCTTGAGGATGTAGCTTGATTAATGGAATTACCAGTTTGAAATATAGATTAAGTGTCTGTAACATTTCAATCTCCAGCCAATGTGGCTTCCAGATAGGATGAATGATTTGTATAATGGCTTGTACGACAATCATAAATTTGAAAGCCACTCTTCCCCCCTCTTCGATTGAATTGCTATGCGTGTTAAACTCCGAGTACATGTTAGGTCAGAACACCTCTTGGAGCTGCTGTTTTATGTAAGCAGTTGCAAAAGATCCCACTGCGAAGAAACAATTTTTTTTGTTGCTTGTATTACAGTGGAGACACTTACAACGTGGCTTTTGCCCACTGAGTGCAGCTGGCGCTCAGTCCATCTAGTAGAGGGGGAACACAGAAAACAAAATCCATTCTTAAAGCATTAAATATTTGCTTGCAGGTGTTCTTGTCCTTGCCAGCCTGTGAATTAAAGCTGAATTTTTTGTGTGTATTAACGAGGTACCCACGTTTGAATACTTGAGGGACCAGGCTTGTATTTAAATGATTGCTTTAAGCTGATCTGAGTAAGGGCTGCTCCTGAGAGGAGCTGGCTTGCTCCCTCCCAGCTGTACTCCTGATTCTTCCCTTGTGCTGGCGGTAGTGCTGGAGCAGCCGCGAGCTCAGAGGGTTCATTGGACTGATCTGGTTAAAATCTAATCTGGCTGGAAAACTGGATTTTCAGCGGTATCGTTTCTGCTGCTCAGCTCACCGTGTGTTTGAACAAATGCTAGCGTTAGCGTAAGGAAAAGAGCAGCGGGAAGATGAAGCTGGAATAGACAGGGGCAAGGAGGGAGGAGAAGCGGCAGGCGATAGACCTGCCCTGTTCAGCAGCAGCCCCAAATCTGTGTTGGCTTGAAGCAATCATGCATCATAACCTTAAACAGGAGAAAGTGTGTTGATCAAGTTGTGTGTGCAAAATGCATTCCTATGTCAACCTCGACTGTACCTTATTTTCTTAGGGAATCCTTTTAATAGAGAAAAACCTATCATTCTGATAGAGATTTCCAGGCTTGGTCTGAACAGTAGGCAGTAGGGACACCCCTTACTGGGCTGCAGTTGTAGAGTTGGAGATCTTTAAGATGTGTGTTAACTATCAAATCTGCAGTTAAAATAGTTTTCAGAAGGCTCTTATGCAAGACCATGCTTTCATGCCTTTGCAATGGGAGTGAAAATGTGGTCTCAGTGTCGTTTTCTGATCTGTGTTTAAATACCTGCTTGACTTGTGTGACCTACTGATCCCATCAGGAGTTGCTGTTTCTTAAAATTGCTTCTGAATCGGAAATTCTCGAACTGAGATAGAAACTGTTAGAGTAGAGCATGGGGGAGAGGGAAATTCAGCCGGTCAGCGCTTTGAGGGAGACAGGGACAATTTGCTAGGGCAACCCTCCGTGCCATTGCCTTGGCCTGCCCAGGAGCTTTCCATACTCCCATCTTTGCAGGAAAGGTAAGAGATGACGTTTCAGGCTCATTCTTATGGCTGCGGGAAAGGTCTAGGACAGCGTTCCCACTGCTGTGGTACAATCCAGCTTTTTGTGTATGGGGTGACACGCAAGCAAATTAAGCTGAAGAATTTCTGCTTAAGATCCCAAATGTCTGAGAAGCTTCTTTACATGGCCAGCCTCACTAAATTAGTGGCATCACTCTGGGCCCCACCACCTTTACGTTCTTGGAAGCTAGCCTGTTAACGGACTGAGAAGGAAGAGAGGTGGATGGGGTCCTGCAGCCTCGGGGGTCCTCTGTGCACTGTACTCTGGGTGCGAGCACTGTGGGAGGGTGGTGTTGACTGTGGCGTGGAACAGTGCAAGGCTTCGTGTTTGCAGGGCTACTTCAGTGTTTGAAAGAAAAAAACAACTCATAAGAAATAAAGCATAAATACTTGAAAAAATTGTTGGAATCCACAAAACGTTTGAGGTTTTAAACAGTGTTAAGTAATAGCTTTCTCTCTCTCTCTCTCTCTCTCTCTCTCTCTCCCCCCGCTTCTGTTCTAGGAATAAGCTAGGCTGCTGTTAGGAATGGCTTGCTAGAATGGATTTTGCCTTGGGATAGGAAGATGGATTAGATTAGAGTTTCCAAGCTGTGCTGACCAGTTGTTGTTCAGAGGACATTAGGGGATCATCCTATGAAACGGCTGACTAGGTTTTGGATTTGCTTTTTTGAAAACAACGCTCTACTCGAGCTTGCATTTCTACCGATGGAAGCAAACAACCGTAAAATGATGGGAAATAAAAATAACAAATTTAAGTGTTTAAACTCTACCCTAAATTTTTTTTAGTTAAGAATATAAATCATTATGACAACACTGCAATAAATGATAAATGGATGTTCTTTCCTCCCCTTGCTCCTTTCTTCAAAAAAAAAAAAAAGTTACAGGAATTTTTGATTCAGAGATGGATAAATCCTGACATAACTGAGACTTCAGGGTCCTTCATATCATTATTTTCTTTAACTCTTTGATTATGTTCACAGAACCAATCACTTCTACATCCCCAAAGCAGTTGCACACGGATTAGATTTTTGTGACTACTTTCTAATGATAGATGCTTTTAAAGCAGTTTCTTTTTTGGGGGGTATATTTTGCCTTGTTTTTGCATCAAGAGCTTCTTAAGGAAAAAACAGCGTATTGGTCTCTTAATGAGAATAAATTACATTTTACTAGGAAGAAATGTAGTAATATTAGCTTACTTTGTGCTTTTCTCTCTGTTTTTTTAAATACTTTATTATACGAGCTCTTTCCACGAAGATTGAAATATATTTAGCTAATTTTTGAATACTACTTTCCATAATAAAAGAAACATTTTTGAATGTATGATGTTTTGGTAAACACTTGGGATACACAAATAGAATAGCTGAACAAGAACTCTCTTTTTTCTATAGTTTTGTTGAACGAGCGCATTGACAATTCAGATAGGAAAACGTCTAGTAAGGATTGTGATCTTTCTGTGGGAGAGCCTAGGCTAATCACAGTGGAAATATTTCTTTATTTATATCCAGCTCTTCACGATTTAAGCAATATAATAAATTCTAGTGAAGGGGAAAGCATGTTTTAGGGTGAGACGCTGTTCAGGGTGAAGACAAGCATTCTAATTTTCTCTGAAATGTTAGCACTTAACAGGTATATTTATAATCATTCTGCCTTGTATTAAATCCTGTTTCTAACTCTTGGTTTTTTTGTACATATTTGTTTTTCAGGCAGCAGCGTCTGTCCAAAGTTATTAATATCGTCTCAGTCTTGTCCAGCGAGTGCCACAACCAGGCTAATTGAGCAGAATGTACACAGTGAAGCGGCTCAGGGAATAAATGGAAGTGTGCCAGTTAAACCTTCCCCACGTTCAGCTTCAAATCCAAAGCCACAAGGTAAATAGTCTCAAATACATTGGTTAGGTAAGTTGCTTTTCAGCTCATGCTTCAAGGGAATTGCTAAAATGAAAGAGAGCACCTTGAAAGAACTGTGCTTCTCAGAAAATAGTGGGGTAAAAGCTTGATACTGAAATACTAATATTCTATAAATTGCTTTATGAAGCTGTCATTTTTGTTAAATTAATATTTTGCTGACATAGGTTCTCAGGAAGGAAGGTTAGACTCATTAACATGTTAAGAAGTGTACATAGGCCTATGTACTTGCATCTCAAGTGTCTGGTGTTTTGCTCTGCACTTACTGCCAGGCAGTTGGTGTTCAATTCCTCCTCTGCCCAAGCAGTGGCTAGTAGGTAGAGATGGGAGAACAGCTGCCAGCCCCTCTTGTTTGTAATTTAACTCTTGTCAGTGCTTGTTTTTCATAAGGATTACGGTATTTGAGCTGGAAGGTTGTGAGGCTGTAATACTATTTTTGAGTGAAAGATCAAGGGTTTAGCAGGCTGGCTTGGTGGGGGGCTTGTGAGGAGAGTAGGGGCCTTGGGGCTCTAGCTGAGCTCAAGTGGAGCCTTCCTGTAGCAGTGATGTGGGGGAAAAGGGGAACTTCTTATTTGTGCAGTAAAAGCTGTCAAATGTGTCTGAAGAGTAGACTTCTGTCTTTCCTGTCCATTATCTGTTTTGGAAGATAAATAGGTTTCTCACCTACAGGTTGAGATTATGTATCTAAACCTCAAACCATCTTTTTGCATGGCCTTCTCAGTAATGTTGGTGATCCTGCTGAGGTTGGACAGAAGCAAAGGTCAGTGTGTTCTGGAAATCTTGAATTCAAAGAGAACCTGGGCTTGGTGTCTGTCCATCCAAGAAACTGCTGTTAGGAATGACATAAAACAGCAATTTCGTTCATCTCAAAAGAAAAAAGAGTGAATTTTGAAGACTAATATCTTCATCCTGTTCAGTGAATTAGACTGTGAAACATACTGGCAATATGATAGAAACTAGAATCACAGTTGCCTGTAGTGAGTTTAGTGATCTATGTATCCATCCATGGAAAGTTGCATCATGAAGAATTTTTCTTCAGTGCTGAATTCATTTTAGAATTAAGTGGGAAAGAAAATTGTTGGGTGCCGAGAAAGCTTAGTTTATTTAGGGAGTCTAAGAGCAAAATAAAGCTGTATTTTTTGTATTGTTTGTTTTTCTAGAACTTCTGGTAAAACACTGTAGTTTAGTGAACAATACTGGCAGCCATATGTAAACATCGCTCATCTGAGTGGCCCTTCAACATCAGTTCCTGGGGCTCTGAAAAACATTCTCTGAAGCTAAATTAACAAGGGAACAGATGTTGTTCCCAAGAAAAATATTTTAGAAATCTGTTAATGAATAAAGAGAAATGGGCAATCAATAAAAAGATTTAAACCTTTCAAAAGCAGAACTAGCCCACTTACTGTAATTATAGCTGTTAGATAAATTAGCAGTTGGATAACATAGGACCACATTCATTCAAACAGTTATGCAGCTGTTGTTGCTCTTTCCTAGCTATGACTTCTGTGTTTATCTCAAAAGTGCTTGCTCCAAGAAGTGGCATAGCCAGCAATAATGTTGTAGTCTAAGAAATGCAGTGGTGCATATTACAGGCAATAACACCATCGTAAATAGTATTTTGTGCATGCTCTGCTCATGGGCCTGCCTCTGTCTTTCTCCATCTGTTTCTCTTAAATATATGTGTCATATCAAAGTTATAAAGCATTTTCTTTTGGTTTTCTTTATTCGGAAGAAACAAAGCAAAATAGAATGAATGAGATGAGTATTTGGGAGTCCAAATGATCCCGGCAAAATAAATTGCTTCAGTTTATTGGTTTAAATGTGGTTGCTAAACTTTTTTAGCAGTTTTTAGTGTACATGTATAGAACAATTTTTTTTAATCATAGCAGGATTGTATTCTTTCAAATTGTTGCTCTAGTCATGCAAATACTAAACATCCTTTTGTAATGAAAGGAAGTAAGATCACAAACCTGATTTGTAACGCCAGTGTGTTTGGTTGTTGATGAATTAACTACAAAATGACCTTCATCTAACTAACCAAAATGTATGTAGTTGAAATTGAGAGATATGAACTGGAGTAAGTCTATTTTTAGTAAGCTTAGCTTTAAAATACAGTAAAAATGTCCAAAATCTTACACTTGAAGTGAACCAGGGACTCTAAACCTGTTTTGTTCTGTACTTAGTCTCTGAGAAGTAGTTTATATTTTTGGAAACTAATCCCTTAGGGCAGCCAGCCTGACTGAATAAATTTCTGCGCAGCATCCAATATAAAATTCTCTCCCTTCGATTTCATTTTTTTCCTGGCATTTCAAGGAGAAAACAAACTAGCTATCTGATATACTGAAAGTGAAAGAGCAGTTTTTGTTCCCCAATAATTCTTTTCATCAGCAATTTAGCAATTCATATGTCAGAATTCTGTGTCAAGTGTAGTTTGATTCATGGAAGTCTTTGCAGTTTTGGAACAAAGCCTAAAACTGACTGCAAGCCAGCAAGGGAGTTAAGCAGGGCAATCTGGCCTGCAGAGAAAGCAGACAGTCACAGTCTGTACCAGCTGTGAGGGACAGTGTTTTGCCTTTGTGTTAATACAGTGTGTGCTCTAACAAAGTGGGAGTAATCCAGATTGGAGGCACTGGGTGGAAATAGCAAAATTCGCTAATGAGTTGCAAATCAAATACGACGCTCAAGAGATGGAGCAAATTGTTAGGTAATTTGGAATTTGCTCTTACCTACAAATATGTGGGCAGTGATCTGGGCCTGGTGCTAACAGAGTTCATGCAGAGTGACATGAAAAAATTGACTGGTTTTTTTTTTGTTTTTTAAAGTTCTGCTACTCCCTGTTCTTTGAAGAGAGTTAAGTGTTGCATAAGTTTTATGTGATGCCTGATTACTGAATACCAGGCAATTAAATTCGTAGAGTACTGAACAGTGGACTAGGTCTCCTGGTGCACATATAGAACATTGGCCTGGACTGTGTTTGACTTCAATGAGATTCTGGAGTCTGTAGGCTATTTTGGTAGGGAGAGCTCTTTCTGAAGAAGACTTCAAAAGATTTCCATAGCACTATTTTTGTAGGAGCATAAAAATGTTGAAATGTTAAAGCTTCCTGAGAACAGCCAAGTTCCTTGTCAGTGCATCAGTCTTGGCTGTACATCCGTTGCTCATGTAGGTTTTCCTAATGAGTGCTTAGGACTGCTTGTGAATCTCCTGCTGAGGCGAGAGAGGCATCCTTGATTGGGCTGGAGATGACATTCCACTCTGGAAGATGGCTTGGCTTCAGTTTGTGCTGCTGTGAGCTGGCACAGACGCAAAGCTTTCGACACTCGCTCAACTACAACTGATTGCTCGAGTAGCATCAGGCCTATTCTCCCTTTTCTGTTAACTGTAGTTTAGTTGATGACTTTGCAGGTATTCAGTGGCTTGGGCCCAGAGCAGCTGAAAGACTTCTTTAAAGATCTGGGATGCTGGCTGCGCTTCTCCAGTGAAATGAGATTTTTACCGTTAAAGTTGAAATGAACTAAAAGTGAGGGCTACTTTAGCTACTTTTTTTCTCCAGCTGTATGGTACTTTAAGAAACCCGTAGCAATGTCTCTTTTATCAACAAAACTGCTAAAGCCCAGACGTTATCTTCAGAAAGGAGAGGGATGAGAGAACAAAGCACACTTGATAATTATTGGTGTTATCTCTTAATGTATTATTGAAAGACACTTGTTCTGATGTGATGTAAAAACATGGAAATAGTCATTTTTTAAAAAGAGATTACTTTTTCTCCTTTTACTGAGTCCCGGTTACTTGTTACTTTGTACTATTCTTGCTACCGTAAATCTTTTGTATCTAGCCAGCTGTGCTCGTTTGATCTTTCTGAAGGTGCTGGAGCATGCAAGGAGATGATGAAGGATGACTCAGCCAAGGGAGCTTTAGTTGCTGACTGCAGGAACTTTTATATTTTCATTGAATTAAAGTGTAGCAGAATTTTTTACCAGCAGGACTTAAATGGGTGGAGGGGGAAGCAATTCATTGAACTTCTAGAGCGGTGATAAAAGACCTTTGCCTTGGACTCATTAGTGGTTGTTGTACCTATTTTATCCATTTGTAACATTATCTCCCACTTCCTTTTGCTTGTAAAAAGTTGAATGCACAGCCGTAGGCTGCAGATAAAATGCTGATTGCATGTTTTGGCTAGCAATATACAATAACAGTTTTCCAGTTTCCCGAGTATTTTGAAGGATTTTCTTTGGGCAGAATATGCAGTTCATATCTTCTAATATGTTCACAATTCTACAGTATAGAAAGAAGAGCATTTATAGAGTTGAGCAGAGCTTTGTATTAACAGTATGTAACAATGGGCCAGTCTTCCCATTTTTTCTTTAAGAACCTTGCTGTGTGCACATCAAAAATAATCTGATTAAAATGAAAGACTTCAGAAGTACACTGAGGGAAGAATTAATGGAATTTGTTTTCCATAATCCCTATTAACAAGGCTGACCTTACAGGAAGGTTTGCAGGCTGTTTTATCCTGCTGATTCTTTCCTTTTCATTGATCTTGTGACTGTCCTTTTCCCACTGTGTTGTTTCTAAAACGTCCGGTAGCCAGGAGCACCTGATTAGGGGAAACGCTGCCTCTTAAATGCTAATTAAAATAATTTGTGTTAGTGAATTGGTGTAGCTGTTTGCTTTCTGGTTCTCCTCTGAAAACATTGCAGGGATTTTCAACAGACTGGGATTGTCTAATTTAACAGGAGGCGCCCAGTGCTGGTGTTTGCCCTACTGAAATGCTGTTATGTTGCCTTTTTTTTTTCCTTTTTTCTTTCTTTTTTTTTTTTTTTAAACCACTGCAAAAGTGTGACAACGCTGCAGAGTGTCCTAGAATTTGATTTTTGTCCCAGAAGGCTCCAGTATAAATAGCTTCCAGCTAACTATTTTGCTTTATCAGCAGACATTAACTCCCTCAAGTTTAGTAGTTTTAATATCTCCTTGTGCGGATTATTAACTTTTCATGAAATGTACAAAAGAACTCGCAGAGCCATAAGTTGTACAACGTGTGTTGCAAGAGCAAGAAGCGTTTCTACAAACTAGCTTAACGCTTGGGCAGTAAATCCACGCAGTGTCCGCTTTCCTTTCTGTCTCCTCCCCTAGGGAAATTGCAGTGCCCACGCTCAATTATGTGTCCTGCTTTTTCCCAGACCGCTTGTCTCACATTTTTCAGCTGTTTCGTTGCCTTTGTCGGTGCGATAAGCTATTCAGCTCTTTGACAGTTATCTGATGCTCGTTGGCCTAAATCTGCCAGGCCTTCTCGAAACTCACTGAGAAGAGAGAAAATAGGAAAACTGCTCCACAGCACTACAAATGTGAATGACCAAATGCATGCAGCTTCTCAAGAAGGACTTCAGTTAGTACACATACGCAAATAGTTACACAGTTTGCCTTCTGCTTGTTTCAGGCTTGAGTTGTAACCATTTGAAAATGATGGTGTTTTAAGTTATCCTTTCTGCACTGTATCCTTCTACAAACTTCCTTTTTTGCTTAGTCTGTCCCTAATCGGAGCTATGGTAGTAAATATAAATAAAGCTTGAAAGGACTAAAGATGTACGTATGCACAGTAAAAGTCTCTGATTCACCTTAGTTCTCTTCTTTCTCCCTGTGTTTTTTATTTCATTTGTCTTCATTTGTCATCACTTGTCAGTGATGGGATTGAAGTCTTAAGCTTTTTTTGGTAAATTCATATCTTCATAGTGTCCCTCAGGTACTTTTTGAGGACTGCAACTCACCCTGCAGTCCCTTTTACATGTAATTTTATTATTGGAAGCAAAGTTAAATATTACTTCCTGTAACTTAATACAAGGTAGAGATGAAAAGTTATCGTAAAGTCCTCCTTCAAATCTATTATACTCTAGGGTAGTATATTTGCGAGAATTTTTCAACGTGACATTCAAATGTAGGTTAACAGGATTTCAGCTGTTTCTGTGGTGCACGGGTTTTCCAGGTTAAGTCCGTAAACTGTTCTAGAATCAATGTTGCTAGGAATACGGCTTTTCCATGTCCAGGTATTGTAAATCCTATGCTAGTGCTTGTTCTTCTGCCATATGAGCTGCACATGTGGCATACTTCTTAATGCCAACTCCTGTCCTTTTTCGTTAATGATTGTTCCCTAGGGAGTCTTGCATACTTGATTAAGGGCCAGTAGCCGTGGTCCACCCAAAAATAGTGCCTGTGGGGCAGTGACCTGGGTCATGAAGGGGTTGGTTTCAGTGGTAGGGAATTCTGTACTCCTGACAATTTATTCATTCCTTTTATTAAAGAACAAATACAGTCTCTGTTTTTTCACTTCTACATCAAATTTTTTTACTTCTCCCCACAACATTTTTTGGGAGCGTGGCAGAGACTGAGAAGGGTTGTGTACTGGGACTTGAGGACTTTTCCTGTCTCTCCTTTTAATGTGGCAGGGGGTGCGCTGCTCGGGCGGGAGAGTGGAACACGTTTGGGCCCAGGCTGAAACGATGTTACTTCGCAAAAATGCTGTAAAGTAGTTTCTTAAAGGGATAGAAGTTAATTAAAAAATCATCAACACCTGTGACTTTAGTGGCTTTATGTTTCACCTTGTCTTTTGGCTTCTGATCATTGCTGCATTAAACACAGGCTAATCATTGACAATCTACTAAGAAAGGCCTATGGTAGGTAGGGATGGGGAATAAAAATACAAAATATTTTTGGGGCCAGATTTTCAGCAGTATGTATAGACGCAGGTTCAGTGAGTAAAAAAAGCTCAAAACTGAAGCCAAATATCTTTTCCAATGACTGCTGTTTTTGAAGTAGTTGGGAAGGAGGGGAAATGAGAGCACCAGAGTTTTGGGTGAGCCCTTTAAGTCTCCCTTGGGGAAAGGCAGCTGAAAGGTTCTTGAGCTCCACAGCTAGATCCTCTGATTACTTGAATTCTTATTCAGGATAAAACCTGCAGTTACGGAGGCCACAAATGGTGTTTACTATGGTACGCTGCATAAAACTACTTTTCTAGCTCGTTAAAGTAGCACTTGATTTGGCTTATGTCCAAAAATATAATAGGATAGCTGATACCCTGCAGTAAATAGGAGACTATAGGAAATCCTTATATTAATAAAGCAAATTTAAGGTTAAGTAAACCAAAGAACCTCCTATTTTTAATTTCGGTAATAAGTTCTTATGCGAAAAATCTCATATGTGGTCTGGCAGTTAGAAGCAGTTCATGAGTGACTGATTGTTTTTGTTGTTTGCAGTGCCTCCAAAGCCAATACATCTGCAGAATTTATCACCTGTTACATACCAAACCCCTAGGCATAAAGCTTTATCAAATCAGAAACCAAGGATGGAGGAAGATATACCTACCCCTGCTTCTAGTGTCACAAAGGAGAAGTCCAGTAAAGTGTCAGATCTCATCAATCGTTTTGAAGGAGGCAGGTATGTAATATACTATCCTTTCAAAGAAATGGTGAACAGGGAAAGATTTTAATTGTTTTATAATTCTGTTGTATGCAGATTAACAGAAGTTGCACATGTAAGGGGGAATGCTGATATTGTGGCAATGCTCAAACCTACCCCTGCCTGAGCAGGTGATGACAAAATGGCACATTTTGAAATGGAGGAAGCTAATAGTATATTGGCCTGTACAATGTGTGCTTTTCTTATAAGGTGCTAGTCTTAATTTTCCTTGTAAAAACCTGTAGCATTTTTAAAACATCCTGAGAAATGTCAGCCATTTGAAATGAGTGCTGTATTTAGAATGAAACCTTGGAGCTGATTTTAAATTCTTTTGTTATTACAGGCAAAGCTTTTGACTTTTTATAAACAAATGGAAAAAACTGAAACCTGCTTTTCTTTTTCTGTTGACTTAATCTCTTCAGATCATTCACGTGAAGTGGGTGAACTGTATGAGTTATTTGTATTGATATGGCATACGTTCACTTAACTATTTGCTTTCTAGTTCTTGGTGATTTTCGTGAAATATATTGATGCTTTTGAGTTTTGATACTGCATTTTATAAGAAACATTTAGAACCTCGAGAAGCATGAGCCATGGTAAAGTCTGTTTTCACAAACCAGTGCTTCTTTTGTGTCTTTTAATTAGATGTATACGACAGGCATATAGGCTCTGAAAGTGTTGGAGGTTTGCTTTGTATAAAGCGAGTGACCTTCTGGAAAGCCCAGGAGCAGCTCAAGAAACAGTCAAATGACAGTTGAGTGTTACAAGTTTTGGATATGGCTTTCTGCTATTTCCTGAGGGAACTGATATTCGGAAGGAGTGCTACCTACAGGAATGAATATGTGATGTACAACAGAGTATATCCTTCAAAGGAGCCAGTATATCAAAGACCTTCGGTGAAAGAATTTTGCCCTCAAGATGAGGGAAAATTAATCCTTACGCAGAAACAGCCAAGCGTTACGAAAGTAGGTTTTTCTAGTGGAACAGAAATCATTTCAGAGCTTCATCTGCAAGAAACTGCCATCATTTGAGGGACACTTATTTGCACCTCTGTCATGACAGCTGTCAAGAAAGGGGGAAAAAGAAACCAGTGCAGCGCTAGAGGTCTTGTGAATTCTTCTATTTCAGGTCTCCCATCCCGATATCCCTTCATTTCCCTGTCTTCCTCCAAAGCATTATTCCAAATCTTTTTAACTTTTAATAGTATCCCTAGAAAAACAATTTCACCTCTTTCATAGTTCTTCCTAGTGGTTGTGAACTATTAAAAAGTTCTAGAATAAGATATAACACTACGCGTGTGGTTTTTTTTAACTCATCTTTAAAACCGAGCATTTACATTTTGACTGTATTCGTGGAGGTGGAAAATAAGAGAAACATAAAAGAGTTTCCATAGAATTCTGCCGTCAAGCCTTGTAAAGTAATCTTCTGAAGGATCTAAGCTGCTTTTAGGCATCTTCCTATCCTTAAAAAAGCTTCACAAGGCTATTTGAGTACCCTTTGATATCATTATTTTTTCTAAATGGGAACTCCTCAAGCATCAGCAAGTCCTACCATTTCTTCCTGCTAGTTATGGCTGCTGGATTTTGCAGAAACTCTTTCTGTATTATACGAATGAAGGAAGTTATAAATGAAGCAGTGAAAACTTCCTTATTTGCTGCCTTAAAAAAAAAAGGAGGGGGGGGGGGGGCTAGGGGAAGTTGTCCAGCTTTTTAGTCAAAGTTATTCATTACAGTCAGTAATATCTGTCCAGTGATAAATTCTCTTCAAATCTCTGATCTCTGCTATGACAAATTCCATGTCTGCATAAAAATAAGAGACTTTCCTAGTCAGTATGCCCAGTTCTGGAATGTCCTCCTGTGGCTGTGGAAGCTCAGCTCATAACATGTCTTCTGTGAAGGTGATTTTCGCTTGTTATTATTGGTCTTCAAGTAACTGAGTAGGATGTTCGTCAACTGCAAATTGTGGTTGTCAATTATGATAACATTTTCATTAGCCTGTGTCAACCAAAAACACATAAATATGGTAAAAAGTTGAATAAAGCTCTGCACGGCATGCAACAATGGGAAAAGATAAATGCGTTTCAGAGTTAAATTTCTCAGCGTTTGAGAGTTTTTTTAAAAAGTCATAATCTTCACACATCACAATCACACAAAAAATAATTTAGCTTTTCGTTGCATGATAGAAGCAAACAGAAGGTAGTGTAAGATGTTTTTCAAGCTACATGTACTGCAGTTCAGAATATGGTTACAATATTTATGTAAACTGTCCTGTAAATAAGGAGTATACATACAGGTGATAACCATTCTTCATCTTTCAGTAAGATTAATGTTCAGCATTAGGAACAATATGGTGAAGGACAGTAATGGTATCTTTTTGCAGGTTGAATATGGTTTAAAAGACGTACTTCAAACAAAATTGAACTGTATATGTTTTATTTTGGTTGTAATGATTTTTACAGTAATGAAGCCAAAATTTATTTTTACAGAATATGCTAATGTTTATATTATCCTAAAATTCAAGCTCTCAGAATATAACAGAGAAAGAGATAGCAAAAGGTATGAACGAGGGATAAAATGTCTTTAAAGCTGAGATAAAATATGGAGGAACAGAATTTTCAGAAAAGACTCAGCGTCATGGAAGGATAGGGCTGAACAAGGAAATGGGGGTAAGAAAGGGGAAAAGCAAGGTTAAGAATCTAAAGCTCCACCTGCAATGTGTTGAATTAAGAAAGGGGATAAAAAATTGTCTTGGCTATTTCATTCATTTTATGTAATTAGAGTGCAATTAGGGAAAAAGTGGCCTGTTGGTTTAAGCATTGAACTGGGACTTGGGAGACCCAGATTTTTCTCCCCATTTCTGCTAATAATCTTCTGGGAGACTTTGGGCAAGGCGCTTCATTTATCAGTGCCTCAGTTTCCTTATCTTTATATGTTGCTAATGATCCTGCCTACCATTTACAAGAATGAGATTCAAGAGAGATGAGGATGTAATGAACAGATACGGACATTGCTCTAGGTTTCCAGTAAGAGATGCATGTTTGCACGTGTTCAAATGAAATAATGCAGTTTAAGTCTTGATGGCCTTGGGAGAAATCAGCTATGTAGCGTAACTGCCCTACTCTTAATGACAGGGTTCTTCTTTAATGCCATGTTTAACTTCTCTCATCTGTTGTGTGTGTTTGTTTTTTAGCCCCTTGAATCATAGTGAATTGAAGAAAGAGTCCTCCGTTCTCAACATTTCTAAATCTCAAGGAAGATATGGGTCAACACCATCACCTCAGCCAAAACTCCCCTCCCAGCACCCACTACAGAAACAGGGAAATAGTAATACCGACAAAACTCAGGTTGCACAGATACACACGGCCAACGGAGTAGTAGCACAAGACCAGGTGGAACGTGAGGAGAGGAGATTGCCTGATTATAGCTCCACTGTGTCCACCCTGGTTCCAGATAATTCAGTCAGCAGTAGCTTGGTAAATGGGGAAAGAGAAAGCACTACCAGAGAGTCATTGCAGACTACAACTGCTTGTGAAGGACAGATGCTTAATAGCTGCTACAGGACTCCAAGCAGTGATACACTGCTCCCACCTGAAAAAGAAACTCTAGAAATTAATGCTAATGTGAAGGAAGAACCAGATGAGGAAATCACTAAGCAAGATCAACCTGTAGAAACAAAGGTAAAAAGAGAAGTTGTATCTTTCTTGCTGTATTGCTACTCTGGATATTTTCTGTAGGCTTTTGTATAAAAGAATAAGCTTCTTAATGCTGGTCAGAAAGCAAAAAATCTTCTTTTTTTTTTCCTAGAATTTGAAAATCTGTTCTCGTTTGCCCCACTATTAAAAAAGATCCTTTAAAAGAAATCAGCAAATTTGTCTTAAAAAACAAAATGGAGCCAAAAGCTTGACCATCCAGTGGCAATTCCATGACATGCTTCTGAAACTAGCAAGCAAAATATTAGAAATTGGCTTTTGGAAATCTTTTTGACATTGATAATTTTATACTATAAAATGACAGATTCTAGAGCAGGTGCTGTGCCGTTGTGCCACTGCAAGGGATATCGATATGTTTCTAGCGTATTCTCAGAGTTTAAACAACAACAGAAAAACTTGGTCATACCTTATCTTTTCCTTCTCCCTTCACCGAGTTAGGTATCTGAGGGTTTAATAAAAAAAAAAAAAAAGAGAAAAAATCTGAAATGTTTATGTTTAGCAGTATGCTTTTGCTGTGACAAACTACAAGAAACATGCATATAAGATAAAATTCCACGTGTAGTAAACTGCAGCAACAGGGCTGAAGGCAGAACTATCACGTGAATCCTTAACCTTGATGTAGGCAGTTGTCAAGGCAAAGCTGGAAAGGCAGTAGCCATCTGCTAGCTATCAGCTAGACGCAAGTATCAGAGTATACTAAATATATGCCTTGTTAGCAAGAACTATATGATGACGAATTTGAGCTTCCTAGTAAGGAGGGCTTTAAATAATTAAAGGAAATGAGTGGGTGGAAGAAAATCTGTCTTGGAAAAATGAATTGCAGAAAAAATGTGCACATTTCCCCTGTTAAAAGTTTGATCATGTTGTTTGCCTCCTCATACTGAAACATTTATGGCCAGTGAATTTATTAATAGTTCTAGTCCTACTGTGCTATGTATGAGCCATTGCAGAGAGGGCTGGGCTAGGCCATCTGAGCTCTCCTCTTCACATCTGAGGCAAAGGGCGGCTGCGTATAGCTGAGCACTCCTAAAGCTGTTCACTAGTTGTCAGAAGCACTTACGTCACTTAACTGCAAAGCTTCAGGGTGGTTCTGGAGTTTGAAATAGAGGATTCCATCGCTCTGGTCTGCGTTTTTGAGTCTTGTTCTTATACAGCTAACTCTGGGTTTTCACGCCCAAAGCAATGGCATCTCTGCAAGCCCTTGTTTGGATAGCTAGGGATCTCATATGTGCACACATGAGGATAAATTCTGTATATGTGAAAGGTGGGTCACAATGTTCGCACAGTACAGGATTAAAATATCCTAGCTAATGACCAGAAGGTGTTTTTTTTCCTTTTTTTTCTTCTTCTTCTTTTTTCCTTTTTCCTCTTCCTCTTTAACCTTTCACACCTCTTTCATTATGTTTCCGCCTCCTGTTCGGTAATGCCTGTTTCCCCTCTCTGTGTCAATAAAACACGTTGAATGCTCTATGGGCAATGTTAAGCTTGAATCCAGATAACACAGTAAGGTGCTGGCAGCATTTTCAGGAAAAGGGAGAAATGGGAGGCTGTTGTGTTGTAAAAACCAGGAAGGAACTCGGCAAATGCTTGCAGAAAATGCTAATAGGAGCAATCTCATTGAAGTCTGTCTTTGGCCAGCTGGGTGACCAGCTGTTTTCTGGCTTGTATCAATCAAGAGTTAAAGTGTGAGGTCCGATACAACTGCGATTAGATGTATTATTTGCTGGCGCTAGAAAGGTTAAAAAAAGCATGCAGAATGACTCTTAAGAGCATCAGTGGAAGACTGAATGTGTAAAATGAATTGGATCACATCAGCCCTTCCTGAGATACTAGCTCACTTGCCATACCAGAATGTTGCCTTTAGTCTAGTGAGATTAAGAAGCATATATACCTAGGCTGATCTAAGTGCCACTCTTTACAAGTGGCACTGATTTAGATGAGTTTGATGCTACATATAGACTGAAATCAGCCCTGTGGAGCTCTCAGTTGCTGTTGCCCTGCTGGAATAGGAGGAGAGGGTGCCGAGGAGCAAGAAAGGCCTGACAGAGCTTAAGCTATCACTGTGTGCAAGTAGGCATTGGCATGAAGCAAGAGCATTTAGACAGTCTATGGTTTTGCTATGCCCCCATATAGTTGGTAGAAGATCTTAAAACTCGGATGTTGCCCAGTTAAAGTTACAAAGAATTGAACAACAGCACTCTTATGTCTTTTTTAATTAAGCAAGTGTAGGCACGATTGAGGAATAGAAATAGGAGCAGATGCCTGTGAGTCATAGACAAACTTTAAATTATGCATCTGATTATATAATTTGATAGTGATGCAACATATCTTCTTTGTCTCCTGCATGCCATACTTTTTAATTCAGGGAAGAGGAAAAGGTGGTGCTATTGCATCGTAAATATGTGCCTGTACAGCAGAAGTAAATTGAATCCATTGCTGGAAAGCTGGGTGAATCAAACTGGGAGGTAGTGCAAAACCAAAGCATAAATTGCTTTTAGACTTGGAAAAGAAACTTCACTTTGAAATAAGTCTGCTCTTTGTTTTTCTTTTCTCTTTTCTTCCCCTGTCATCACTGTAGATCTGACTCAAGTCAGATTCTTACAGGTTCTGGAAGGATTTAGGCAAAACTTGGTAAATTTGGCAGTGTTGTTCTGAAATGTTTTCCCCAAAAGAGCAAAGAGGAGCATGCTTTGTTTCTTTTATTGACTGTATTAGACCACAAACCACATTAAACCACAAATATCACAAGGAAAAAGACAAAAGTTAAGAAATTTCTGCCATGCTGCAGAAGCACCTTCTGTCATAAGATTTGGTTTCCTAAAATGTGGAGGCTGAATAGTACAAGAACATCCTGATCAATTAACTTCCTGAAGAACATGATGTGAGAAATCTGCCACAAGAGTTAACTGAAGACAAGGAGACAAATCCTTCTGTATTTGTTTGGAGCTTGGTAGGAAAGATGGATAGCAACTGCATGCATTCCACTGATGGACAAGACTGCATTGTGCATCTTTATTAAAGTCGTTACTTGATGTGTTCTTTTAATGGCGGTGCTGGGGGATTCAGTGCTACAGATGCAAAGCTCCCTGACGATTTCGTATTTCTCAGTGTGATGTGGAGATGTTTAAAAATAGGAAGACATTTTCTTGCTAAATTAACTTCTTACCAAGAAATTATTTGCTTTTGCAACACTTGAGAAACAGAGAGGAAGTAAAATCCTGATTCTATGCATTCATGTTCTTCCTCAGCAGTAAATCATGGATAAAAGCGCTATGTCTTCAGCATCGTATATAAATATGTGTAAATCGTCATGAGAAGAATCACCTCTTTAGGGATACCAAAATCTTACTGTTTTGGTTACTGTGCAAGAAACTTGCCAGTCATGAGTTTAATGGACATATAGTTAATATATAGTGCATGTATAGTTAACATATAGTGCATATTAACTACATATAGTCCTTGGACTATACAATCCATGTATTAACTATGTGTTTAATACCTGAGAAGGTGGTGGTAGTACTCAGGATTTTCATTGCAGGTTTTGCAAGATGCAGTGCTTTGCTTGATTTCAGAAACTAGGAGTTGTTCAAGTGATTAATGGAAGTCTTAGGTTTTCATGAAAATTTACATTTCTATTCCTAATGCTTACAGAAGAAAGGTTTGGATCACAAAGCATTTGTGACATGAGCAGCTTAAAAGAAAAACAGCTAAACCCAATCTATTACTTTAGACCAAACTCAGCATTAAAACAAAACAAAACATATACTGAATGCTATTTGTTTGTATTCTACATCTCTTATCCTGTCTGTGTTGCTTGATACGTTACTGCAAAGTCCTTGGAGGAAGGACTGCACCTAAAGGGAAGTGAATCATATATCCATTGCTATTATGGGAATAGCAATGGGAAATGTAGATGTTTTGTTGGTGGGAGATGGCTCTTGTCTGGTTGGAGTAATGAGTTATGACAGAAACTGGTGTAGTGTATTGGAACATAGGTTTATTTAAGGTCTACTTTAAATTACTGTAATTTATGAAAGTTTAGGACTATGGAAAAGAATATGAATCCAGAAGCAAAAGGTTCATATCCTCACCAGCAGTTTTCATACCTCATCTTAACTTCAGAGTTCAGGAACAATTTAAAAATTATTTACTTTAATTTCTTAAGCATGCATAATAATGACATGATTCTAAGGGCGTGCAACTTTGTACTAAGTACAGTGTAATAAAGCCCAAGTGAAATATTTACTTGTAGGCCTCTGATATAGAGATACATGACTGCAGTCCTGCCTGCATAACCTTTGCCAAATGTTTGGATAGAATGGAAAGTATGGTCAAGATTTATTAAATTTTGAAATACTTTAGCTGATAAATGATTGAACCAAAATATCTATTTCAGTTCTTTAGAGACTAGTTTCTTAGCTCACGACTGCGCTCGGTTACTTTCATAGCTTGTCTTCACTGAGCAGTAAATGTGTTTATTGCTCATGTTCTCATGCTTAGCATAAGAATGTTCATGAACGTGAAGAATGTTTTTGTTCATGAAAAGAAATAAGAAGTTATAGCATTTGGAATAGTTAGTCACCTTGTTGAAATGTATATGCTTATAGTTAAAAAAAAAAAAAAGTGCTGAATGTCTAAAATGGCAGTTTTTGACAGTCACTTTCCACAAGACAATTAAAATTGAGAGTTCGGTTCTGCTGCAGCCATGGAATGAGTAGCAGTATTTTATTCAACACTCTTTTTTGTAAAAGAGTAGAGGTACATTTTTCAAATTCCTTAAGTGTTTAAAAAATCACTTAGGCATTTTTTACATGGTGGCATTCTGTTTTGAAGTGGAGCCTAGGCACTTAAGAAATGTTACCTCACACTTCTGATATTTTGATCAGCAGTTGAAATCCTAAACTTTTAATGTCAAAGTACACTTTCTATGTATATCAAAGTAATCATTCCTGATGGTTTTTATGTTTGGAGTCATGCTGTCTTATGGACTGTCACATTAGTTGGAGAAGTTCCCTGAAATCAATGAAAACTTGTGCTTAAAATCCAGGTATATCTTACAGTAAAATTTGTCTCAATATTTTTATTAACTGCAAAGAATGCAATATAAATACTGATTTACTACATAAAGAAATCCTAGGCTATAAATATAAAACTTTCAGAAAAATGTTCCTATTTCTTTAATTTCTATTGTCTTATTGTACTACTTCTGAAGGAGATGTGCATTTATGTGTGTATATATATTGAAAATCTCAGTATAGCTCCATAATAAAGCTTGACTTGTATCTTTAAACAGACTTAATAGTCCCTTTCGCTGTTTTGATTTGATTTATTCATCAGAACAGTAGTTTGTTAGGGAAGCATTGAGGTTTTCAGAAGCTGAATGCTATCCTCATGTTTTTAAATATCTCTTAAAAATTTTCCCTGTGACCTCTAAACGATTTTTCAAGGGCGTTTTGTTGAACAGTTGTAATAACGAATGGCTCCATGTCATTTTCACTGTTACAAAATATTCTTCAGCATTTATTTCTGAATTATGTTGTAAGAGTTGTTTCCCACTACTTCGGAACAGCCAAATGCAGGTGTGCGGGCACCTGAGCCCCTTGCCCTGTTGCACCCACCCCGAGCCTGGGGCTGGCGGCTGCCTGCCTGCCCGTTCCCGGAGGGCCACCTGGGCGGCTCAGGGTGCTCGGTGCCACCAGAGGGCTGCCACGGGCCCTGGGAGCACGCAACTTCCCAGCAAAGGTGCCTTGAGGCGTACTGCAGGCTACCAGGGTGTATACATATATATGTGCCTTCGGTAGCCTCTTTCACCCTCGATGCTCAGAACAGGTGAAGGAGTGACATTGAGGGACCTCTTCTGACTTTGTACTTCTCACTCTACTCTACAGTCTACTGAGACTGTAGAAAGGAAACTGAGGTTCAAGAATAAGGAAGAGGCATGAAGGAGATACTGAGCTGGGGGCTAGAGTATAGTGAGAGAGCAAGAGGGATGTGCCCTGACTCAGGAGAGAGGTTTAAATATTTCTTTCAACTGGTAGTTGTGTGTGATGTTTTTAAGTCTGCCGTGTGTGGTTGTTCCCTCTCTTAATTCGTTCAAATAACGTTCAGATAATTGTAGCTTGGCTTCTATAGAGCATTATTTGAGGGGAAAACGCATGCTTTAGCAACCAAAAAATTTGCAGAGGAACCGGTGGTGCACACAGTTCTGTGCCTGAAGTCTACACGTGAGGTTCCTTGTAAATGACCGCACTGAGGAGCGTGCTGTCGCTGCAGTAGCTAATCCTGCAAATCTCTGCAATGTCTCTTGACAGCACTTAGAATGCTGTTCTGCAGGTTACCGTGGTTGCTATGCTTGTGTCAGCAGATTCGATGAACAGCTTTGAAGTCACTGTTTAAAACCTGTATTTAGAGAGGAGGCTAATGTTGAAGATCAGGACTGAAGCGTGTTCGAATTTGGAATACTTAGTGAATGAACACTGAAAGGAGGAAAGAGCCACTGAGGTCCTTTAAATGGAAGCTCTGTACTTCAGCCTTCTGCAAACAGTCTTTATAAATGTACCTGCAGATGTTTGTCTTATTCTTGTGGAAAATGGTGTGTGGATTATAATGAGAAATAACTCTTTGAAGCGCTCTCTGTTTTTTAAGGAAGGGTATCTGCCGTTTGTCTAGACAATTATCACCTTCCTATAAGCTCAGTGATAAGATTGCCATTTACTCAGGAAGGGCTCAGATGTCTTTAAATGTGAACGTATTTCAGCGCTCGCAGTAAACATGGGAAAAAATCTTGTAATGGAAGTGTCATTTTGTTGAATTTGACATTTGGGAAAATGAGACATTTGCCAAATGTTGTAACCTTTTAGAATGGAGTGCTTTCATTTTCCTGTTTTGAAGTTACTTCTCCCAGTAACTCATATTTTCATATTCTAATATATATTTGATCCAATACTGAAATTCAAATGAACATTTTCAGTTTCAGTTTTAGGAGAAGAACTAAGAAGGTATTTTGTGGAGTGAAAGACTTCAATGTGAAAGTTTCCCTTAAGGACAAATAACTTGTGTAAAGGCCTAATGAAAGAGTAACCTAATTGCAGTCAACAAATTATCATCAATGAGTATATTCATGAATATAAAATGTTTTGTACAGTATTATTTAATAATTCTGTTATGCAAAGAGCAGTCAGTCCAAGTAACTTTCAAAACGGGAGTGGTGGGGGGGAACACCAACAAATTCCATCTGTTACATTGTACTCCACAAATTAGTTCCTGCAGCTCTGAAACGCTGGTGGTCCTTGATTGCCAGGATGTGAGGGAGTTTGGTGCTTTGACAAAGATTCCTATGCAAACTGAAAAATATTTAATATTTTAGGCTGTGAGTTTTGCTCTGCAGTGTTGCTGATTCTTATCCACCTTCTGAATTGTTGAATAAACTGCTGAAAAGCTCATGTTTTAAGAAATAGAGTGAATATTGCTCAATGTGGAACTTGGACATCAGTTATTTTTTGGAATGTAAGGTAATCATGTGCCTCCAATTTTTTTTTTTTTTTAAGTGTTAAATGATGTTCCCTCCAGTGTTATAAGAGCTCTTATTTTTCTCCAGGAGACAGATGAAGAGAAACGTCACAAAATTGCCAATGAACTTCTGCATACAGAAAAAGCCTATGTTAGCCGACTTGACCTCCTAGATCAGGTAAATTTTCCTTGAATTTGTTTTGATTTTCTTACTTTGAGTTCACTTGAACATCTATGCATGTATGTGTGGATATAAATTACATAAAAGGGGTGGTGTGATTTGCACGTTTTGCTGACACTGCCAGCCACTTGTTTGCAGTTGCCACATAAACTTGCTTATTTTTTTATTTTAAGAACACTAAATTCTAAAAAGTGTATTAGCATTTTATGGGTAGTAACAGAGTATCGTTTGTGAGTGTGTGTGTGTGTGTAAATTTTACCATGAGCAGCAGTAGTGCAAACTTTATACACGTGCGGCTACAATTCCCTTCTCTAACGTAGTGGCCCTTCCAGCAAAGGGGATGGATAATGCTATGCTCACTCCTTTCTTGACTTCACAAGGAAGGTATCATATTTTATAATTTTGAAATCATCTGTCCACTAGGGATTTACTAAATCGTTCACATTTGAGCCACCTGCACAGAATTTTTTCATTAGTGTCAAAGAACCTGGAAGGTGCACATTTGAAACGGCATATGCCCTATTTTCTCACTGTCCATTTAGTAGGACTAAATCCTACTAAAGCGAGCAGAAATTACTCTTCCTGCAAGTCAAGGGTTGAATTCTGGTGCTCTGAAGAATCAAACTGCTGTTTCTGAAATGTAAAACAGTCTGTAGTTCTTGAATATCCTTTCAAGACTTCATCACTTTCTCACATAATACCTATCCATTTTACTTAGATACCTAGGATACATTGCCTTCCTCCGTGACAGTTTTCTCAGGCATCACTGTTTATTTTAGAGTTTCTCAGGTCTAAAAGTTTGTACACAGGAGTTGAGAAAGAAATAAAAAGTCTCAGCCAATTGTTACATTAATTGTTGAGACTGCTTGCAGACCTCAGTAATAGTCCTTATGAAAGTGGATTTACCTAGCTGACCCACATTAGTAAGGACATGTGTGTTTTAGAAGGCCAAGTATTGCAAACAGTAGCTTTGCTTTAGAGACATAAAAATAAATAAATTATGATGGAAAATGTTTACTTCATTTATAAGTTTTTTCTAATAGGCTACATGGAAGTCTTTTCCTTGATTCAATCGTAAGTGCATTTGTGTATGCCTGGTTTTCAAATATTACCTGGACAGAGTTCTGAGAAATCAGTCTGAAGCACAGCTGCTCAGTTGCTGATAATGAGAGGAAAGGAGAAGATTGGGAATGGACAGTTATGTTTCTAAACTGGGTTAAAAAGCTGTATAACCTTTCTAGTCTTCAGAGTAATTTGTCAAAATTAGCTAATAATCCTCTTAGAGTCACAGCAAAGGAAACGTATCTTAAAGTATGTGTGAAGGTGGTAGCTTTTTTTTCTTCTAAAAGGAGTTTGCTCTCTCAGCTGGAATTATCAAAGCTCTTGACTTGGGCTTCTTTTCTTTTTTTTTTCCAAACCCTTACCGGAGATGCAGTCTGTTGCCCATTAAAGCATGAGAGAGGGAGATAGAGGGGCTATAGCTCCCCATTAGCACTGTTTTATGACATGCATATTAACAGCTGCACAGGTCTCCAGTCATTTTGTAGTTGCATATATGTATGTATGTATATGTGTGTGTGTGTGTGTGTGTGTGTGTATATTTTTTTAAGAGACTGCAGTAATACTAAAGAGCCCAATCAGATCTGGAACCCTTTTGTCTTTTGAATGGGGACTGATCATAAACTTTACTTTTGAAAGGATAAGGGAGTACCGCATACTTTTGAAAGGATAAGGGAGTACCGCATACAAGCCAAATAGTCAGGCGAATGGTGATCAGATATCATGCTAATTGAGGAGAAAGCAAGAGTGGAAAATGTGACTGGGAGACTGTAAAAACTGAGATCTAGCTGTTAAAACAGATAACATCCCTGGAGTTAAACCAAAATGGCACTGCTTTAGTTTGGCTTGCTTCAGTCTGCTCATCCTGTAGCACTTTTCTGACTCAAAAAAGAAAAAAAAGTTGGGTGTGAGGGGAGGAGAAGGCAGCCTTTTGCTTCAGGTGAGAGAAAAATAATAAAAAAATTGTCATTATCTGCCTTTACTATTGGAGTATTAATTATGCCCCAGTTGAAGTAGAAGGGGAGGATAAGTCTTAATCTGTTGATGAAAGATAGGAGGCTGATAGGCTTTGGGTTCTTTTTCTGTATTGCAGGTATTCTATTCCAGACTCCTAGAAGAAGCTAACAGAGGCTCATTTCCAGCTGAAGTGGTTAACAAAATCTTTTCTAATATTTCATCAATAAATGCCTTCCACAGTAAATTCTTACTTCCAGAACTTGAGAAAAGAATGCAAGAATGGTAAGGGGTGCTTTACTGGTTAATAATACTAATGAAGTAGTGTCTGTAGAAATTCTGTTACAGGGCTCAGGTAGGGAAGATAACTTCATAATTAAGTGCTCCAGTCCCAGGAAGTACTGTGGGTAGAAGAACATCTGCTCTTTTACCATTCATCAGGATCTGATTCAGTAGAGGACTTGGCATCGTATGCTTAAAATAAAGGACATCTATCTCACTGAAGCCAATGAGATTACTCATGATTAAATACTTTGCTGAATTAAGGGCTCCAAGTAGAATTATGTGCTACTTGATGATTTTTTTGGACAGAATACAAAAATTGAGGTAAATAGCATGTATGTGTTAGTTTGTCTCAGTCTTGTAGGACATAACTTTTGTCATTACTGCTTTCGTGTCTGTGATAAAGTGGGATTCTTTTTTTTTTTTCTGTGTTTTAATTTTACCAGTTTGAAACTAAAATCCATGCTTCGGTCATTTTTTTCTTCTAGCTTTTCTTGATAAGACCTCCATTTGGGGCAGGCAAGAAGGATAGTTTAGGTGTAAATATGCTGTGTAATGGTCGTGTATTATTGTAGTGTCTTTGTTCTTCCTTGATGTACGTGATTACAAATATCTTTGAGCTCTGAAAAGTCTGGAGGTATTTAAATTTCTCTTATGGAATTGTCAAAACAAAAAAAAAACCAAAAAAGTCCTAAACCATTGCTGCTTCCCTAGTTCATTTGAGAAAAGAGAACACCTTACAAAAAAAAAAAAAAGGAGAGCATGTTTTTAGGGTAACTTGGTCCGGTCATGTCATCTCTGCAGCTGTTTGGCTCCTGGCCTTCCATGTAATCTAGTGCTTATCCAGATATCATTTCCAGACATACATTCATAGAACACCTTAGATGTCAAAAATCACAATAAAAAATTAAAGAATAATGTATTCTTGTGATATAGATGAACACTCTTAGATGATACAGTATTATTTTAGACCACAAGCTATATGTATACAGATTCTGTAAGATGGAAGTCCCAGTAGTATTTAAAATAGAAGAATGGATATCATATGCAAAAGTAGGGTATCCTCAAATTTTCTGTAATGCACAAAAGTAAATAAAACCTAAGCAGCATGAAATATAGCAAAGCTTAAACTTTTAGCTTGCATTCCTTGCACCATGACAGTGTAAGGTACCTTAATCCTCTTGTATTAATTTATTTTTAAAAATGATGGTAAATATGAACCTAAGCATTAGAATAGAGTGCATATTTATGAGAAGTGGAGTATAACTTATTATAACGATGCTTAAAAAGTTGCTTGGACTGCATTATGTCAGTGCTTTGTATATTTGAACTGAAATTTACAGTATGCACTCACAGAAGACAGGTTGCAATATCTTGTCTATTTGCAGAATGCCAGTTGCGCACTGTAAATGTGTGTAAAATTACACAGTTTTAGAGGCTGAAAAGTGCTTCTTTAGGTGAGATTTGACTACGGGTGCAAAGCTAATAGATTATATCCTAAGGATGTGACCTTTCCCACATTGCTTGGAATAACCCCTCTGCTTTATCCTAGACAGCTTGTTAAATGTCCTTGAAAGAGTGTGCTTTTGGAAGGAGTTGGATGAAAGGATGCAGAGGAGGGGAACAGTTCCTGATTACTGCTGAAGGACAGAACAGGGATAATTTCACCACTCCACCCCCAGTATCTGAAATGTGTCTGGCACAACAGCCTCTGCCAGAGTTCACTTTCCTCACCAGTTCCCGTAATTAGACATAGAAAATACTTGAATGTGTTCTATTGGTAGTTCTGTAGACTTTTTCTGTTATTTTTTAGGTAAAAATTGCTGGATAAAGGTTTCTCTGAGACTCTCCCTGAGTTGTGATTGGTTTTCAACAATAGATTTTGAAACTGGGAAAGCAGCAATTGTCCTCATTTTGCCTTGTTTCATTGTTGTTGAAATAACCTGAAATGGAGTTTTCACATCTAGCATCTTTCATCTGTTGTCTCACTTATAGATGGTGCTCAGTAAGTTCCACCCATAATACCACTGCCACACATGAATTTGATCTGAGCTGTTGGCTTAAGCTGGCATTCTCAATTGCCCCGTGTTCTTTAAATGTTCCGTAAAATCTTTGGTAAATATCTTGATAACTATTGGTAAACGATCAGCCTTTTTTAGAAGAAAAGGCAGTGGGTACCTAAATTTAGCAGGTGAAAATGAAATTCTGACTGGTAATTGCATCCTGAATGAGTTGAGCAACAGCTGGAGCTGAATATCTCTTGTACAATGGGTGGCTTGAAAACAGTAGAAAATACCTCGCTGCAATGTTTTTCCCATGGAAAGCAGAGCATAGCAGATGACCCAAATCAAACAAGATATCCATCTAGCTCAGTCTTTTGTACCCAGGTATGACCAATACCAGGTGCCTGGGGAAGAATATAAGAACAAAGAGTCATAGCATCTTTTTTTTTCTTTTTTTTGAGCAAATTAGGCTGTTTCACTCTGAACACAAAGTTTTAGAATCCATAGTATCCTGTAGCAATTTTGGAGCTGACCTACTCTTTATGATTCCTTTTATTTTGAGTCTACAACTTAACATTTTGTTTGATGCCTGCTGGCTCTTACACTGGAAGAGGGAGCAAACAGTTGTTCTGCAGTCACCTTTGCTGTGCCGTGATTTCATAGACCTTTGCTTCAGCTGTTTTGTTGCTACCATGGCAGACTTAAATGAGATATTACACATCATGATTAGTAGCTCTGCTGTTTTATCCTTGAGGTTTTTGAAGTGCTATGGTGAATACCGTCTTGGTCAGGTAACAAAGAAATATGAAGTGTTTCTGTACACACAGAACAATGTGAGGTCCTATTCCTTGAGCCATATAATGATGCTGTCCTTGTTGCCAGGCAGCAATGCAGCACTAATTTGGTTCTATAGTAGTAGTTCTCTTTCCAGCCTTTCGAGCCAAGAAAACAATAACTGTCCTGGAGTAATGGCAATTAGTAGAATTTCAGGTTTTGGTTCATAGTGCATACTGTTTCCATAAGAAATGGACTAGTTATCTCTAGTCATAAGTCCATCAAGGGAAGAGTATATGATGATCTCGGAAGACTCTGACTTCCCCTGTCCTTCGTATTCTTCCAGAGCTCTTTGTGCTCTATGGACCTTGTTCTGCTTATCTGAAATGGTAATGGATTTCTGTTTTTCCAGCCTCAGAGTGTTTGGACACACAAACTCCTTGCACTAAAGGTAATTGTGAAAATGTAGCATCTCCATAAAGGGTAAAATCGCAGTGTTCTGTGTTAATTAGCTGCCATGGGTATCCAAGCAGCAGGCACAGCAAACTGTTCCTGCTTCCTGGTGTGTGACATTTTTGACATTTCCTTTAACATCTGTCTAGTAATAGTTGTGAAACGATTAAGCAGAAGCATTTATTTTTTATTCCAGTTTCTTTAGATACAAGGCAATGCTGCAGTCTTCTCTACTTCAAGCTTTTCAATTGCAAAAACCTTACAATGATTTAACCATGAAATGTATTTGAAAACTTTAATATCTGTTTTTATTTCTGGTGACCTTTAAAAAAGGATTCACACTTTCTTCGGTTCTGTTGGCATGATTTATATTTTATTTTAAGTTCAAAAATATGCTGCTACTTTGCAATAAAATGGCAACCCAGAGGAATAGTATTCAGTGGATGAAAGTAATGAATTTTTTGTTTTAAACTGCTAGCTTGCCTTTGAAAGTGTTTGTGTGTGTTTCCATGTCCAGGCTGGTTTAGCAAATACCTGAACCTAATTAAGGGTGGTGAACCTTGGTGACTGCAGAGGCACCTTCCCATCCTGCCTGCTCCCCTTGCCTCCTCGCCAGGCACAGCAGGAGCTCACACCTCAGCCAGGTCTCACGTATGCACCACCAGCCCCCCTCGGGCAGCCGGATGGGGACCAGTCTTTTGCAGCCCTGGGCTGAGACCCTCAGGTCTTTGGGCAGTACTCGCTCTTCAAATAACTTTTCCCTTCTGCCCAGCTTTTCTCTCGGAGAAATAGTGTATTGGAGTGGACTGCTGAAGTAATTGCAGTCGCTTGCTTCACTTTTCCTTCAATGATTTAAAAAAAAAAAAAAAGCTGTGTATATAAGGTATATATGGTATATATGCTATATGGTATGTTAAACTACAATTAGGCCACTACCTCAATGCTGATGTTAGACTTCCAAAAATTCAGCAGTACAGAGTTTCAGCATATGTTCTTGAATATGAAACGTGAACCGTGTATTTCACATTGTTGTTCTAAGAGATGCATATTTGCCATTTTTACTTTTCTTCTGTGCATCAGGAGGTACAGCTTCTCCACATGTCCTCACCCCTCCATCAGTTAGCTCATCTTTTCTATTCTGTTTTATGGGAAGATGCTGCCACTAATTGGGAAGGCTGTGGGACAGTCAGCACAAAAGGCTGGAATCCAAGGGATTCTCACTACTTCATAGGTTTTCTCAAATAAATAATAATTGTAAAAGGCTGTAAATACCTGAACTCATATGAGGCATGGAAGGGAAGCTCTTTATACTATGGATTTAGACCTCAGACAAAACCACAGGTTAGATACTTATAGGATAGAGTGAGGACAAAAGAAGATAATGTAGTTTAAGGAACTGTAAATGAAGTAAATGGGGGTGTGTTTTGTAAACAAAGCCTGTCATGTTTTTCGTATATAGGTAACTTTTCTTTCTTTAGTGCTCTACATGATCTGTAAGCATTATAGATCATCAAGAAGGATACAAACAATCTTTCTGTGGTCATTTCGCTCATTTTTAATCACTTCATTAGAACTCTATATGAGGTGATCCCAAATGGAAAGGACTCTCTATTAAACTCTAAAAGCTATTCTCTGACATGTTTTATAACCATGTGTGACTCTTTTTCTTTCCTATTTTTTGCTCTGAGATTCCGCCCTCTTATTTTGCAGGACTACCACCCCCAGAATTGGAGATATTCTGCAAAAGTTAGCTCCTTTCCTCAAGATGTACGGAGAGTACGTGAAGAACTTTGATAATGCGATGGAATTGGTGAAAATGTGGACTGAACGGTCACCTTTATTCAAATTCATTATTCAAGACATTCAGGTAACGGAGAGAGTAATGTAGTGCTCCAAGTGATATGAGCATGTGTAAAAGTGTATATGTTTGTGGGGGGAACAAAAGGATTAAAGAGAAATTAAATACCAAATCTCTTAGAATTAACGGTTGGTTTTTTCCACTTCGTACTGTATTCTATTTCTTCTCCGTCTCCCTTCATATGTGCACAAGCACGCATGCACATCCAGGCTTTCCATTGCAACCTAGAGGATCAAAGTATAAAGGTTGAAACAGAAGATTGAAAAATACTGCATTTTGTCAGAGATACCAAAAGTAAACACTATTTCAGTAAAAAAATTATATATCAGTGCAGAACTGTAGATCCTTGCTCTAAATTAGTAAATATTGTGTTGACTTATGCCAGTGCAGTTATCCAGAACAATAAGCTTTGAAAGTAAGTGTACAATCCTAAATGCTGAGCCAAAAAGATAAAGCTTAACAGCTGTGACAATGCATCATTCTTTTCAAAAGTGCTTTTTATTCCCTCTAGTGCTCCCTGTAGGTTTCTCTGGGAACTGGTTGGTATGTATCTTCTGACTGCAGACTTAGCAGATAGAAAAGGAGTAAGATCTTTCTGCTTAAATTTTACTGCACTATAGGTTATTGTGATTCTAAATGAAGGATGCTGACTATATGTATTTTAATGGAATCTTGTGATTACTTCTAAGAGTGTGGAAGTGAATATGCATCTTAAAATGCTTCTGGGGAGTTTTACATTATGAATAAAAGTGAAAGAAACCGTCCCCTCGTCAGATGGATAGATAAAAAAAAAATATACCTTATAGCCCCTTGAAAAGTGACTTTCTTCTAACACGTGGTCAGGAGCTGTTCCTATTAATTCAGTTGTTAGTTCTCCTGTTTTCTAGCTATTACAAAGCTACGTTCAAATACATTGGAGTTTGGGAGGTTTCTTTTGATGGGACTTCTATTTATGAATTCTACTAGATACCTAGATAATTTTTTTTAACAATTTTTAGGAAAGAATTTCTGATTATTTGGTTTGCTAAAGTAGTTTTCTTTCAGAAGGGCTATAATGCATGTTTTAAACTACGTTATTTATGCTTTATCAATCACAATTTTTATTTTATTGTATCCTGGAAAAATAATATTTGTTACTTACTACATTTAAATGTGTTTATAATTTCTTAGAAAGAAAAAGTGTGTGGAAATTTGACATTGCAACATCACATGCTAGAACCAGTACAACGCATTCCACGCTATGAGATGCTTCTAAAGGACTACCTAAGGAAATTGCCTCAGGATTCCCTTGACTGGAAAGATGCTGAAAGTAACTATTTTCTAGATTTTAAAATAGCCATAATAAGGCATTAGTAAGAGGATACTGTAGATTAAAGCTATCTTCAGGAAATACAAGGTGAAAAAGCAAAGCTATTGTGAAAAGTATGGTAGAATTTCTTCAGTGAAGTTGTAAGATTTAGGAAAAGAACCCTTTGGATAATGGATGAAGTTAGTATAAAAACAGCCTTTGGTATTTTCCTCTTGGAGTACATAAGTTTGCTTTAGTTTTGAAATTGTGTGAGGGTTTGGATTATTTTGTTTGCTTTGGGTAAAATTGGGGTTTTCTTTTTCTTTGGCATTCTGTTTTGTTTTATCCACATATGAAATGTATGCCTCTTTTTTTTTTTTTTTTGAAATGGAGTATAGTGTGATTTTCTTTATAGGGGACTCATCTTTGCTTTAAAAAAAATTAAAAAAAAGTGGAGCTAGGCTCAGTATTGTATTTTTTTAGCTCCTGCAGGGAAAAAAAGCAGCCCATTTTAAAATATTTTCCTCTCTATATTTACACAACAACAATTAACAGTTAATTCCACACGCCATTCAGAATTACTTGCCAGGTAATTTTTGGAAATAATTGGTTGCTGAAAGCCTTTTCTTAAATATTTGTAATATGAGCTGTTTGGACAATAAACATAGTTTGGCGTTTCAGACTACTTTCTGAAAAGAGAGGAGAGAATCATGACTGTCCACATCACAAAAAAGTGGTTCTAAGTATTGAAGCTCACTTTAAAGTAATCTGCAATAATTCCCATGTGACCTTTCCAGATTATTATTTCAGTTTGACCCTGTGCTTTACACTTTACTTTGGTTACTTTTGACTGATGATTTAAGAAATATATTGAGTGTATAGTTTACGTAAAAGTTAAAAATGTCATTTTGTAGAATGATCCATTGGTCTATGTAATACACAAATATGTGAAAATGCAGAGTTTTGTTTTTGATATTTTTTTTCTTTGTCTTCCATCTAGAATCCCTGGAAATTATATCTACTGCAGCAAGTCACTCTAATAGTGCAATAAGAAAAATGGTAAACAATTCTTGTTTCTTTGTTCATTTTTTAATATAGTATTCAAGTATTTAGTAAAGCTAAGAAATTCTGTCAGTTGAATTTTGCCAGGAGTGGGAACTGCAGATCTTCCCTAAAATGGCAAAAATTGTTTTCCTGGGTCCAAACGATTGCTGCTACTTACTGTATTTTTACAGCTCCTGGGAATGATAAAATTTGGCATTGCACCTAAGTCTCTCAAGTGGAAACCAGGCAAACTAAGTTCCTTTCCTGGCTTAAAATAGCTGACAACATATAGCACTCTTGACCTTGTTGCATCTGTTCCTGTAAATGGAAAGATAATGTTCGTAAAAAGTTGTCAATGTTTCTCTACTCTATACAGTTGGTATGATTGGTGTTTCATTAAGTATGTGAGATGTTTTGGACAAGAAATAATGCATGTTGTATGTATATACGCATTTTTAAATATTATCATGGAGATTACATTTGTAGAATTATTCGTTAACATATCAACTATGTATGTATTTTCAAAGCTAACATTCTCCAGACTTACACAAGGTCCAGACGTTTCATTTGCACATGGGTAAAGATCTCTATGTTGTTAAGTTTTCTAACTGTATTTTCACTGAAAAGGAGAATCTAAAGAAATTGTTGGAGATATATGAGATGCTGGGAGAAGAGGAAGACATTGTCAACCCTTCAAACGAGCTGATAAAAGAAGGACAGATCCTTAAACTTGCTGCTCGCAATACATCCGCTCAAGAACGTTATCTTTTCTTAGTAAGTATGGTGGCCTTTATTTGCATGAGTGGCTTTATACTTTTCTAGACTTCAAAGAACTACCGAAGAGAGAGGCGATATCCTCTTCTGGTTGATGTCAATGAGCAGCCTTTCCACTGATAATCCTAGAGCTCAAGCAAACCCTCTGCTGCTTGTAGAAAGACTTCAGAACACCACTTTGAACAGAATACATGGTTTTAAATACGTGGAACCAGTGTCCAGCAACTTGCTTTTAAATGATGGACTGCTGCCTTTAAATGCTGATCTGGAGCGTGAGAACTGGGCCTTTCTCATGAAACTGAAATGTAAAAGCTTAGGATTTTAGTCCTGATAGATTGTGTGTGTTGGGGTCCAAGTGAGCCTCGTGGCCCTGTATACTGGCCTCAGTATTACAGTAAATCATCCTCATTTCAGATGCCCATGTCTTGTCTTAGAACTAACAGACTACAGCAGTGCATTGATTTTTTGTATGTGTTATTTTTGTTTGTTTGTTTTTATTTCCAGCTCCCTTACAAAAGGCTTGATATAGTTCATTGCTTCCCATACTAAAAAACTGCTAGTATCAAGTTTGGGTTTTTGCTTATGAGCCTTCAGCATTGCATGTCTTCTGGTTAATAGAGGCCTGCTGAGTTCTTTACTAATAATGAATTGTGGAGGCAGAATTTGTGATTATTTGTGCTTCAGACAACATAATAAATGGTTGAATAGTCAGACTTTGAATGGAGCTAGATAGCTGATTAAAATGCCATGCACTTTATATGACAGGTGACAAGTTCAAGTGTGGTGTATCTGTGATACAGACTAGACAATAGGCTAGACAGTATTTCTATCACATATGATTTAAATGAAGTTAATTTCTCTTTTTAATAGTTAATTATGAGAAAAAGTGTTAACCTCTATAGAGCTGATTTTATAATTGCTTCTAGGCTGAGGCTGTAGACATTTAAACATTATCTTAAAACTAATTTTAATAAAGAAATATATCTATGTCCTGCTTTTGTAATTTTCCTTTAATTTTGAGGGATTCAATAAAAATAAAACATAAGATAAGTTGTTTTTTGAATAAATATATTGAAGATAATCCCCTTCAAATAATAGTGGTTACAGTTTCTACAAAACTAAGTGCTTTTGGTGCAGGATAAATATCAATGTATACACTGAAAAAAAAGGGTTTTTATTCTGCAGTTCCAAATAGTTTCTGCAGAATTGAGACATGAGAATGTTTTAACAAGAGATTTACAGTGTTATAAAATATCCACTCTAATTATCAACTCTAATATCTAAATATCCACTAAAACCTCCACTCTGCAGTTGATAATAAACATTAGGAAGACTGCTGTATATATAGAATATATATATGCATTGAGACTGACCTTTAATTTTATTTCTAAAACCCAAGAACAAATAAGAAAAATCAGTTCTCCCGCGTTTGAGCTTTGGTTTTCTTGTCTATCAGCTGAGCAGAACAGAACCTGCTTTCTCACCCACCAAGTTTACCTTTGCGATATTGTCCAGCTCAGTAGAAACTGTGGCTGTATCTGTGTTTTTGTTAATGGAAAGCCATATGTTTTTTTTTTTCCCCCCTTCCCCAGTTTAACAACATGTTGCTCTACTGCGTACCTAAATTCAGCTTGGTAGGATCAAAGTTCTCAGTTCGAACCCGAGTTGGCATAGATGGTATGAAGATTATAGAGACTCATAATGAAGAATATCCACACACTTTTCAAGTGTCTGGAAAAGAGCGAACACTGGAGTTGCAGGCCAGGTAAGGGAAGTCTGTTACCTAGTTTTTGGAGGATTAAATACATACACACACAAGATTGGACTAACAGACTTTGAGAAAGATAGAATGGGTTTCATCTTAATATCAATGCTTTGAAAATAGCCTAGGCTGCTATTTTCAAAGGATAAATTATCACTGTTTTTGTATTTATTTATTTATGTGTTAGTGACATAGAATCTCTTGAAATGTAAGATACAGCTACAATGTGTAGCACGTTGCCTTGCAGAAACACCTAAGATGGCTGTGAGTGGAGCTGGCTGGAAAACTGCAAGCCGTGTACCTAGCTGCTGCCAAGGCAATCTGGCCGAAATCAAGTGCTTTTAATCAAGTGCTCTGGGAAGCTAAGTGTGTTAGTTTGGGCAGTGCTGCTGCCTGTAGGACCCGAGCTACCATGGTACAAATGGCTTTGTTCACCTGAGGGCACCTCCACACAAAAAAAGCTCTTCCTCCTACTCCAGCGGGGTTAAGTCCACAGAACGTAGCTGTCTACAGTGGTAGGAGGGCACTGGCTTTCCTCTGTCCCTCAGGCCTCCTTCTAGTCTGCTTTTCTCCCCTGGTGCTGGGTATCACCCTCGCCTTGGAAGGAAGTTCTTCTTTTAGTTCTTGAATCCTTTTCCTGCATTTGCACTCTTCTGAATGGTACTTTTCTGCTGTACTTATTAATCCTGTTATCCTCTTGCCACTGCTGGGTTATCCTCCTGTTGTTCTTTTTGGGTTGTCTAGATTCAACTTTTCCTGTCAAGACCAGCCCACTTCAAATAAAAGTAGGGTGCATTTTTACCTCCACCTGTGCTGCTGGAGCTTCTTAAAGACCCTGTTCTTAGCAGTCAAGATTTCATTGCAGAGAGGCAAGGATTAAATAAGCAGGAGGATGTCTGTTCTGTGGTGAAAGCATGTATTTGGGGATAAACTAGGGCTTGCAAGCTATTTTCCTTTATGGGGAAAAAGTTTACAATATTTAATGAAAGTAACAGCAGTGACTATAGAAACATAACCGCATATAGAAATTTAGCTATGCTATGATTGAATTTGAAATTATATATAACAATAAATATATACTTTGGAACATGGCAGAAAACGCTTTCCATTAAGGTCTGAAAAACACACAAAAAAGTTTATTTTGTAAACTTTCCAGAATTATCAGTACTTTAAAGGGTATTGCATTAGTTCATTTAAGTGTGAGAAGAACATGTTTTCAGATTTTGTTTTATGAACTTTTTTGGAATGCATTAAGTCTATTCAAAATTTTGAAGGCGTAAGTACCAAGCTAAATCGTATTCAATTGGACTAGAATAATCTTGGTTAATGCATGAGTATTTAATGCAACCTATACCTTAATGGTCTTAATTCATGAGCTTGTATTCACTTTGTTGTAATGTTTAGTTTCCCCTTGATGTTTTCTTTACTAGGATACTTCTATTTATTTATTTTTCGGAACATATTTTGAGAGCATTTTCAGCTAATGGTTTTAAATAGCTGGTAGATAAGTCCTTTAAGAGACTGCTGATTTTGTATGACGTTTAACAACTCAGCTATTTTTTACGTAAGTTGGTAGGGAGAAGTATTTCACAAGCTTTTCCTGCCTCTTATACAGATGGGAAGGGGAAACACAGGTATTTAAGATTATAATTTTACTGCAAGTTGCTGTAATATTGCAAAAGAACATTTGAGGAGGCGTTTTTATTGAAATAGTGTGAGAGCTTGCTTTCACATCCTTCCTAGCAATCCGCAGAGAAATAAAATTTTGCATGTCAAATTTTTTCCACATCATTGTAAGTGTCCCTATTTGAATAAAGAGCCAGATATACTGTGGTGCTAGTTTGCATATTCCTGATTTAAAGTTTACAGATAAACTGTATTTGTTACCAGCATTGGCTAGTAGAGTGAAATAGCACTGTTACTTGTGGTATAATCCTGAAGATTTGAATGTTGAAGTCCTAGTGATATATTCTAAAGATAAATCTGTCATACAAGATCAGAATAGAAAATGCTTGCCCTGTCTTCTCTATCTTATCTGTAAATACCTCAACTGTACTTATTGATCCATTGATCCATCCATATCTGCCCAATGCATAAAACGGAAAATCCTGCTTTTTAGTTTATAGTAAATACTAAAGCAGAGTTTTCCTTGTTTTGGTTGGATACTCTTCTTGCCACTATAGGCAAATTTAAACAGCTAAAAACAGCAATAAGGAAATAATTTCTGTTGAGGAAGGGGGAAGTTTTAAGAGATGCATGGGAGAAATGGGTGTCAATATGTGAACTTAGTATATGAAATGAGGGAAGAAGAAAGCACCGGTGCCTAAATTATAGATGTCCTTCTTTCCTTTCTAACCTATGCTCCAAAAATCACTGTCTCAACAGTGTCTCAACAGTGAAAATATTATTACTACTCTTAAGTGCATTTACATTTATCTTTCAACTTGAATTCAGTGCTTAGTGGTTGCACACTTGTGAAACCTGAAGTAATGCTTTTTATTTATTTATTTTTATTTCCAAGTTGGACAGTTAATGTGCACTATTGTTTTACCTTATATACATGAGAATTGCTTCAGAACCTTGGCTTTTGCAACAAGTTGTTGATAGTGAGATAAAAGTTTCCTGAACTAGCTTTGGACTAACGTGTCAAATGTTTCTTTTAGTTCTGAACAAGATAAGGAAGAATGGATAAAGGTAAACTTATCTATATTCTATATTCTTAACTCTATTTTTAAATGCCTTTTCGCTGAAGCAATCCAAAAGTAATACTGATATTTTCTGGCTGTAGCTTCCCTTTGTTAATCACTAAATGGTCAGAATGTAGTCAGTCTATTGTAAACGTAGTATGTTTGAGGAATTTCTCCCTTGTTTCCTTAGGCGCTTCAGAACACTATAGAAGCTTTTCAGCAGAGGAATGAAACCTTCAGAAATGCTATTGCTAAAGAATATGAAGACATGCCTACTGAAGTTTCTGTAAGTTGTTGTTGTACCTTTGTAAGCTTCTTAGTACCCATTTTGTTTTTGTATAACTGGAAAGAGCATATTGCAAAAGTTTGGCAGGAGCTTCGCTTTCAAGCTCATCATTCTCGTAGCAGAGGAATTGCACAGTAGTCATCTTGTTAGTAAGTATTTTTCTTCATAATGTCAAATCTTATAAACAAGCCTCTTTTTCCTGAAATGCATAATAGAGTACCCTTTCAGTGGTGCGTAGTGGTTTCTGACTGGGTTCTTTGTTATTTCTTGCATAGAATTCAAAATGCATCTTGAGTTGCATTTTGCCATTTCCTTTCCAGAGGAAGAGAATAATTATTTTCTCTATTAAAAGTACTGCACAACTGGCTCTTTTTCTTATCCTCTCCCTCCTTCCCCCAGAACGCTGAGCTTGGGAAGAGAGCACCAAGGTGGATACGCGACAACGAAGTAACCATGTGCATGAAGTGCAAAGAGCCCTTCAATGCACTGACAAGGAGAAGGCACCACTGTCGAGCATGTGGACATGTAAGTGCAAAACCCCTGCTGCTGTAGCTGGTGAGCAGGTCCTAGACAGGTCTAAGCACCTAGTTGCCTTCCGGTGGCTGCTTGTTATGCTGCAATTTATTGCTGAGCTTATGGCTGAAAGTAGGAGCTGTGTATAGCAAACCACAATGGGGTCCTCTGTCTGGTTTGGTTGGCAAAACCTATGGTAAATCAGGAAGTAACCTGCAGCAGAGGAAGATGCACATTTGTGCTGAGGGTCCCAAACATCTGGACAGATTACACAGTTTTCAGACTGGCTTTACTGATCATCACAGTTTCAAGACCATGTCAAACTAGCATAAGCCAGTGTTATCCATGACTGCACTGGCTGCTCCGTGATCCCGTTCGGTCACTCCCTCTCTCCTCTTTGCAAGGAGTCCATGAAGCCATGTGGTTCACACCTTTGTCTTGGGTTAACCTGGATCTGGGCTCAGTGTGCAGCTGTGTCAACAAATGTGAAGCATCAGGGAAAGAGCTGGGATGGGGTGAGAGCGTGACTGCTGCTTTCAGCGTGTGATGGTACAAAAATGTATGCCACTTTTAAGTGACCATGAAATAGTGATCTCACTTGCAAGTTTTCAGAAGTTAATGGAAATAGAGAAAACGTGCTTCCTTTTCTTGCCACCAAGCAGCTATGCCTTTCTCCACTAGATGGTAGTGCAGCCCAGCTTTAACTTTTATCCCATGGGTTACCTGGTATGATTTCTTTCTAATGAAATGTGATATATGGTCTGAAGACTTATTTCCTTACTGCATTCACAACTCTGCTTTTGTGCTTTGCACAACACTAGAGACTTTTTCAGAAGTTCTGAATTATTGCTAATTCAGTTGTCATCTGTTTTTTTCAGATTTTCTGTCTTAAAAATTCCTCCATTATTCTTAAGAACTTACCTTTCCCTTTTTTATCTTCTGGCCATTTGAATTCCTGACTACTTCCCTCTATTGAGTTCCATGACATTTTCTTCCATTTTAATTTTAAAAGATTGTTTCATGGGAACTAATTTGGGTCAGTTATAGGTCAGCTTTCCAGAAGCTAATAATTGGAGATACTTAACTCGTATTCTCTAGGGATACTGTTTGAAGGTAGTGATTTAAATTAGTACTACAAATCCCTGGTCCACAACAAAATTTTGTTTAGGTGTTCAAGTGGTTCAAGTCCACTTGTCTACCTCTCTTTCCTGAAATAGCTACGCTTATGTTTTTCATCCAGGGCATCTCTTTCACCTGAAATAATGTTCCTGTGGAAAAAGAATTCTAACGGAAGAACTCTCTGACTTTTTAGCAATTCAGCTTTCTTGCATATTTTGTGAAAAGAAAAATCAGTGATCTGACACTGGCTTAATTATTCTGTGTACTAATCAACAGGTTCTGAAGCTGTAAATTTAGTTTTTATTATCAGGTTAAAAAGTTGGACGTTTCTGAGGAAATTAAAATTTTATCTGTCAATCGTACATTTCTAGGATTATGTAGGAAACACAAAGGGAAGTATACCTTTTGAGGCTAGCATCTAGAGAAACTGGAAAATTTTTTTCCTGCATCATGGCATACGCTATGTTCTAATTCTTTTCCTAACTTTAACCTACAGATATATTTGAAAGCCTAATGTGATTTTCTGTAAGATACAAAATTTCCACCAGTTTAAATAGTAAAAAGCACTTATAATTAAGAAACAGTGGCACAAATTTGAGAAAATCATGATTTTCATTTAAGTCATTATTGACATAATAGTGTCATAAAGCAGTTATCTCTCTTGGTCTGTATATTTAAAGAATATATTATTAATAAATATCCAGAATTAAATTCTTCTTTATAAACTTGCTTACCTTTTTTGTTTCTAAGGTGGTTTGCTGGAAATGTTCTGATTATAAGGCTTCTCTCGAATATGACAGCAATAAATTGAACAAAGTCTGTAAGGACTGCTATCATGTTATAACAGGTTGTACAGACAGTGAAGAAAAGAAGAAAAAAGGCATCTTGGAGGTACGTTACTTTAAAAACACTGAATGTGCATTGTTGCAAATAGTCTTGGCTCATCAATAGATGAAAAATGGTAGGATTTTTCCGTTCTAGAAGTAAATAGGAATGATAAATGGACCAAGGTCAGCCCATGCAATGGATTCTGCTTTTTACCATTCCTCTTTCATAATACTACTTTATTTCTCCAATCTTCTTTTAAAGTGGGAATTATAAGCCTTAGAACTAGTTTGCTTTTCTTCCAATTACATTAGCCAATGTGATTAAAATATTACCGTTCCTTATAAATCCCCTTTTTTTCCTTCTACACTTAAGCCAGCATAGCAACAAAACCCACTGCTACTATGATCAATTATTCTTGCAAACGTGTACTAAAACCTAAAGACTTGGGGACTGGAGAGAGGGCATTGGGAGAGAATTTCACTATGCAGGGTCTAAGCAGGATACTGTTTTGATCAGTGTATACAACTGTACCCCTTTAAGTCATCAAGTCATCAAGCTTTTAACACCTAAAAACTTGAGGGACCAATCTGAGCTGGGACACCCATGTTTCTCTTATGATCGGGGGAAAAATAGGCCTCTCTAAATTGCAATCAACCTTGACTTTTCTTAAATCTCCCTTGTTAGGCCCTTTTAAGATGCCTTAAATCTGTGAACACGTACACCTATGTTTATCTTGGAGGTACGGTAAAGACAGATTGACCCTTGAGGTGAATACTGACAGAAAGAGCCAGAAAAAATAAGATACAGATTGTAATTTCATATACAGTTCATAATCCATCTTGGCTTGACTCCATCAAAAAGTTTAAACAATGACACCAAGAATCACCATATGAAACACTTGCTTCTCTGAAACGCAAGCTTTCCTTCAAACTTGTGATAAAGGCTTAATATATTAGATGCAAAAGAGTAAAGAGTGCAGGATTCAACCAGCATATCTTACAGTCAAAAAGTTGTTTCTTGGCATGGCATCTTTATTAAGGTAGCTGAAGGAGCAAGCAACGGAGCCTCTTAGAAACATCCATCTGCATGACGGATGTCATGACCACAGAGTGGTTGGCTGTCATGTGGCAGCATCCAGTCAGCACCACTGCTTAAAAAAAATTCATGCCAAGGAAATCTTAACACAGAACCATCTTGTGTTCTTTCTGTTCTTCTCGAGATCGCTATTTAATCTGAGTAGCATGTCATTCTATCGTCCAATTTTAAGCAATTCACCTAATATTTTCTCTAGAATTAGTAATTGCGTTCTTATTTTATCCTTAGAAATGTATTTGCATTGCATTCTGTCATAATATTTTGACTGATGAAATAGAGTAGTTGTCATGTTGGATAGATAGTAGCACTTGAATGCCTAACATCAGGTTACCTTAGAAATAAGACATTGTTATAGATGCTAAGCTATGGAAAATGACTGTTCATCTGTGGTGGCAGAATGAGATCTAGAGTGATCTAGAAGCATATGACCTAAAAATACCGGTGTAAGAAGGAGCAGATTGCACATATGTTAAGACCATATATGTACGACTGAATGTATGTAATACATAAATATTCTGCCAAAATCCAGTCCTTCATCTTCTTAATTGCTCTTATGCAGATGTTAACCAAGGTTTCATAAGAGTGCTGTTGCATTTCAGCTTTGCTGTTTTATGCATTTTTCGTCTTTATTTGAGGAATGTTTATTGTCTTTTTCATGCGTTATACTGTCTCCTAGATTGAATCTGCTGAAGTCTCTGGAAACAGTGTAATATGTAGCTTTCTTCAATATATGGAAAAATCAAAGCCCTGGCAGAAAGCATGGTGTGTTATACCTAAACAGGAAGCCCTAGTGCTGTACATGTATGGTGCTCCACAGGTATGTGAAGTGGAAATTGAAAAGATTTTAATAATTACTTTTCATTGACACCTGAGGAAGAGAAGTCAAACAGCTTGGAAATGGAGGAAAAAAACCAGAAGTTTTTACAAACCTATACAGTAAAGCAAAGGTAGCGGGCAGATTGGTTTGTTTGTTCTTTTTTTTAATTGGGCACTATCCCTTCTTTTTAGGATGTTAAAGCTCTGGCTACAATTCCACTTCTGGGCTATACAGTAGATGACACTCCAAGAAGTGCTGACCTCCCACACAGCTTCAAACTGACCCAGTCAAAGTCTGTACATAGCTTTGCTGCAGACAATGAGGAACTGAAACAGAAATGGCTAAAAGTTATCCATTTAGCTGTCAAAGGTGAGACACCAGAATGTCAAAATGAACTGCAAGTGAATTTAGAAGAGCAGCCTGAATCTTCTAAAAAATCTGAATGCTGAAGCTCAAGAGCACATGGTATTTTAAAAGATTTCAATTGAATTCGTGGTTAACCTTCCTTGTGTTAACCTTCCTTTGCTCAATCAAAAAAAAAAAAAAAAAAGAAAAAAAAAGAAAGAAACAAACTTCTAACTACCATACACATCTTAGCACTTTATGTTTGGGAAATGTTTGGGAAAAATTCTGGTCTTTTTAGAGATCTTTTTCTTATATTTATGTTCTGTCAATAAAGGTGATATACAGGTCCATTTGAGAGACTTTTTAAAAAATGTGAATGCTATTAAAAATACCTTCTAACCGTAGCGTACTACTTGTTTGTCGTGATGCAAATTTTTTTTTGAAAATTCCAATTGCTATTTGATTAAAGTTTGCTGTTTTCATGAAGAATGCAAACACTGATGCTTCCTACTTACATGTTAGGACTGGCAACAGGATAAAAGATATACCTCCACATTGCCAAAATAGATCTGTAGTTAAATATACAGGGACAGTTTGGTTTAATGTATGTAGCTTATAGATCTAATTCCAGAGCTGTACATATGTTGTATTCATTTTTTTTTTTTAATTAAAGTATTGCAAATTACTTTTACAGGTATATTGGCTTTTAAAGTTTCAATTGATCAAGAACACAGTCTAATGATTTTCAGTCTAGAATATCTAAAATATGAGAAAATGATATATAATATATGTACAGTATTAAAAATATAGAATTCTTGATTTTTGCTTTGATTTCATGATACTAGGTTCCTCTTAGTGAATAATTTATTTAAAAAGCATGTTTTCTATTTGAAATTAAACAGAGTCCTAAATTAACAAATACTATTCAGTGATTTGTTTTAATAGCTGACAGGTAATGATCTTAATATTTTTATGCATTAAAAAAATAGCAGTAACTTAAGTGGCATGCAATGGACAAGTAAGTTCCAGTTGTATTTAAAAGAGTAGTTGCTTTTCTTCAGTGTCTTATCACTGTTATCTTTTAAGAGTGTAGTAGTCCATTACTAAAAAGCAGTATGTGGTTTGAGAAAATGAACAGATTCTAGTAATCTTCTGGGTTCATATATTTTTGCTTTAATGATTATTGGAACATTTTGAACTTTCAAAAATATTTTAGCTTTTGCAGAAGGCTAGATATTGGAGTACTTAGTTATGACAAAAATTTTCCAAGGATTACTGTTGTAGTATGGAGCCTGTTTTATATGAATCCTGGTATGAAGTCTGAGCCTGCAAATCTCAAGTTGCATTAATAGACCTTATTTGCATTCTACTTCTGGGAATAAGGACTTGTGGGCCTTATGGTATAAGTCCACTGTGAACTTTCATTCCTATTAGGCTTTTTATATGTAGAGGCAAATGACCTCCCCAGTTGAGAATTTTCACTGTAACATCCTTGGATGAAATACAGTAAATACAGAGGTAGTGATTGACTATCAGATAGATCATTGAAATTGTTTCCATCTTTTCTTTTCTGACTCCTCAAAGGAAGGAAAATATTTAACTTCTACAATCAACTCTTCATGAGAATATTCAGCAATCTTACTTCTCAAATATAAATATAACTGATTTTAGAACATCTCAAGCTAAACAGCTTAGGTGAAGTCCAGTTTTGTGAGTAACACTAGGGCAGACTTAGACTGGACCCTTTTTATAACGAGATTTCAAAACAAAGTATTGACTAAACTCCCACTTTACCCTGTGACGCTTGTAAAGTTATTCCTTTTATTGAGCAGTCACCTCCATTTTATTGAGCAGTCACCTCCATTTTTAGTGTTGTACATACATGAGTGTAAAGAGTCTACCATTCTCTCCTACAGATTCCATGCAACTTAATGTTAGCGGGCTGAGTTTTGCTCTCACTCAGCACAAATTCAAAATCTGCCATGGCCTTTAGACTTCAAAGCTTTACACTAGTGTTGGTAATATCAGAGCATGGCCCTGTAGAGTAGGAACTCTACAGCTGACATTGTGCACGTCAGTTCTGAATTCTTCCCTGGGAATTCCATGTGTCTAGATTATTCTGCAGGTATCCCAGTTTGGTATTATTTTAATGTTATCTGATGTGCAAGCTCTTCTGTAATTCTCTGAGTATAAATTACTTCTACAGCAAGTTATATTTACCTTTAGTTATAGATTCGTGCTGCTGGGTGCAAACAAATCTTCATCCGGGTCTCCCCAGCTGTTTTGGCATGTCTTGTGTACGCTTTGGTTAGGGATGGGGTAACATTCAGGTAAGCAAGAATGTTACGTCTATGGCTGTATTATCTTTCCATGGCTATCTCCTGAAAGTGGGTATGTCTTAAATACACTTGTGGGCTCTGCAGGGCCTTCTTACTACATCCTAACATATTATAACTTTGCTTCCCACATTCAAGTTGTTCAGTGTAAGGGGATAAGTTGCCTTAAGGAAGACCTTAAATAAGATGGATTGAGCTACACTCAAAATAATATGATGGAGTGATTGCAATCATGTAGCACATTATGTTTTCTAAGATCCTGCAAACTTCCTTCCGAGCCAAGTAGGAAGACTTATTCCAGCTAAATGATTAAGGAAAACTAAAAAGCAGCAACTTTTGGGCTGCCTTATTGCTGTAGTGGTACTGAGCAGAATCTGAGGCTGCTTGAATGGTTTCAACACCTCCCAAGTGAAGCCCTGTAGGTGGGCATAAACAGTTTGGAATAAAGCTAGCATTAGGAGTTACTTTTTTGGACGTTAGCCTCATGTTTGCTTTGAGCCGTTGAAGTTTATATAGTGGGGTATTTTATCTACCCTAGTGAGACTTATTTCATGTTCTCATAATTGATTGTACGCTCAGAATTGTTTTCCTCTGAGTCAGAATGTAACGACACTCAAATGTACGGTTCTTGTGTATTTTGGTGTACCACCAATTTTAAAGGAAATACAGAAGATGGAGAAGTTGCTTCTAGATTTAACCACTCCTCTAAATGTTTTACTCCGTTCTCCACGGACTAACCCACATACAGGATCCAAAACTTTTAAATTTTAAATTATGACTGCAGAGGGATAAGTTCAAAGCAATAGCTGCTGTGGCTTAATTATCATTACTAAAGTGGTGGATGAAAATCATAGTTCTAACATGGTATATGATGTTGTTCCCATTTCAGCTGTTAAACTGTAAAGAAAGCATTAATTTAACTAGCATAAGGATGGGTGTGTAGGGAATGAACTATAACTGAGCATTCATTCATAATATACGAACGTACGTGAATAGCTCTGCTGTATTATTAAAGCCTCATGATTCCTGCGTTCAAGAAATGCTTGTTTCTCACTTTAAAAAATGATCACTGTCTTTTGTGCAATTTAAAGCTGATCAAACTTAATTTTGTGCGTTTTTGTACATGTTCAAACAGGACAACGGCTTAATTTTACCATGACATTTGTTTGAAACATATTAATATATATTTCAATATGACTTAATATTTTTTTCTTATAGTAGAAAAATAGTATAACATGACATCAGCATGTCTGTACCATTCTTCCACATCTTCTAAAAATTCTTTTCTCATATCATGTACTCCTGCTTGGCTTGAGAAACTGCTGTAAAATCTCTAGCCTCTAGTAGTTTCAAACCACTTTACTTTGAGTAGTTCTGCTTATTCCAAAAGATATTTCATTTTTTGGTGTGCAAAATAAATATTGAGAACAGAAAATACTCTCTTCTGTTTGGAGTAAATATTAAACTACTTTAAAAACATGTAAAACATAGTGGCCCCATTTTATACAGAAACATCTCAACGTGCTTTATATATCTCTTTGAAGATTCTAAATTCCTTTTATAGGACAGGGGATTTTTTCTTTTTGTATTGTTTCTAAAAAAATGCATGAAAGTGATGCACTCATTAAATGTAGGACAAACCACCACCACATGCATAAGCTTTAGAAGAGGTTATAGAATAGATATGGTCTAAAGAGTTCCAAGTGGAGTCAGGAAAAAAAAATATATGCATACATATATACATACACACATATCTATATATGCACATGTATATATATGTTTATATCAGTGGAAAAGATGCAGAAACGTTTGACAGGTTCTTGGAGTGTTGTTGTTTTTCTAGTTGCAACCACATAGCTGGTATGAAAGCTGGTCAGCTTTTCATTTCAAGACCAGGATAAATGAGATGAACAAAGAGAGAATTTCAGAGGCAATAGCCCAGTTTTTTCTTTGAGACTTCAGTTTTGGGAGTTTCTTGTATTAAAGGAAAAACTTTCAAGAAAAACAAACATTCCATGTATAAGTAATTCCAAGCAATAAAAAGGAGTTTTCTCCATAAAAAAAATATTTAAGAGGTCTTGAGCTGGTGTAAATTGGCATAGCCCTGTTAGAGCTACTATAGCTGCATGAATTTGTGATTTAAATTCATGTAGGGTCTGCCTTATATTATGTAAAGACATTTGCAGAAAATCAAGATTTCTCTAAATTAAGAGCAGCTGACTTACCGTGTCTCATCTGGAATCACAGTGCTCAGCTGAACTTTGGACAAGTTTCAGTTGGACATAAGGGATGAAGGAGTGAGTGAGTGTAAACAGCTGGAAATACACCATCTGAAAACAAATGACTGGAGGAGAGAAATAATTTGTTGACTGTCCTTCAAATAAATCTACTAGGGATACGAGGTCAGTCTTCGCCTGTAGTGTACTGTTGTATCTGAAAACTAAAAAATGTATGGAGTTGTTTTTTCCTCCAGTCTGTGCCCTACTGATATGAGGAATTTACCTAGCTGGTTCTGACCCATAGGACTGTAGCGAAGTATATTCTTTGGATAGGACTTTCAGTCTGCTAGTCAAATTGTTCCCTAAATCTTTCTCCTGTAATAGAACATAATGGTAACTTAATGCACACGTATCTATTTTTTAAACTACTATAATATGCAGATGACCTGTTTTGGGCAGTATGGCAGTATTTTACAATCAAAAATACACTGTGATGCATTTAAAATGTAATCTGTATTGACAATGTCGAGTATACTTTTCAGGAGTAAAAAAAATCAAGCAAAGCGGACTTACTTTTCTAGTATGTTTACTATTTCCAACTAATTTAAAAAATAAGCTAAAATTCAGTAAGGCATTCAATCTGCTTTCTGTAAAACCTCTTGATTAAATTTATCCCCAAACTTATGCATGGCAGTTCGCTTTCATCCCTTCCTTTTCCTAGCACAAGTGAATGTAGACTGTGGTTTTTCTCTATTAAAACCTTCAAGCAGATTTCTATGAATAAAACATGTTTTCAGCCAGTGAGTAACACCAACCTACTTCAGTTTATAGTTCATCCTTGTAGATTCATTAACTATTTATGGTGAATATATACAGAAAAGGGGGGAACTGTGTCAAAGCATTTTTGCATGGATGTGCCCTAGTAGTATTAAGAAAGGCAAATTTATTACATACAGGGAATTTGCAATAGAAATTTCGTATTTTCTACTCGTATATTCTCCATTCGGCAGCCCTCAAGGAAGATTAATACTTTAATTGTAGTGGGAGCTGGATCAGATATAGTTTGTGACATCAGAATTGTAGGCTATGCACTGTAATTCCCCTTCATTATGAAAGCATTATTTCTGGTTTTAATTTGAGGAAACATTTTTTGCTTGTAAAAAAAACCTGATATTTTGAAGAGGTGTAAATTTGTTCTGTTTTTTCAATAAACTGAAGAATATTAAAAGCGTGAAATTTAAATGCCATTGTAAGTTGTGCAAATGTAAGTGGTAATTTTTATGGTCAAAAAATATATGAATGTAAAATATTTGCAGATATTGTATATATTTTCTGTAATATATGTATATTTGGTCATAAGGTGGGAGTTGGAGAACTGTAAAAATTAAGCACTTTAATTTCTGTTGAGTACTTAAAACAAACAAACAAAAAATTTGTATCCTGTAAAATAAAAGCATCATTAAATAAGTATTGCTGGCTAACTTTTTTGTCTGTTATTTACTTTCCACACTGATGAACTCTTTAACATGTATTTTTTAATTGTGTAAGTGACTGTAAGGACCTATTTGTCTTGGAACTCTGTTATTGAATTTGCTGAAGTGCTGGCTACTCACAGGTACCACTAAATCAGTGGAGGATATATTCTGAATATACGAAGGCCTATATGAAATGCCATGAGCTATATGTAATGCTGTATACCCTGAAGATTAAGGTTTGGGGCATCTCAAATTGGGAAGACAAAACACAGAGTTACTGTAATCCTTCACAATTTAGAACCAAATTTCTCTAATGGGAATAATAATGTTCTGTCACCTGACCAGGGTGTTACGAAAGTATTTTTGAAACAGATTGGCTTCCACATTGCAAGCACCGTAGAAAAGCCCACGAAGAAATCAATGTTTTTTCAGTGTAGCCCCATATCTTTACTGTTACTCAAGCACTTCTCTGAACAAAAGGATAAAACAACACATTGAGCAGTTGCTCTGTCTAAGCAAGTTCTTGTATACTAAACTAAAGTGGTGCTGTGAGGCAAAAATGATCCAGTATTTAACTGGATCATAACCATAGAGACATTCAACTTTGATTCTTTAAATGTGTTCACTAGCAAAACACACATCCTGTCTGTGGGAGTACCATTTAAACTGCAGCTACTCCTTTTATAAGTATCGTTCAACAGACAGAACCATCTGCAGAACCATCATCCTACGTACACAGTAAACCTGTTTTGTATCTGATTTATTCTTTGTATTCTTCTGCAGGAAGGGACAATGTTACAAAAACGACTTCTGAACAAAATGGAAAAATTAATCTATTATTAATTAATACCTCTCTGGAAGGAGCTGAGTGCAAGAAGTTTTTTGGTTTCTACTTTTTACTCCCTTTGCAAACACAGTAAATGAATTAGTTTTTGAAATACTTACAAACCACAGAAGGTAATGCTTCCTCCTCCATTTACACAAATTTCTACTAATTTTTGTGGGGGTTTTTTCCCCCCTCCTGTGATTAACTCTGTGCCCAAGCCATTTTCCTGAGGTGAAATACATGCAAAGCCTTCTACATGGACATGAAAAAGAACAGAATTTTCCCTAAAATGCGCTTTATTATAAAGAAAACACAGTTCTAAAACTCAGACTCTGCTGGAAGTCCATCATCACCATGCCTACCTAATTCCTTTATATCAGCAGGTTTAATAAGCACAGACATTTCTACTTGGTAGTGAATTGTTCAGAAATTATCAAATAAAAGAATAGGTAAGTAAGCGCTAGGCATAGTATCCTCTAGTCTGGATCTCCCCAAGAGCCTGATTCGCACTGCCTTGTTACCACAGAATTGTTCTTGGCCTTGTGTGAGCTTCCTGACATGAGAGGAATTTCGTGCCTGCCTTTGGTAAATAGAATACTTTGAACTTGTCTTTGCTTTAAAAAAAGAAAAAAAGAAAAAAAATATTGCAGGGAGCTTTGGTGTCTCTAATGAACAACAGGAAGGGTCCTTACGATTGTGACTGTTTCGTCCCGCACACTCTCGCCCTCTGCCTCCTTGGCTCGATGCACCAAGTAACTGAGATGACGGTAAGCCCCATCAGGCCTGGCTGATGTGATAAACCAGGATGCATTTGGTGTCTGCCCCTGTGCCTGTGTTGCTGTTTGCTGTTTCTATCTCAAAAACATAACACTCCGGTGTCATAAGCAGGATACGCATGAATATTTTTATCTACCTCAAACTGTTGCACTTTGTGTTACAGTGTATTTTTCAAATGACCTTCTGTCCTGATTTAAAGTCTTAAAATTATGAAGGAGCCATCATGTGCCCTGGTAAGTCTTCTAATTGGTAGTTACCCTTACTGTTTAGGCTGGGTTGGTTGGTTGGTTTGTTGGTTTGTTTGTTTGCTTTAATGATTGTCTCATCACTATCAAGATCTCATCAAGAGAATTCACCACGAATTTCAATATCAGATCACAGCATATCTGTGTTTGCTCAGTGTAGGAGATCTCCACTATCAAAAGCATCGTTATGTATGGAATAGAGCATTCGCTAAGAAGCTAGTGGTTTGTAGATGGATGTCTGGATCCCAAACTCCTGCCATTAGTCTGCTAGATACCATACTACTAAATGTGAAGATTCTGTAGGGGTCTAGGCTTTGGTTTATGCATTTGTAATATTAAATCAGCCAAGGAACAGAAATCATCTTGGGAGCAGAATCCAGGATTCCCCTCCCTCCTTTCTCTAGCCTCTTCTGGCATTATGTTCCTTTCTGCCCCCTCCTGATTTTGTCTTAGAACTGGGCAGTCTCAGCACACTCCTCTGTGGGGGACATAACGGATACGAACTCTGTCTTAGGCCTGCTGGGTATCAAACTCGTCTCTCTGACTTCATCAGCTAGTTTTCTGAAGTAAGGCTATACGTTTGTGGTTTCTTCTGGGCATATTTTAAAATAGTACACTCAACTCATTCTTCCCAATTCTAGATATAGGTCCCTGCTTGAGGAAAATGGGTTTGGACTCTGATTTCTACCAGATGGAGGAGCCTTCCCACAGTATGAAGTTAAACGACCCAGGGATGGAGGAAGATGAGATTTCAACCACAATTCTGTTTAGAGCTACTGCCTAGCTATGTAGAGCTACCTACTTAGCCTGTTCTGCAGGACTGAAGTGTTTCTCTGCTTGTAAAAGGAACCCAAGGAACCCAAATCTTTTAACTCAAGGCTCTGGGAAATAGGCATTTAGAGAAGGCCTACCTGACCTATGTTGTATTTTGGAATTTTATTTCAGACTAGCACTAGTCCTAATGCTCCTTAGTGGCTGAAGTGCCTCTTGCACTTCAGTTTCACATGAGAAGACTGTAGTCCATGCATTTCATGACATCTTCGTGATGCTAACCAAAGCATGGTACATAAGACAATCAGAGGTTCACTTCAAAAGTGCAATCTCGACCTTAACTAAAATGCTAATGTAGACATATTTGAAGTATCCATTAGTTTTATACACAGTCTGTGATGTTGTAAATCACATTTACTCTTCTGTTGTTTCCAATTTAAACTTAAAATAGTACTGATCATAATGCAAAAAGCAACGTGCACAAGAAAATATGTGTCATAAAAAGAAGTACTACTTTGGTATACTATTTTACCTTAAAATATGCTCAAAAGAGACCACAAGTAGATGACCTTAATTAGAACACTAGATCCAGAAGTAGGATATAAAAGTTCAATTGCTCTTGAAATGATAGTGAGTTCACTGCTTCTTCCTTCCCAGGTGGAGAAAATATATATTTTTTTTGTTTCTAGTTATATTGCCTTGGTTGAATGCTAACTGTGTTTTGTTTTCTAAAAAAAAGAGTTTGCCTTGATAACAGACGGGCATGTTGTTGCCTTTATTCCCCAAACCCTGGTCCTTTAAAGTAAAAGGTCTTCACCTTAAAATTGAGCTGCAGATCATCCTTTAGGCAAGCAGCAATTACTTGGTATTTTCTTTCAAATTTACTGTTACTGATTGGCAGTGCTTTAAGAATACATCTGACTGACTCCATGAGAAAATTTCCCCAGTGCATGCTTCCATACTTAAAATTACTTGTTAAGGTCTATTAGGCAATACGTGACCCATGAGATTGCTTGAGGTAAGTCATAAATCTTCCAGGGCACACGATAGATACAAGGAACGAAAGATACAGCTTGAGCATCTACAACAATGTGGAGAAATATCAAGGGAAATTTTCTAAATTTAAATTTTCTACATTTGGCTGTCTAATCAGGCTGAGAAAGGGTTTATTTGTAATATCTTTCCTTTGACTAATGAAGCCCTGTAACAGGTTCAGGTCGATTGTTGGCGAGTTCAACAAAATGCATAAGGAAAACAGAAATCTGCTGCCTAGAAATTAAGAGGTGATGAACTAACTACTACGCTTCAAACTTTGTACCTCCAACCAGAGCTCAGGCTGATTCAGACAATCTGAGTAATACACCTTCCCTGGAGACAAAGTGAACTGCCCAGCTGAGAGGCACCTAGCTGTTCTGTTGCCACTGGAGGTGCAAAAATCAGACGCTGAAGCAACTATTACTATTCTCTGCTATTCCAAGAAGTCTGGCCACCCCAAATGAGGGGAGAGGGGGAAGCATTGTTGCACAGCAGTACAGGCTGATACAGAGATTATTTTCATTTCCAAGGAAAACTTTTACCTCTTGGCCTTATCAGAATTGCTGATGTCTTACAAAAGCCTTCCAGAAGGCTCCGGCCGTGTTACTGATTGATGAACGCGGAACGCTCTGTTTGCCCTGCAGCTGTTACCGTCTATGCCCTGCCCCTGCATTATCCTGAAATCTGCCCTCAGTTCTGCATACGTGCTTTAGGAGAGGCTGTCTGACATCCCAAATACTCAATGAATTTAGTTGCCTAACTTCCCAGTGGATACTGGGAAGTAGTATCCACTGGGATAGTAGTTTAGTACTACAATTAGTCTAGCAAAGTTGAATCCCTGCCCCAGCACGAATTTGTTTTGCCAGAGATTGCGTCTCAGTACAGGTAACGCATAACCCAGGATTACTATTAGCACTGTGACCTTCTTAACAGCCAGCTGATACATGTAGCAGAGGTCACTCAGGCCCCCCAGAGTATGGGTTTGAAACCTCCGATTTCTGTCTCTTCTGGAATAAGACCAACATTTAAAATCTGGCAGCTTGGATAATCTATGTAGAACATCCAAACTAACGGTCATTCTGTTACGGGATTTGAGGCATGTATTTATCTCAGCTTCTAACGATGTTTACAGATGTCTGATGGATGTGCTATGAGAGAGTGTCGTAGTTACATCTGTGATGATGTTGCTCTAGAGGATACAAAAACACCATTCAGTTTGGCCTCACATAAAAATCAGGCTCTGCCAGACCCATATAATGTCTGTGTTACATGGTTCCAAAAGGTGAGAAGTATTTTGCCAGTACTGTTTGTGCAATATGTAGGATTTGTATGCAGTGCAAATGTTAAGTATGTTACGTACTGGATAAATTGAAGTGTGTCGGTCAAATCTTTCTTTCTTTAGACAAATATGACGACAGCACAGAAATTTCCCTACTGAGGTCGTGGCTTGTGGTCTCATTGTCTAGCATGAATTCATTACACTGCAAGTGACTTTCCTACTGTGATCGGTGCATCAATATAAGAGATTCCAGCTGTCTAAGTAAATGGAATATCAGGATGACATAAAACTACGTAAGTTCATACCATGGAGAAGAAAGACTGGAAATTTTGTTCTCCTGACTTCAGACTTGTTTTCCTTCAAAGGAGAGGTTATAATGAAATTAAAAGATGACAAATTCAAAACTGACACTAACTTGTTTGAACTGTGTGTAATTAGATCATGAAACCTGTTAGCACAGGAAGTCGTTACAGCCAAGAATTTAGCTTGATGGATCAAAAACTATTATAAGGTGTCTAAAGCAATCTAGTTTCAAGTAATGTTGATAAAACGGAAGGAATATTGAATTGTCTACTTCAGAGCTTTTGGCAATATCAAAATTACTTACTACATAGTATTGGGATCATAAGATCTTATTATTGCATTTTTGTATTTTCCCTGGAGCATTGGTGCTGGACATCTTTAGAGGTGAGATTCTGAGACAGATGGATACCAGGTCAGATTCAGTGTGGCAGTTGCTGTTTTCTTGCTGTTGTCAATTGCTTTTAGTAAATAACCAGCCTGACTACTACTATTTTATCACATCGAGTTTCTTGCTCAGTACAGTATGAGTCTGAGATAGAAAGCAGACAGATAAAGCCACATATGATCCTTGCTTGTTAAAACGATTATTACTTTGGCACAGAACTCTAACTGGGATAAGATAATTGCTTCATTTCATAAGCTGATAAAGGATATGATGCTTCATAGCAAAGGTATTTCCAGCTTCCACTTTTTAGCCAGAAATGTACAATGTTAAACTTTGCATCCTGATGTTTCCTAGTCTTGTATTTTCTTTAGTCCTTTCCTCACATTTTCCTTCTCTTCCTTAATTCACACTGGGTTGCCTTTTCTTGATAGTCTTTTTGACATCTCTGCTCAACTCAGTTCAGCAACTGATGTTTTCCATGTATGTTTCTTGAAATGTTATACAGATCAAATTCCAAGAATGGCCATACTGGGATAGACTAAAGGGCAGGCGTACACAGTATTTCTGCTTGATGCTCTCTCAGCCTCCAAACATTGCAGCTCAGAAATTTCCAGAGCTAGATGCAAATTCTACCTAGGTATTTATTTACACGCAATGCATTTCTCTTCATTAAACTTGTTCGGTCTCCATCTCAATTCATGTAAAATTTTACTGTCCACAGCGTCCTTTGGCAAGGACTTCAATAGGTCATCAACCCACCCATGAGGGTCTACTATCTTTGCTCTGTTCTGAGCTGGCTTCTTCTTGCTTCATTAGATGCTCCAATAATTCTTGTATTGAAAGGGAGAATAAACAAATTGATCGTCTTCCTACCACTCCAGGCCACTAGATTATACAGACCTCAAATCCTTCCTCCTCCCTTCTTTCTTTTGTAGAGTGGCAACTCCTAGCTTGCTTAGTTGCTCCTCATTATCAATGCAGTTTCACACCTTTCATCATTCTGGCTGTCCTCCTCTGAACCTTTTCAGTTGTATATCCTTTCTGAGATGTACCACTTTTAGTTTAAATTAATATGTGAAACAGACTGTACTTGCTGACCCATTTCACAGTGCTGTCCACTAGGTTACACGGAAAACGAAAGCAGTAGGAGAAAAGACAGTGGCATAGAGAAATAAGTTTCTCCTCTACCCACTTTAGATGCCAACAGTTTCCATTCCGATGCAACAAGGATGTGTCTCCTTCTTTTTTTCCTTTTTTTTTCCTTCTCCTTCTAGGAGCTCGAGGAAGGAGATAAGATGAGGTTCCGTGATAGACCTCGTCAGGGAACTGCAAACCCTTTAGAAAGTGTTATGGCTGTGTCAGTGTATGCAACACAGGAAATATGCACTATTGTTCTGGCAGCAGGAGAGGCAGATCCTGAATGGCATCCTGGTATTAATGATCTTAATGTCTCTTAGACCCGCCAGTTTCAGCACACTTGAAAACCAATGGGTGAAACCATTGGAAAATCATGGCAGGTCATTGTATCACTATGATAAGAAGTCCTCCTGCTTTCTTCCTCATCAACAAGTTATTTAGGCACTTCTTCATTTATTTTTCCAAGTGTTAACCAGTTGTTTCTCTCTATGCTGCAAACAATCATTTCTGACCGTTTCAGTTCGCTTAACTATCTTTTTGCTTTTGTCAATAAAATATCAGTTCTCTAAGAAGCCGTGTGAAATTTACTGGGTAAGAATGAGAAGCTGTGTTGAAAAGATATGTAGGCAAGAACATATTGCCCTTGTGTATTCTCCCTTTCATCATTCGATAATTTCAAGAAATGAAGAGCAGAAAAGACTTGACTAATTTGGACTGAATAAGAATACAAAGTCTTATGTCAACCAGAACTTTAAAGTTTCAGAAGCAGTTGCATTCAGGAAGGGACAATGCCAGAATTCAGTTCAGAACTATTACATATTCATAATTTATCTTTGAGAAAATGCATTCAAGGGAAAGATATTTAAAGATCAGATAGCTTTTTTGTTATCTTTTATCACAAGTCATTCTCAGGCTTTAGTCTATCTTTTTCTAAGATACAGCTGAATACTAGATCTTCCACAGTTTTCCGCTTCCCAAGCCTCACCAGACACCTCATCCAACCCTACTATTATGCATCTGAGCCGGAAAATTTCAGATGAAGAGGTCAGGTAAAAGACTGGCACCTAAAGCAAAGCCATCAACAAGAAAGCAAATAGAATAAATATAATGGAATGATGATTACTCAGTAAGAAAGATCTTGAAAGAGATAGGATGCTTTACTTCTGTTTCAGTATCTGATTCTTATCTGGAGACATTTTGAACATCCTCCCAGGCCAGAATATTGAGTAAGATGGGTCAGTGCATCTAAGTAGTCAGAGAGAGATCTATGTTTGCAGATAATTGCAAATGGACTCTTTTCTGTACATAGCTGAGCATGTATGTAGCTGTGTCATCTACACGGAGAGGTTTTTAAAATGCTGCTGGCAGGGAGAAGGCTTCTTGGGGTGCATGTAAATGACTGAGGCGAAACACGAAAATACTTGAGGAGGGGCCACAGCAACTGCTAAAACTTTTTAGAAAATATAAAAGGCAAAGGCTGTGTCTGCTTTTCTTACCCCCAGTTTTACCCAGCGGTTTTAAATCTAGGCTCCTGCTGCCCTGTCAACTGTAACTGTCTGTTTGTATGTGTACCAGTATGGGAGAATGTTCTTTTTGCTGCATATTTTGTATGACTGGATCTTCTCTGGCTCTTTTCTCTCCCTTAATGAACCCCCATGATGCTTTCCTCCCTTTTTTTTCCCTCCAAGCAGTTTTATCTTCCCATCCTGTCGGCTTGGTGGGACCAGCCTGTTGACAAGTTAACAATTTGCCGTCTAGCACCCTTGCCGGGCCAAGTGGCGGCGAGGCAGTTACCGGGCAGCGGGCGGGCGTGTTGCCACCTCTGGGTTGTTTCCCCTGGCGCTGGGGCAGTGCTGCTTCCTGAGGGGTTTCAAGCCGCTCGCTGCTACCCGCGCCTCGAAGGAAAGCGGCCTCTCGGCCCTGCCGGCTCCAGAGGGCCGCCAGCACCAGCCACGGGCCGTGGCTCCGGCCTGCCAACCCCTGGCGCAGGGGGCCCGCGTCGCCTCTGAGGCGCCCCTGACTGCAGGAAAGCAGTAACCCTGCCTTCCCTAGCTGGGAGGGGGCCGCGCCCGCTGCCGTTTCCCGAGTCCACGCGTCCGTTTACGGCCCGCGACGAGCCGTTGCCAGCCGCCCAACGGCACTACAGCTCCCGTGGTGCCGCGCGGCGGCGGCGCCCCGCCCCGCCCCGCGGGCGCGCACAGCCTGCTGGGGGCCGGGGCCGTGCGCGGGGGCCGGCGCCAATGGCGGCAGGCGGTGGGGGCGGCTGACGGGAGCCGTTGCCCGTCGCGCCCATTCATTGCCGGCACCTGCGGCCCGCGGCCGGGTTCCGCGCCGCTATGGAGGCGCTGATCCCCGTGATTAACAAGCTGCAGGACGTGTTCAACACGGTGGGGGCCGACATCATCCAGCTGCCGCAGATCGTCGTGGTGGGCACGCAGGTGAGGCGGGGGCGGCCCGGCCCGGCCCGGGCGGGGCGGTGGCAGCGGCGGCGGGAGCGGCCGTCGGTGCCGAGCGGCGGGAGGCGGCAGCCCGGCCGCTGGGGGCAAAGTCGAGGCACCCTCCCCCGCGCCTCGGCTCGGGCGGCTCCGGTGCTGCCTCTATCAAGGGCACGGGGGGACGCGGCGGGGCGGGCCGCCTCCCCGCCGCCTGCGGCCGCGGCGCCTCTTCCCCTTCCGCCGCCCGCCCGCTCCCCGCCTCCCCCGCGCCGCCGGCGGCTGTGGCCGGTGGCGAGTGCGAGGGGCGCAGCAGCGCGCTGGAGAAGCCGCCTCTCGCCGGCGTGCACCCTTTTTTTTTTTTTAACCCCCTCCCGCGAGGTCGCTTGACAGTTCCTTGCGCTGTTGGGACCTGTTTGGCTCGGGCAGCGGTTTGGAGCGAAAGGAGGAAGCGGCACAGAGCAAACCTGGAACAGTTGCGGCGTGCGCATCCCAGCCTGGTAGCGCTGGAGGGTTATAAATTGTTTCGGAGCCTTTCGGAGGGACGCAAGCGCGCTGTAGTTGCTCGACAGAACTCTCCGCGACGAAATGTGCCCAGCCAGAGCTGTCGGAGTTGTAGGCTGAAAATGAAGCATTTTAGCACAGCTAGAACTGCCTGGGAGGGGAGTGCTTTTTCATTTTTAACTTGGAGTTAATGGGTCTCTTTGTTTCTGTGAAATTAACCGTGCTTATGAATATTTGATGTTACTTGACAATAGCCTGGCTACATAAGAGACAGCAGTATCAACTGTTCTGCGGTCAGTTTGAGATGTCATTATGTGGCTTAAAACAGATGCTGCGTGTTTAAGGCTTACACAGTGCTGAAGCACGGACTAGGTTTGCCCATAGCTAATTACACTCTTGAAATGGTTGTAAGGCAACCAGCTGTCAGTCTCTTTTACTGATATAAATCAGGTAGATTCATGGACTTTATATCAATTACTTTATAAAATAGATCTGAAATACTTGCATTGTGTGGGAGAGACTTTGCATTCACAGGTTATGTTAGGTTCTTGCTGTTTTTGTAGCTAAAAGGAGTCCATCACCTTCTGAAGACATTTAATCTCTTACACTAAAAATCATGCAAGCAGGCTGTATTTTTTTTTAATTTCTATAGCAGAAATAGGTGCAAGGCAGAGATATGGCATTTTTCTGTGTAATGTTAATGGAAGTATTATTTTCTGTTTCACTTTATGAAACACATTGAAGTGACACTTTATTTTTTGGATTATTGTTGCTTTATAGCAACTTGATCCTAGTTAACTGCTCATAAATACATAGAGTAGGTGATGCGTGTTACGATTATACTGACATGCATTTGACTTGAACAGTCTACCCTTGGGTAGTAACATCCATTCAATTTCAAATTTGGTAAACTCATGAAAAGACATAGAATAAGGTAAAATAGTGTGATGCCTCTTAGCACACCAAGGCCAAGAGCTTTATAGACTCCAGAAAAAATACAGCAAAATGTCTGTGAAATTATAATTACATTATATAATTGTATTATAATTTCACAGACATATATAAAGCCCTTGGTCCGTGATTTTTTTTTTTGTTTGCAAAACACTATTTTTAGTCAGAGTTATTGGAAGAAATAATTGTTCTCACTGAAATGCTAATTCTTTAGATAGTTATTTTACCCAATTCATTCATTTTAAAAAACACTTTATTTTATTCATTTGAAGTTAGCTTATTGGCTACTAGATTTCTGGATTTGCCTCAAATATGGCCCTATAGCCGATCCTATTACTACTGGTGCTTTGCTTCCGTGATTTGTTTGTTTGTTTGAGAAGACACATTTAAAAAAAAAACCAATATCCTTTGGTCGGTTTCTTGAGGTATTTTTGGTTAAGTGATATGTGACCGCTAAATTTGTTCAGATGATTAATTTCTTTGTAGCCCACTGGCTTTTGCAGTCTCTTGTTTTTTCTTTTTTGTATAATATTAACAACTTTCTGAATTTCGCACCTTCATTTTACTATGTGGAAAAACAAATGTTATTAACATTTCTGTAACCCTCCATTAATTTTTTTTGTCTATTTTGTCTGTTGCTTTTCTAAAATGGCCTTTTTTTATATTTAGCATGGAGAAAAAAAAACCTTTTTTAACAGTTTCACTATTCATTTGTTTTCATTTACCTTCTGTATCTGTTCTGTACCCTTTTACTATTTGTTTTGTACTTATGTCTTTCTTCAGTTCTCATTTATTTCTACTTCTATATGCCAAATTGATTTCTTCTTTTTTAGAGTATGTAGAGTTAGCAAGTACTTAAAATCTTTAAGTTATCTTTGGATGTTTTCTGTTTCTCCATGTGCCTCTTTCCCCCTCTCTCTTGTTTGGAAACTCATTTCCTATCTTCCTTGAAAACTCTGAGCAACTGAGGTGTCCTAATTTTTTGATTTTTGTAGATGGATTTTGATACTAATTACAAAATACTTCTTAGTAGATTTTAAACATTTAGATGGCCTCTTGCTCTTTTTCTAGTCTCATTCTTGTGACTTTGTCATATGAGAATTGCTTCTCATTTTCTACTTAAATACTGTGTAGGTTATTTCTGTATCCTCCTAGAGTGTATTAAGAAAACCGAAGACTCCATTTCCTACTGCGGGAACTCGGAGAATGCCCTTGGAATGCTAACTCTGTGTTGCTATTTTAGGGTTTTTCTGTCATTCTACAGTGGGTTTTCTTTTTATTTATCTTTTCCTGAATCTGTGTTTCAGTTCCCTTTTTACAACTATTTCATTAAAGTGCAAAAGAACGTACAGGCTGGAAATACTATATAAGCAATACAGGTGTGATAAAGCTGTAATACCCAACCTTCTGAAGCTTTTTCTATACATGCTTTGTTTTGTAATCAGTACTTGTAAGGGATAACACGATGGGATTGAATTGCCTCAACCAAGCCACATAACACACTGCAATAAAAGGAAGGGAGGGGAAGAAAATAGGTGTGATTAGTTATGGCCTTAACATTTTCAGGGTTCCCCGGGTATTGTCACAACAATGAAATGCTCACACCACGAAAGTGTGCATGAGTTTGAGACTAAGCTAAAAAAGCTGCAACAAAATCTTTGTGTCTAGAGAAGTTATATAGAAATGAATTAGCTGTATTTTCCGAGGTTGTTAATATTTGGAATCTGTTTTGGGTTTTTAGAAATGGTTAACCTAGGTAAGTACAAACTTTAGGGTTTTGTTTGTAGCAAAAGAGTTCTTCTGGTACTGTCATTCTAAAAACAAGTTATGGGCTTTATTTGCACTTTGTATTGCTGATTCTTGCAGAGACCTTATGATGAAGTTGATTTAGCAATGAATGAAATTCAGGAAGAGATTTTAAATTACCTTTCAGACGTACATCTGCGTACTAGTTCGTTCAGTCTTCAGTTGCTGCTATTTTGGGACTTAAAATGGGGAGGTATGCAAGCATAGTTTACAGTTGTTAACATAGAGTGTTAAAAATGTCTCTGTCTGGAAGAGCTGCCTTATAAGTAAGTATTTGTAGTTGACTCACATATTTGCATTACGTTTATTTCTTTTTCCGTTCTTTGGAGTAAGTATCCTGTTGAATATCTCAACACTAAACCTACTTTTGTTGTCAAGGAGGAAGGTTTCTAGATCTGAGGTAACAGGTAGGCTGAGCATTTGAATATGTATGCCTATGTTTACAGTTAGATAAAACAGTTAGGATGGTAATCTTCACATTAAGAAGCTGAAACAATAGAAGCTAATATATGGTCCTGGCTAATGGGGAAAAAGTTAGTGGATACTGTAACAAGCCATCTGGTTAGGCAGACCAGGGTTGGTGTCTTAAACTTGAGATGCTCCGCAAAGCTCCTGTGAGCTTCATTGTGCAAATGGAAATTTAAGCCGCTTCAGCTCTGACTTACTCACCGGTGTGCCCACACTGGTCGAAAGCCAGTTTTAGGTGAGGGGAGACTTCAGTTTGTACCAGGCAACTAGGAAAGCTGCATGCCAAGGTCACCTCAGGATTGCCCTTCCTCCTTGCTCACTTATCCAGTGGTGTTTCCTGGGATGTCAAGCAGATGTAAAAATACATTTGTGATTACTCCTGCTGTCATGCTTGTATTAGCAGTTTGCCCTTGCCCAGGTAAAGGAATGGATAGCAAAAATGGGGTGAAACTGGAGCATACCTTCAGTGCAGGTGATGCTTGCAGGGGCGAGTGTGTTTTCCTTCCTACCTGTTTAACAAACTTCTTGTTTTTTTATTTTGATACCTGATATTCAGTGTATGTGGTTTTAGGCATAATTGTTTTCCTTTTTGCCATCCCTTCCTCCTGTCAAATCATGCCCAACTGTTCTGCTGTCTGTTTTGAACAAGAGCAGCAAAACGAGGCTGACGTTAATTAGCTGTCTACATTTACCAGGCATAATATAAGCTTTGCTGCAAAAGTCAAAATATGCAGACAGCATTTGGTGTGTTGTTCCTCTGTAGCTCTGATGGGCCCTGTCAGTTTCTGAACAGTATAACTTTTAGGTCTTGAAGGCTTCCGTGACTGGAAAGAGCCTTTTTGCTGTGTCTGTTTACAGACTTAATATGGGTTAAAATAAAGTCATAGGTCTAATAACAGTGTGACCTCCTCATTCTACCTTTAATCCCTACAGATTTTTAATATAAAAGCGACCATTTAAATGAATATCTCTTATTGTTTGCTGTTTGAGCAAACACCTAGCTAGTTTGGAAGTGAAGACACAATTGTAGAATGATCTGAATGAAGTAGTGCCCCCCCCCCCCCCCCCCGCACCCGAGTTCTCTATGCTTGCTGCTGGGGTTCTTCTCTTCTTGTGATGGGAAATTATTTTTCTCTATAAATCTGTATTTTAATTAAAACAGTTGCGTCCTGTAGATCAGTCTTGACCACAGCAGGTAGTACAAGGGAAACGTGTTTTCAGGAGGTTTAAAGGGAAGAATCATTAAAACAAAGAACCCTGGCAAATGTGTTTCAAAATACAGAGTGAAAACTGCAGTGCAGTTCTTAGGGAAGATGTGTTCATATAATAGCCATAAGGTTCACTGGCTTTCCCTTATCAAGGTATCTTTGTTATGTAGAACATTTTGAATTTGAAGATACAGGTTGGTTAAATTTTGCTTCATTTCACTGAAAAAGTAATGAATATAGTAGATACTGCTTTGAAACATGGATCTTCAAATATCACAGTTCCAGGAAATAACTTGGAGGAGTTCAGTGCTGGTTGTTTCTAGTTACATGAGGTATTTGTGTCTCAGGTGAAGTATTGGAGGACACTGAGAATCGATATATTGAGGGGAAAAAAGCCACCTACAAATCTTTTATCTATTTGCTATTATTTGGCATATGATTAAATTCAGAGCTGATGTAAATAAGGGATTCCTAAAGTATTTTGGCTGAACTGTGTAAATTCTGCCTTTCTGCATAAGCTATCTTTTGTGGAGAGAGATGTGTGGATTCAGGTTTCTTCCTAATGATTCAGGAAAGCTCTGTATTTGAGTGGATGAGGAGTAGCCTGCAGGAACAACAGAGCTATAATAAAGACAAGATCCTTCACAGAAGAAGTCTGTTTTGGAACAACCAGTAATGCAATTTGTTGATGGCACTGCTTTCTCATACTGGGATCAGTCTGTTAGCTTCTGAATCTTTCTTCAGCATAATTTCATTCCAAAGAATGTCTTACAATAACTCATCGGGCCTGCTAACAACTTCAGAATTCTCTTCTGGTTAGTAAATACATTTTTAAATTTGTTGGCTGTTTCGATCCAGCCTAGCTTGGGGCTAGTTCTCAAAGGAAACTTCTCCCACAATAGCTATTCCAGCCAAAACTGTTCTGTTGTCATTGCTCTGGAGCTACATCTGTGCTGACCTGAGCTATCTTGCTCCTAGATAGTTACTGCACGCTGAACGCTTCCAGGACAGCTACTGCAGAATGCTTCTGTTCAAAGTACTTATCTGGGTAATATCCTTATGGGTGAGGCCTCAGCAAAGATGCATTAGCTTATGTTTCCCAATAATAGAATTGGAATTTAGTAAGTCATGTACGTAAGTCTTGCTAAGAGCATAGTATAGCCAGCAGGACCTTCATTACTGATCTCTTGTATTAGAGAGTTTGCAGAATGGCTGCTGTTCCGTCTCAGATCTGCAAAGGAGAAGCATTGCTTTTCTTGAGAGAATTCTTCAGGAGTTATTACATCTTATTGTGAACTCTCTCCTACCTCACAGTTGCTTACTGTCATCCTCAAATGTTCATGTTGTGCCACTGGAAAAGTCATCAGGAACCCTGGCATTGTTGCCTTCATCTTGTCATGTGCTGTCCTGCTGCACATTTGTACTATGTTCCAGCTCTTTGCTGTTTTTTCCACTTTGAGCAGATAATGAGAAATGTATCAGTTAGTGCTATCAAAAGCAATGAATGAAGATTGCAGCCATTTCAACCGATATTCTTCTTGTGTTGGAAGTTCCCCGGTAGTTTATTGGACGTTTCCTTATAATGGATTTTGTTCCAGACTTTTTTTGTGTTGGCTCCACAGAATGATTATAAAAACTAAAGATAGACGTGAGAAATGGCAACAGATTCTTATAAAATTACTTGAAATTTGTTGCAGCCAGTACAACTCTGTTATCATTTTAATAACGCATGAAACAAAACAATTGCAGTGATCTGAACAAATGACTATAAAATCTTATGGCTCTTTTGCATCAGTAAGTCTTTAATGGAGTCTTTGTGTATTCTCCCTTGCTGCATGGACTTTGTGAGAGCAGACTCTGGCTCATTCGTTGAATTGGCTGGTGGGATCCTTTGAGAGGCACGGCAGAGACCTGGCATGTCTATAATGACGACCTCCTCTAAGCACAAAAGAGTCCATACAAATAAATACACAGGAAAATGAGTAGACGTGTAAGGAGAGTGATGTGGCTAAGCAGGGAACTCGTGACTGAGCATCAATGCAGTGAGTGTCAGTGCAGAAGACATACAGGACAGGGAAGTGAGGACAGGTTTCAAAGGAAGGATGTAAAAATACTGCCTGCGTATGCAGGGATCGTATTAAGAGAGCAAAGGTTCAGCTAGAATTGAAACCGGCAATGGACATCGAAAGGCAGCAAGAGGAGCTTTACTACTGTATTAGCTGTAAAAGAAGAAAGAACAGAAACAAGGGAAATGTGGGCCTGCTGCTGAACAGGGCACGTGATTTAGTGACAGTGGATATGGACAGGGCTGAGTTGCTCAACACTTTCTTTGCCTTAGTCTTCACCAACAGGTTCTCCTAGGCCTTGCACCTACGGACGGGGCTCAAAGAGGAGGGGAACAATCAGTAGTGGAAGAGGATTGAGTTGCAGTCTCTTTTTGGATCTGGAGAACATAAATGGAGAAGGCATCTTTGCACAGTATTGCGTATAAGTCACTTGTCTTCTAAAACTAGGAATGCTAATGAGGTATTATGGACTTGGAAATTGAATAAGAAAGCCAATTTGGGATGAATATGAAGTAACTAGTTGTTACTAGTACTACTAAAGAATTTTCAATATGGAGTTTTTTCCATTTGGCTTGTAAACAACCCTAAAGTGTTCTTAAAAACAATATCCTCCGTTTTTAACGAGGCTAACAGTCGTAAAGCCATACCCTGCTATCTGCTGCTGCTGAATTTCTGAAAAGTCTGGCTACAGGTCATGAAGCAAATTTTCCTGTAAGAATTAATGTAATGGGTGGGAGCAGTTTTTTGGAGTGGATCACAATTTTGATAGCTCTTGGGTGCTTAATTTGTGAAACTAATCGCTCAATCATTTCCCTCTTTTCTGTCCTTCATCCTTGGTTGTTCTAGATTTCTCTGAAGAAGAAGATAACAATGATGAAAATGTATCTCTTTAGGAGGCAGCAAGAAAGCTGTTAAGGTTCACATCATACATACTGGCGAGATATATTTAAATATTGTATTTCCTAATCCCGGTGTGCTTCCCCCCATAGTATTTCTGGGAAAAATTACTTTGCTATCAAACTCAGGTGCTCATCTGAGAGATTGATTATGGTTAATAGAGCAGAGCAATGGAAGTTTGAAACAGTGGCTGAAGAAGCAACAGATAGCATGCCGTTGCTGTATTTGCCCTTATCTGTGAGCTATCTATATAAAGTTCTTCTAGTCAGCACAGCTTATTGACATTTCAAATTAGGATTAGGTCAAGTTCCAGAGGAAAACCTGACTGACGTGCCATGAAAGATCAGAATTTATTGATACTTTTCTGAACTCATCGTGGAATGACTTTATGCGTTTCAGTCCTTGCTTAAAGCTGTGACAGTAGTTCCAGTGTGATGACAAAACGAGCATGATGCTGCAGTAAGCTTATTGCTAAGAATCCTGTAGCACGTGAAGTCTTTGGTGTTAGTCCCTGCCTACGTATGTTGTATGCAAGAGTGGCTGAACTGAACTTTTATTCTGAACAAACCCCATATAAATATATCCCTCCCTCTCCTCAGTGGCCAGAAAAGATCAGCTTTGTGTTTACTGCTTTTCATATTGTGTTCCATATAATTCTTGGTTATGGGTGTGCGTGTGGTCTAGATTAAGGAGTGCATCATTAAGATGTTGTATTGTATTCCAGGGACAGATTGCTTTAATAAGAAAATATAATGCAATCTGAAATAATTTTCCTGATGTGCAGAGTATTGTAATGTCTAATCTAATGAACGATGGTTGACTTTACAATTGTCATTCATTAAACCACTGCAAAGGATCCAGATAACTCCTCCTACATCTGAAAGTAACTGGGCTGTGGGGAGCTGCATAGGACATAGTGTTTTGGTCCCATAGTTTGGTAGGTACCAATCTTGGCTTCCTGCGTTTCCGCTATTTTAGAAAGACGAAACAATCAGCGGTAATGAGCAGCAACTTGTCCAATGGTTCTTTGGTTTTCAGTCCTGATGAGATTCTTGGTAAGGACTTGATCTTTTTATTGCTATCCCTTCTCTTCTACTTGGATCATGTTCAAGAGGAGGCACTTCATCTCAGCCTTGTCTCTGACCCTTCTAGATTGAATGGTTGTTTTACCAATTTGTAAGAAATCTTGCTCAGAAGCCTTCAAAATATTTTTAATGAAGGAAACCCTGTTTTTCAGTGTAGCTTATGAACTTTTATCACGTTCATTTTTCTGGGTAGGCATTCCATTTGTTTTAAATCATGAAGTTTGTCAAAATGGTCTATTGCTTGTTTGTTTATGTATTTTTCACAGTCTCTGATATGTAGACTTCAAAAGTGTGCTACTGCAGCCCTCTGTAAGGGAGGCTTCCAGAGCTCATTTATACTTTGACCAAATGGTTCTTCAGTTATTACTTGATAAGATTTCAGTGCTCCATCTCCTGTCCTAAGTTGCTTGCATCTAACTCAAAGTCAATTAAAGAAGATCAATTGTAAAATGAAATTAATTACTACTTAGAGCCTTTTGAAGCAAAAATCTGCCTGTGGCTATCTTGATTTCCTCTGCTCTTCTCCTAGTCCCCACTCTTTCTGTACAGTGCATCTCACTGCCACAGAATTTGACTTTGTATGTATGTTTTTCAACATAAATCTATCCGTATTGCTTTGCTGTTCATGTATTGAGACAAGTGACATTTTAGATAAATTGGTATTCTTCTGTGCCGTGAAGCATAGCTTTAGTAAAGTGTTAGAAGAAAAGAAGGCTTTCATCAGCTCAAGCTTTCTAGGGTTTGGGCCTTGTTTTTTAACATTATTTCATGCTTCTGCATACAAGTCCCGTTTTAACAGTTTCCAATGTGCTCATGTAACATGCTCCTGTCTTGTCCTACTGCAGTAGTAGAAATGGGCTGCCTGATTGTGCTGTGTTACTTGATACCTACTGATTTATTTTTCATTTTCAGAAAAGCCATATAAGTTGTCACTACGTGGGTGATAAAATAAGCGTGAATACCTTGAGTTTTGTGTTATGCTAGGTTATGTACTCATTTTATGGTTTATGTGAAATCTCTGATCTCTATGTGACCACTTTGTGGTCCCATGTTAATACTAACCAAACAGTTAAATCCCATAATGTACGCTTTGAAATGTTACTGCAAGATGTTAGAAAATGGCAGAAGACAAAAAAAATCTGCTTCTGAGCATTGAAAAGAGAAATCAGTTTTTCAGTTCTTTCCAGAAGTGTTTCTGGGGAGATAAACACTTAGGGTAGAAAATGCTAAATAGGATATTAATTTTTCTGAAACACGTTAGATTTTTACTTTTTATTTTAGCCTTAAGAAATAGAAAATACATGTGTCTCCATGCCCTTTAAATGTCAAGGTTTGGACAGTTACTGGATTATAGCCAAATTGTGTCCTATGTTGTAGTGGTTATGTGGTGCGATGTCAGTATGTTAGACGCAGTCGGTGTTTGTCAGACGCTCTGTAGGAAACTATATAGCAGGAGGTGGACCAGAGCACTGTTTACAGGAATGATGAAAGAAAGCTGAAACTAAAATATTACAGCATTATGATGTTTAAGAAAATCATGTGGCTGTATTCCAATTTTCAGAGCAGTGGAAAGAGTTCTGTATTGGAAAGTCTTGTGGGGAGGGATCTGCTCCCACGAGGTACTGGAGTTGTCACCCGGAGACCCCTTATTCTGCAGCTGGTGCATGTTTCCCCAGAGGATGGTCGAAAAACAGCTGGAGATGAAAATGGTAAGTGTAATCCAACACTTGGTGTGTTTTGCCTAGTAGGAAAGACTTTTAATCTTGTACATTTAAGATGAGTGAAAAGCCAGTTATCATAATCTTAAAATGCAAGTATGTTTTTTTTCATTTGCTTTGAAAAAACCCCAGCCATTCTCACAGCTGTTCTGTCCATATAGCAGATGTCATGAATTCAAAAGCTTTTGGTTATTTGAAATATCCTTAATATTTTAAACTTTCCTATTTGTTCTTGGTAAACACTTTTGAGAAAAGCAGGCCAGTGAAAACATTTCAGTTATGATAATGATTATCTGGGGAGTTGAGAGCAGGGTTTTCTTGCATGTATTTTTCCTTCCTGTTCTCCCCCCCCCCCCCCCCACACACACACACACTTTTCTGATTAAATAAGACCTTTCCTTGAGAGAATGAGAACGTGACTTTAGAAGGGGGTTAAGAAATAGATAAGCTCTGGACAAAGTGCAAGGCGGAGAGATGAAACCAAGTGCAGAACCCTGTAGTAGGTGCAAAAAGAATCTTTGGAGCATGTTCTGTAGCTTACAGCACTGAGAGATTTGAAGCACACAAAATACAACAGGTTAGATGTTCTGAAGCTCTCTGGTTTGAAGCTTTCGCCTTCTGTAATGTTTCTGTGTTATCCTTGAGCAGAACCAAGTTACCTCATTTGTCCTTTGGGAGTCTAAACACTCGTTTTATGCTAAGTAACGGTCTTGATCTTATGAAAGAGCAGCAGGTGCATATCTACTTCCTGATAATAAGGTCAATCTTTTTGTTTAGACAGTAAAAGTACACAGGCTTTTGATGGCATGATAAACACGAGACTATAATTATTAATTCACACTGTGTTTAAATGGTTCAGAATTTATTTCTAGAAATAGTACGTCAAAGTTCTGGAAGTTCTTTACAGTACTTCATGTAATATTTGTAGCTTTTGGTTACTGAAGAACAGCCATTAGTTGTGCAGTATGAAAGGTTAAAGCTCCGAATATCGTTATTGCTGCAAGCAGAAAACATAATTCCATTTCATAACAATTAAAAGCTTTTAGTATGCAGTGCACAGTCTACAATCCAGGCTGTGCTGCATTGTGAGAGATCATGGGGTAGATGATGCAGGTTGAAAATGACCTCACAAGGTCTCTAGTCCAACCTCCCCCTCAAAGCAGGGTCAGCTCTGAGATCAGACGAGGTTGCTCAGGGCTTTATTCAGTTGAGTCTTAAGGATGGAGAATGCACAGCTTCTGTGGGCTACTTGTTACGACGGAGACACTTGATTTTTTTTTTTTTATGTGGTTTCATGTTATTTGCATTATACTGTGCGTAATTTTTGGTGCTCTTCAGAATGCTTTGATTCTGAGTTTTCAGATAAAATATGTTTTTATTTTAATCTGCAGCTTTACAGATATAAACTTGTAAGTTGAGTGTTGAGTCTTAAGATGGAGGCTTTCCGTCCTTGGTTGCATTTGATCTGTGAATTCAGTTTAACTCTGAAATGGGACAATGATACCTATTGCATAAGGGTGTTGGGCAAAATTAACATTTATAATATTTCTCCACTTAAATTTTTGGAGAAAAAAATCAATATATAAGGTCTACATGTTACAATCTCTTTTATCTTGCTTTAAGAGAAGGATGGGCTTTTTTTTTTTAAGTAAAAACAGACAAGCTTTTATGGCTTTTATCAGTTGTGTTGGAAATTCCTCTCTCCTCTCTCCAAAATTAAGATAAATGAGTCTAAAAGATTTTCACTGACCTGATTCAGCACATAACTGTATGTACAGATTGTGTTGTTTCAGCTGAGATGATGGGATCAAGTGGCTTGGAAAGAAAAGAGGTGGGAACCTCTTACCTTGGCTTTGCTGTCTGAAATTGTAATAGGGCACTGTGCTGTTCCTGTCATGTTTTTGTTAGGAGTTGAGTGCTGGGGTAGGGTTGAATGTGTGTTTGGGATTTCCCAAATGGAAAGGCGATATGCATAGTCTTGCATAAAAGTGTGTTCTCCAGATGAAGGATTTTGTCTATGCAAATTGGATCTTAGACAAAAGAACATGAGTTTCTGCACCCATAGAGCATGCTGCTTTTCAAATGTGCTGGTAATGAAATCTTTGTGTGCCAGATACTTTTATGAATAGAAGTATCTCCTTGTTTTGTGATTCTGTTGACATAACACTTTATTACCTTTATCCATCCTGATGTTTGCTGTAGATGTGCACTAGAATCACCTGAATACATCCATTTAAAAGGAGTACTAGTCTATATTTTTATAAGCTCTAGTTTTAGTTCAGCTTGAGTGTTTGCCTCCAGAAAGCTTCGTTGTTTTTAACATAAGGCACTCTGGATTGCTGTGGTGTTTGTTTAAATGTAGAAAATAGCCATGTCTTTATGACTGTGAAGGAAAAAAATCTTTCCAGTAGTTTCACTCGGACATAATCTGATGCATGTCTGTGAGATCTGCCAAGGACCATTAATTCTTACCAGTTCAGGGGTGTGTGTGTGTTTTTTTCCCTCTTTTTTTGATTCTTGGGAGCACATTGGGAAGGAACATGTGGTTTTTGTAGCCAGATGTTTGAACTAACTTCTGATTTCCTAACATGCAACATTAAAGATCTTCCTCGCTGCTCCTTAGTCACCGATGAGCTATCCACTATGGGATCCCCTTGTTCAGTGGTCACTGAAATAAATCAAAATATTCAGAGAACACCAAAGAGAGACAGAGATTCGTTTTCTATTAAATATGGAAAAGTGCTGTGTTTTCATAACACCATTATTTCAAGCTGATATGTATAATGTTCAGAGATGTGTGTGCTTTGGTATGAAGGAAATGTTCTTGTTATGCCTTTGCTGTTTATTGTTAGCCTCCGGTGATTTGGCACATAGTATGTTTGATGCAGTGGCACCACACTGTGGTGTCCTTTTATCAAATTACAGGAGAAGCAGTGTTTAAGCGAGCTGTACCTGGTCTCATTAATAATTAAAATTGATCTTGTAGCTAAGACTTTATTCTGATAGCCTATCCATTTATTAGGAAATGGAAAAGAGGAGGGAGCATGAATGACCAAATTGTAAATGTTTAGACGTCTCTTCTTAAACTGAGATAGGAAGCTGAACATTGTTTAGATCCTGAACAGATAAAATTGGTATGGAAGACAGGAATGGCTCATGCAGATCTGTTGCTTGCTGTAACATCACCATTTTGTGAGTTTTTTGCTCCATACTTCAGATATAGGTCTGTTACCCCTGGCTCCCAAGCAGTGAGGGCTGCTTTGTTGTACTTAACTTGTACAAGCAGAAGAGAAAAGAGTTTTCACCCAAAAGAGTTTGTCTTCTGGTTAGGATCAAGGATGGAAAAAATGGGACAACATACAGAAGGAACTGGAAGAAGTGAGCATGTATTTATTTTTATTTAGAGGCAGCTAGGAAAGGATGCAGTCATGAAAAAACAGGGTTCAGATGGTAGTCCGCTGAATGTAAGCGCGGTGAAGGTGTGGGAAGTAGGAAAGCTATGAAAACAGGTAAGGGATTTTGTCCCTTTGAGTATTTGGGAAGTTCTTGTTGCCTTGCTGCAAGAAATACTCTATGACGGTGACCTTTTATGACTCTGAACAACTTTTTTTGTCCTCCCATAGTGTATGAAGAACACTTCTGATGCTTAGATACAAGAATAACAAGTGAATTAGCATTGTTCAGTATTTGAGATTTTTAAAGAAGCATTGCAGGAGCAGCATAGGTGACACAAAGTAACAATTTGGTAGAGGTCTTGAGAAAAATATCACAAGCAGGTCCAGTTATTCAGTACGTTAATTAAAGTTTTCAGAGAAAAACCAGAAAAGCAAGGAGATAGTTGCTTTATCTGAGAAGTCTTTTTTTGAAAGACGGGATCTGTTTGTTCTTAACAGCTGTTATTTTAATGATTTCTTTTCATCCTCTCTAAGAATGAGTTTTATAGTGACTGAAATGCCACTTCTGGGCACTTCTCTCTAACATTGGACCTGGAATGTAATCAAATGATTAATTCATCGGAAAGTTTTGCCTGAGAAGCTTCTCAGGCAAAGTAATAGAACTGGGGGAAGACTGATTTTACAAGTGAAACTATTGATGTAAAAATGTTCTAGATGTAAACCAGAAAGTACTAGGTTATTGAAAATGTAGATTAATTACAATATTATTTTCTCCCTGCCTTGAGCATCCTTGCATTCTGAATAATGACGCAAATCCTTTTTCCTTTCCTAAGAACCTCTTTGCATTAAAGGAGAGCTATTGGGAATTTTTCTTATCAAATGTTAAATGACTGTCAGTATTGACTTCCTCAGAAGACTGGGGGAAGAGTTTCCTGCTTTATAAAAATAATCCTGAAGGGTGGAGGGGGGGGAAACATGGAATTTTTTAAGACTTGGAACTAAGCCTAGTACCTACCTGCAGCTTCCTATACTGCACAATCCCAGTAACTTAAGACTAAACCAGTGTGTCTGAGGAGGACATCACCTTTCTAGGTAGGAGCGTATTTAGTCTATGTCTTTTAAACATACCGTTGCAAGTACTTTAGTCTATCTTCTTCCTCCAGGCTTTATGCCAGTCTCCTGCCTCAGTTCGATTTCTGAAAAGAAGAGATGAGTAATACGATTTTGCAGATACTGTTGTTTCTTCCTGATGAATTTGCACTTTGCTTTATTTCTTCTGTACTGTAAACAAACTAAATCTCTTAATAACCTGGCATTAACGAACTCTTTCATTTTGCACCTTTTTGAGACTGGTATGTAATTTTGCCTGTTTATCAACTGATAAAGACAACAGCTGCCTTCTAATAATACTTTCTTCACAGCTGGTGTGCCTGTAGTTGCCTGTGCATTCTCAGAGAACAGTAAGGATCAAGTCATTGGGTTTTTTTCTTAATGGATCCAATCCATATTTCCACTGAGGATAAAGCTTTGTCTTATCGCCTGAGCAGGATATTAACATTAACTGTCCAGATGTATTAGGCTTTTCAGACTGATGAATTGATTCTTGCTATGTTGCTTCCACTTTGTGCCGAATAAGTAAGTACAGCAAAAAAAAAAAAAAAAAAAAAACTTTTTACGAATTTGTTTGGATTCTTGCCCCTCCGTGGTGCCGTACTGCATCACGGAAGAATATGGAGTTCCAAGCTTGTGGACCTTTAATAAAATATTTTCGTTTTTTGTAATGGGATTTGCATAAGCTTTTTTGAGAAAATCAAAAGGTGAGAGTGGTGTTAGTTGATGTTGTCTCTTCTTAAATCTGTCTCAGAACTATTGTGATAGTTTTTCCATGTGTGCAAATTTTTTGTCAGCGTTAGAAAGATTGATACAGAAGCTTAGATTTCTTTTCCAGTGCACTAATGTTACCTCTGGTGATATTAAAAATGCGTTTGGTTTAAAGTCTTGTTCTTGCCATAAATAAACTATGAGAAACATATTTCGCCAAGGAAGTTCAGCTGTGCAGAACCTAAGAGTGCTATTTTATATGCTCAAGTAAAAATATTGTGAGCTGATGGAATGAGATGAACGGCAATGATAGTCATCGAGTAAACTTTGTAGTATAGAATATCCAATTAATATGCTTCATTGTTTATCGGTGGTTAGTTAAGATTTTATTGCTTTGTATATTGTTAGTATGTTACGCGTTCTCATTAATAGCCGAACAGCATGCGCATCTGTCTGCATGCGTTTGTGGTCTTTGTAATACAATCTGGTACTGAAGGGTAATATGCTTTGTTAAATATGATAATGAATTTTAAACATCATTCAATGCTGTTTCTCTTTGACTGCAGACCCTGCTACATGGAAAAATCCAAGACACCTTTCTAAAGGTTGCCTTTATCCACTTGCTTTTTCTCCCTACACATAAAGTGCATGTTTATATACACTAACTACATACATTTCATACCACTTTGTCGTTGATTATACTTTTACACATCAGCTACTGTGTTGACTGATTATTTTGCTGAGTCTTGTGGCCATGTTGATTTTTAGTTTTCTGACTTTGTTGCTTTAGAATGAGATGATTTTTGCTTTTCTTCTGTGCTGTTGCTGCTTCATATAACTTTCAGAATTTTTAATTCCCAAATCCTTTAACAGTCTGTAGTGATAAGTATATTTTGGAAACTCGGTGATAGTGGAAAAAAGTTTTGAATGATGACTTAATTTCAGGTAAACAATGTCACACTTCGTGTAGCCACACTTTTTGTAGACTATTCTTTTAGAGTGAATTGCTGTGTTGGGCAGTGGAGGGGAAAACGATCACAGACTAAAAATTTGAAAGTCACTGTATCAGTAAATGCTTGGAAACCTAGTTGTGGAAGTGTGAATATCTTGCAGCCTGACTCAAACTGTTGTCTGCTCTATGAAGCAGGAATTGACAAAATCTCCTTTGCTGTTTCTGGGTCTGCTCAAGTAGTCCCAAGTACTTCCAGACATCAGTGCTGACTGACAACAGTTAAGATGTTTGGTCCGTGACAGATTTGGGAAGAGACATCTTTTCCTAAGACTTCACTGTTAAGTAGAATACTTACGTATTTTTCTGTTTGCTTGTTTTTGGTTTTACAGGTTTTTCTAACTTTTTCTTTCAGCTGCATTTTGATCTTACTTGCATGAAGAAAGAAAAGATGCTAAAAACTGATCTATTTTTGCAGTTTTTTTTCTAAGCTATTGCTAGTAATTCTTTTATTTTCTGTTGCAAGCTGATATTTAAATGGACTAGGCAGTTTCTGAAGAATGGTAGGATAGCTGATTGGCTCAGTTCACGATTCAGATGGAGGGCACTGTGTAACAGATGGACAAATTAAAGGAGTAATGAGATCCATATGTTTAATGATAAATATGAATGGTAAATATAGCTGTACTGAACTACTAAACATCTAACAGCAGAAAGCAGACTAGTTTTTTTTCTCTTACTGCTTGAGAAAAACATCCTATAGTTTTCAACAAACAGGCTCTTGAGAAAGTGTCATTGAAACATCTGTTTTCTCTTCCTCATGTATCAATCCTTTGTTTTCAGAGATCGATGCTGAAGAGTGGGGTAAATTTCTTCACACCAAAAATAAGGTATGTTTATCCTCATGGTGGAGTAGCAGTGTCATAAATACTTTATCATACGTACGTAATTCCAAATCTCTCTTCTACACAGTGCTAGAAATTGAAGGCAGTCTAGAGAGGAAGGTGGAGGGAACCTGTGGAAGGGTAGCTCTGTGCTAACTTATTTTGACTTGGTGGAAGGAGAACAGACTAGACAAGAATGGAAGAAATTTGAAAGAGGATATTGTCCAAGTTCGTTGCCCTCTCCCTGATGAGAAAGGGTTCAGGCTACATGTTTTGTATGTTAACTTCAAAGCGTTTCAACTTGATTAGAACCGGAATTAAATGTTTGAAATTCTCTGAAGGTGAATGTTTTTCTTTCTACCTTGTCTGACTTTGAGACGATTACAAGCACTAATAAGTGCCATCCCCCTGCAACGGATTAAATAGCAAGATTTACCTTTCTTTAATTTATTGCACTAATGTCATCTGTTAGCGTTAGTTTCAGTGTTATCAGTCATTCTTACTTTTTTTCAGCTTCTATATATGTAGTAAAAGAATTTCTCACTGTCTCTTGGAGAAAAGGACATTATTTTGCCAATTAAGTAAGTATATGCTGTCCTTGATTTTTAATTTTTTTTTCTGTACTTCAGGTCTATACAGATTTTGATGAAATTCGTCAGGAAATAGAAAATGAAACGGAGAGAATTTCAGGAAATAATAAGGTAAATGTTGAACTATCTGACTTGTAGATTCTCTTGTTGCTTAAAACTTTCTTACACAGTGTTGGCAACTAGAAATGAAAAGCATTGAACAATCCTGTTGAAGAATGTAGTGGAGCTGCTTGTCGTATTGAGATTTTTATACTGTTATCTCAAGAACACAGTGAAGCTTAAGCAAGAAGAAAGTGCAGAGATTTGGTGTTGCTCTACTCCAAAATTTCTATAATAATCCTGCAGGAAGTGAACTCTTGAGTTAAACCTGCATTTTTTTCCACATACATGACTTTTTTGTGTAAATTAGAAAATCAAGTATTGTATTCTTGCATGTTAGTGTGACTGCTGAAATGTAAAAGCTTTTGTGCGTTATATTGAGGGGAAGGCAGGGCTGCTTCCAAAGACACATCTGACAGATGTGGTTGGCTTTGTTTCCTGTGAAGCGAGTGTAAGGGCATATGATGGAAGAAGGGTGTGGTTTTTTTTTTTTTTGTTTTAGTATAAAACTTCAGATTTTGGCTTTCTAGAGGGTGCATTTAACTAATCCAATACTGTAATTAATTTTTGTTATTAACATATTCCTAGGGGATCAGTCCTGAACCTATTCACCTTAAGATTTTTTCATCTAATGTTGTAAATCTGACTCTTGTGGATTTACCAGGAATGACAAAGGTAAGATTTGGAATGGTTCTCTTCTGATTTGTTGCAGAGTGATTTGAAACAAGAAGTGTATGTTCACTCTTTGACATTGTTAGATGAACAGCCTTTAAGAAATACAATACATTGTTCCTTAGGATGAATAGCTGGTTATGTAAATTTGAGATGTCACCATCTTCTGATACGAGGTTTGGGTTTGTGGTGCTATTCACTGCTATGAGAGTTAGATTTGTTTAAGGTCTTCCTCTTTCTGCACACAACTGAGGGATGAGAACCATTGAGGAAACAGCATTTGCTTTAATAAAAGAGGTAATACTCAAAGTTTCACAGCAGTATATACAAATGGATAGTCACTAACAAGTTTGAAAATCCTTTTCCCGTTGCTTCTCTTAACAGCGCTTGCTATGCATATTTTGCCTGAGAGATTGTATAAATTGAGGATACAGTAGAAGAAATGTTCAGATTCTGTTTGTTCAGGTTTTATACTGAATAACTTTGTGGCAAGAAGATGACAAGATGACTTCTTCCACCCTATTGCCTGCCCTTATACAAATGCACGTGCGTGTGTACATACGCGCCCTGCTCTGCCCGTTAAACAGGTGACTTTCAGATGCTCAGTCTTTCTGATGACAGTATCAAACCAAATTTGACTTGATTCTCACTTTGCAAGAATGTTTTTAGCTTTGATACCTTTCAAGATCTTCCTTAATTCTATGTCATGCTTATTTGCAAAGCGGGGACAGAAAGACTAGAAACCTTTTATCTTGCGCTGTGGTATAATGCATAAACCTTCAATGAGTGGTCTCTCACCAGGAGAAATGCATGATTTTGAACTGTTCTGCACTATTTTTTGGTAGGTGCCTGTTGGTGATCAGCCTAAGGACATTGAACTTCAAATTAGAGAACTAATCCTTCAATTCATCAGTAACCCAAATTCAATTATTCTGGCAGTCACGGCAGCTAACACAGACATGGCTACTTCAGAAGCACTTAAAATTGCACGGGAGGTGGATCCAGATGGTAAGCGGACAGAAACACTGGAACCTGTAATTCAGGTTGTTGAGATTTTCTTTCCAAAATTAAATCCTAAAATAAAGCTAAAGTTGTCTGGGGGAAAAGTAGTGGGGGAAAAGGAGAGAAGGAAAAAAAAAAAAAAAAAACAAATGTCATTGCATTTCCTAGAAAACACAGTTGTTATATTTTGGTAAAGATTTCCTGCTGCAGTCTGCAACTCAGAAGCTATTGAGAATGCTGTGGTGAATTAATATCTAAGGACTTTCTGGCTTACAAGTGGACCAGATAACTATTTTAATAGTCATGTGAGCCACTTCTTTTTTCAGAGCAGCAAAATGGAGTTACAGAATGCTGGAAGTGGTTTGGTGGGAGGGTGGGTGTGTTTTTTTGGTTTGTTTGTTTGTTTTTAAGATTTTTAGATAGTCTACAGTAGTCTGTTAGGATGACTTCATGCTTTACTTCTATAGTGTTGCTTTTAGTAGAGAAAATATGTAGCCCTGCAACTAGTAATTGACTGTTTAGCTGTTAGCTTAGCTGTTAGTTTAGTGACTTTTAGTAAGAGAAAGTAGAATTAAGGTATTCAGTCAGGATCTGTTGTGGTTATGCTGCATTTGTTTGGCAGAGTTTACTGATTTAATTTAATCCTAAAAGAGGATTATCATTTTATATTTACCTAATGACTTTGAAACAGATCCTAAGCTACTGGATATCTGCTTCTTGCCTGTGAACAGTATTATCAGTGCCATTTACTAATAAATAGCACTGTATGATTTGAAAGAATATCGACTTGTATACTCTGAACATAGTTATACTGAAATTAGGCTAAAATGTGGTGTTAGTATGCTATGCCCTCAAATTCTTCTCTGTATGGAGTGTAACTTCTTTTTTTTTGCCTGTTTTCAAACTCGCAGTCTCTGGCTAAGCCTTTAGGGGCTCCAGAGCCCTGTAGCCTCGAGGGAGAGCTTCTCTTGGCAGACTCTTTGGTCAGATTGTTCTGGTTCAAGGCAGCAGACCTCCTCCTGTGACTTTTGGATCATTTCCCAAAGTTCTGAACCGTAAAGGTCTAGAGTCACGTGTTATATTTTGAAGGAAAGGTTCTTGCCTCCTTCCCCCGACCTAAGAGCCTGGGAACTATTAAGGTCCCAGACAAATCTTGTGCATGTTAATTTACCTGTTTAGACCCCTAGTATTCACCTGTTTAATGAATTTTTGAGTCTCCTTTTCCTCTGCAGTGTCTGATACAAAACTTTTATTTTCATTTGGAAAACATCATGTATTCAGGAAAAATCACACCTCATTAGCAAAATGAATCCCTTGCTGCTGCTACAGTGGATGGATTTCAAGCTGTTCAGTCTCTTGGAACTGTTTTCAGCTTTGTGCATCAAATACATAACTGAAATGGTCTGATTGACTCCTCTGGCAGCTTCTTTTGTACTGATGATATTTCAAATATACTTCCAAACACGTTGCTGTTCGCTCAGTCCTACGTATATCCTATGGATATGTTCAATCTGTTCACACTTAAGGGTCCCCTGCTTGCCTTACTTAGTCTTCTCCATGAGTACTTTGCAACTCCTGTAACCTCATGTAATGTGCTGACATGGTTGTTGCAATCAGTAATGACTGTAATTTTGAACTGAATGGTAGCTAAACTTTTTTTATTGAACCAAATCTGTGTGGAGGACAGTACCTGCCACATGTCTTATACTTTTGTTAATCAGTGGCTCCATATAATACCACATATTCTTGCACTGTTCTTTGCTGATTTACACTGTTGCACTTGGTGCAGTTATCCGAGGAACTTTTTGAAAGATGAGCTTTAGCTATGCTGATCAGGGCAAAACATCGCCGTGTGTGAGTTTTCCTTTTGTTCTGATAGGTCGAAGAACCCTTGCTGTTATCACAAAGCTGGATCTCATGGATGCTGGCACTGATGCTATGGATGTGCTCATGGGAAGAGTGATTCCAGTAAAACTTGGTATCATTGGAGTAGTGAATAGGTTTGTCTGGGCATGTTAATCCTATTTTTAAGACTGTATATTAGTATGAAATAAGGTTTTGGGCTCTTCTAACCAGGGATATGGATTTAAGAATAAAGTGGCTTGATATTGAAATAAACTTCTGAAATAAGCAAGCAAGAAACTTGCTGCTCGCTTTGGAAAAGCTTGATTATTCTTCTTCCAGTCAGCTAACTGCTGATTTAGAAAGGAATAGGGACAGTTGAGAGGTAAAAACTGTAGTGTCATTTTATCTTTCCATTATCATTTTTTGGTTTGGATGCTTCCGGTCAGCTGTTCACATTAGCCCTGATCCAGTAGAGACCTGGTACATGAGCGCTAATCTAGCGCTAACTGCCTATGACTCCAGTGCTGTTCATTTGTTTCTTGCATCACATGGGTCAAATCTCATGCAGTTTTGATGAAGTGTTTGCTTAGTCTTTGGATGGCGGCTGCCCATACTGCTTTGTTGGGTATAGTCCATGGAACAACAAGCAATACCCTTCTTCGTTGTCTAATAGAGAAGAGTTATGTGTGTAAAGCAAAAACCAGCTGTTCACGTATCTTGTCAGGAAAAACAGAAATGTAGATTATTTTTACTTTGCATCTATTAACTAGTGTATAACTCTATTTTTTAACATCAGGAGTCAGTTGGATATTAACAATAAGAAGAGCGTAGCTGATTCTATCCGTGATGAGTATGGTTTTCTTCAAAAGAAGTATCCTTCCCTAGCCAATCGAAATGGAACCAAGTATCTTGCTAGAACACTGAACAGGTATTATATGTTTTGTAAAACAAAATAAAGTATCTTTAAAAAGCATGCATTTAAGATATAAATTCACGTGTTAGAAACATGTGTGAACACTTATTTTTTACCTTCCCTTTTTCTTTTGGTGCTGTGTAGTGAAACATAAGGAAAGCACTGTTTAGTTCCAAATTTAATTTCTGAGTCTATGGTAATTTTCCTGAGTAAACGTTTTCCTTTTGTGATTATTTTGTGTTTCATCTCTGTTTCGATGGAGATGTTAAAGCTGAAGGTTTTCCTTCCATCTCACAAAGGACTGTTTTCTCTCTATTTTTAGACTTCTTATGCATCATATCAGAGATTGCTTGCCAGAACTGAAAACTAGAATAAATGTTTTAGCTGCTCAGTATCAGTCTCTACTAAACAGCTATGGGGAACCTGTTGAGGACAAAAGTGCCACTTTATTACAGCTTATTACCAAATTTGCCACAGAATATTGCAACACTATTGAAGGAACAGCAAAATACATTGAGACCTCAGAGCTGTAAGTACCAAATGGTTTTCTAGAATGTCGTCTGTGCAGTTACGTGCACCCGGTGGCTCTTGCTGGCTTACACTACAGCAGAGAATAAGGTGTTCCAAAAGTCCCGCTTTACTGAAGAATATCTGAATCAAGTGACTGTAAAAGTGTTTGCAGTGAGGGTTTGTTTCTTGTTTCCTATTCAGTTGCTATTCGTATTCTTTCAGATGTGGTGGAGCCAGAATCTGTTATATTTTTCATGAGACCTTTGGACGAACCTTGGAATCTGTTGACCCACTAGGTGGCCTTAACACTATTGATATTCTGACTGCCATTAGAAATGCTACTGTGAGTCTTACTCTGTATGTCTAAGTGTTGCTCCTGTATGTTGGATGTGAAATGAGGTTTCAACAGATTTGTGCTGCTTCAGGCCTGTTATACTATGAGTTAATGACTTCAGCTGAATGAATAACAAATAGGCAGAAACCTGCTTTTCAGTGTTTTAAGCGAGGGGAAAAAAAGCAAACTCCAAATTTGCAGCCATTTGCATCCATCAGATGTGGAATGATTTTAAGGTGAACACTTATACCTAATTACTAGTATTATAGGCTGAAATGAAGCTCAGGCCCAGCTCTGACACCCTGTTCTGGAGCTATTATACATTAGAGAAAATATTAAAGAAAAACTGTCTCTGCATTTATTTTGCATTAAATGCTTCTGTTAGTTACAAAGATTTGGTCTCCTATGGATAGGCTAGGACACATTCAGATATTTTCATTCTATATAACAGATGCACCTCTTCAAAGGTTCGGTGTTTCAATGACAGATGGGACTACTTGTGAATCTGAGAACTGGTATATTTAAGTTTATATTTAAGTTAACAGCAAATTTTCTTTTAAAATTTGTAGTATATGGAGTGTTCATTTGTTGGAGTCTGGCCTTGGACATCAAACATGCAAGTCTGCTTTTTGTACCACGTTCCACTGGGTACAGACAGACAAACAGGTTCTGCATGGTAGCTACTGTATTATGATTATATTTAACAGAAAAACAGATACCTTGCAGTAAGAAATGAAGGCCCAGTGCTGCCAGATGATGATAACTTTTCTCCATGTGAAGTTAGGAAGAGAATGTCTTTGTCTTTATAATAAAATCTACAAATCTAAAAAATTTAAATTTTAAGCTTGGATTGACATTAGTCCCTAGAAATTTTAAAGATTCTACAAGCGCACTGTTAATCGTTACTTAACATAATTTAAGAGTAATAACCTCTGAGTTTTAGTCTATAAAGCTTTGTGTTTTTAAATATTCCTGTAACATGTTTTAATCTTAACTCAGAACAGGTCTTGTCTATTTTTCTTTTGTCTGCAAACACTATGAGCTGATTTACTGTGGACTCCATCAGCTACTGTTTCTTAAATATGTATGTTGTTTTAATACAGGCTATGACAGCCTTTTCCCTCCTTTTGGACTAGGGTCCCCGTCCTGCCTTGTTTGTTCCTGAAGTTTCATTCGAATTGCTGGTAAAAAGGCAAATCAAACGTTTAGAAGAGCCTAGCTTGCGCTGTGTGGAGTTGGTTCATGAAGAAATGCAGAGGATTATCCAGCATTGTAGCAATTACAGTACGCAGGTAAAAAAAAAAAAAAAAAAAAAAGGATGCTCAAGAATGATGCAGGGATTTTTTAATATTTATTTTTTAATAGTAAGTTTGAATTTACTGAAAGCTGAACTAAAGAAATCTGACTGCTGCTTGTCAGGTTCTACTTGGTAATTTCACTTAACTTTCCTCATAACTTCTGGAAGTCTCATTAGTAAATGTTTGCTTTGTTTTAGGAATTATTGAGGTTTCCTAAATTACACGATGCCATAGTTGAAGTAGTAACCTGTCTTCTACGCAGAAGACTTCCGGTCACAAATGAAATGGTAATTTTCCATTTGCTGTAATTTTGCTGGAAAAGGTTTATGTGTTTTCTGTAGTCTTCCTTGATGCTTCTGTTTGCTGTGTAATGTGAGGAACCCAAAATATTAAAGGAATCTTAATGCATATTCTTTAAATAGCTAGCTATTTAAAGTTCTACTGTAGATATTAGAAGCTTCAAATACTGTATTAGAAGATAGGTACTTAAAAAAAAAAAAAAAAAAAAACACACCACACAAAGGAGTTGGGAAGAACCATCTTCAGCTTGTTATTCCTTATGCTTCAAATTCTAAAGAAGGTTTTACTAACAACTTGGATTTAAAACTTGCTAGTCTCCTGCTATATAGGTATATTTCCCTCCCCCTGTACTTGAAGCTATGCGTTTCCTATAGAGTTAGGGATGCAATGAAGAAAATTAAATTACAGTCCTCACTCTGTGTGTTTCAGAGATACTACCTTATGTAAAATGTTGATTTCACTTGTAATGCCTTTCAGCTGATGGGAACAAAAAATTCAGCTTGCTAGCTTTGTACAAAAATGTTTTAATGTAAAAGACTGGTGTCTGCTTTGGGCTGCTAATTGGGGAGAGAGCAGAGTGTTTGAGTCATTGAGTCTGTACATGTCTGTGTCTCTGATGTGAAAAGTAAGCAAAAATTGATCTGTATGCTCGCCATTCCAGATGTCTTCACTGATGAAGGCATCTCTCATTAGTTCAAATGTGGCCAGTGGCTTGTGACTAAGGTTGATTATATACCTTGCTTCATGTGGAAGACCCATCAAATTGCTGAATTTTGTTCATTCTTTGCTGGAGGATGGTTAGTTTGATAAAGCTAAAAAGTTAAATTGATATAACAGCCAAGAGAACTGAAATTTTGAATGCATCACAATGAATGAATTGCTGTCTTGCCTCCAGAGGTCTCCTGGATCAGACATTTAATGTCTTTGAGGCAGTAAGAACAGAGACTTTTGCTGTGGATATTTATATTATGCTTTCTAGCTTTGTCAGTTTATTGTTTTTCGCTAGCATTAAGTTTACTCACTGAATTTTTGAACTGTGAATGGCATTGCATTGCAGGTTCATAATTTGGTTGCCATTGAGTTAGCCTATATCAATACGAAACATCCAGACTTTGCTGATGCCTGTGGGTTAATGAATAACAACATAGAGGTAAGAAAATACTTCCTCTTAAAAGTGAACTCCATATGCATAGCTGAAATGCAGATAAGTGGAAAGGTTTTCCATGATTATGGATCAAATCTTTGTTATGTCTGTCTTGTCTGTTGATTAATTCAAGTGAGAGCCTAAATAATTGGTAAAAGAATAAATGTGTCACTCTTTAAAGCGTAGTTCTACATTCAGAAATATAAAAATGTGATACACTGCAAATACGGTATATACTCTTAGCAGTCTATTTGTTAGATTAAAACTCGCCTATTATGTTCAGGGGTAGTGGTAGATAGTTCACTGAAAACAATTCTGCTTGTATTTCTCTCTGGAAAATAAGATGGGTGCATAAGTGAGAACTGGCTATTAAATGAAGTTTTTGGAGGAGAAACTGTAGATAGTCGTGAAATACTGTTTGATGTTTAATTTACTGCATGTTGTCTCTGGCAGAATGTATTAATGACTATAGTGTTCTTCTCCTTCACAAAATGATAATATGATTTGTTTTTCCTCTGTTTAGCTTGTAATGTCTGCTTCTGCCTGGTACTGTTGTTAAAGCTCTGTATTGCCATGCCTCAGTCTCCCCAAATCCATTTTCTCTATCCTCTCCCATTAGCCTTTTACAATTTTAATAGTCTATTTTTCAAGCCCAGCTTTGAATAGTTAATCGCTATTGCTGTCATCATCCTATGGAGGCAGTTGTTCCGGAACTGCACTGCTCAGTTTTTCCTCTCAACCTGATTTTTGTTGCAGTACTTAATCTGGCTAAGAGCTTGGTAATACTCTCGTGTTCCTTTGCTCATCCAATGTGTTTTTTCATAGTAGCATTCTTTTTTTTTAAATGTGTACGTTCTTATTACTGCTCTTTAGCTCTATCCTCTTACTTTCTTCATATAAAAATTTTGTATAGCCTGGTTACGTGATTGAATTTGCCTTGGTAGGCCGTTTGGGAACGACGTCTACCGAAGTTGTTATGAGTGCAAAAATTAGGGCTTTGTGAAGTTGAACATATGAAATTCCTGTATTATCATGTATTAACTAAATTAGTTCTTTCCCAACATCTTCCTGAACAGGACACTGGAATGCTTGAAGAAGCAAAGCATGTAGAACATTTTATTCTTATTCAGTGAGCAATCAGTTTTTAATTTCAAGAAAAAAATCCCATCTTTGTTTATCCTGATTGCTTCAAATTCTTGTTTGTTACACAGTGAATGCTGCCTCCTCCTTCTGCCTTTTGGGCTAATCGTAGTTAACCTGGCAGCATATGGAATCAAATCCTGACCGATTACTTCATAAATGTAACGCTATATGAGAGCTGTAGGGAATCTACCCTCAGCCAAGCTGTGTAGCTTTTATCTTGTCCCTTAAATGCTCTAGTTTGATTCTGGAGAGGGTTACAAAAAGTTTTGCAGAAGGTTTTATATTGCAAACTTAATTTTAACCGGATAATCCTTCAGCGTAGGTTTATCCAAGTAATTGAGTTTTTCATAGCATCGTAGTAGGGCTACGTGATGCTGGATGAGATGAGATTATTAGTTTTGGCTCTAAAATGCAAATCATCCATAAAATATGAATCTTGCATGTGTGCTGATGGAGAATAATATATAACTGAGGTCTTATTGGCTTGTTTTTAAAGGAACAAAGGCGTAACAGGTTAGCCCGGGAGTTACCTTCAGCTGTGCCACGAGACAAGGTGAGTGCATGCTAATTTCTATTTATTTATTCATTTTAAGTTTAATGCGTGGGGTGGTTTGTTTTTTTTGTTTTGTTTTGTTCTTTTTGATCTTGTCTAAATATTGGGAGCTATGCTGCCCTAGTAACTGTCTTGGGAGCTTCCAGGCATTGACTCTTTTCTTTCAATTTCATAAGATAGAAATGGAATGTTATTTTTCTTCCTCTAAAGATGCAGGTTCTGGCAGGTTTTAAATCAAGAATTTTTGAAGACCTCCCTATAAAGTTATTTTAATATTATACTAATTACTTAAATATCATCTCAGGTGAGACTTGAAATGCTTGCAGGTGTTAAAGATGGAGTTAGAACTTAAGTTACTCTCAAGACTGCAGTTTAGTGCAGTCTTGGTTTCTTTGGGAGAAGATCGTGGCGCTGAAATTTTTAAATCAAGTTGTGCATTTTGTCTCTTGAGCTTGGTTTGATTTACAAGGTTTCGGGGATTAGTTCAGTGACTAGTAAATACATGGGCGCGGAAGAATTAACTGTAATAAAATGTTTCCTCATTGTGAAAAAGAACAGTCTGACAATCTGTTGGAATTTTAGAGTTAGGTATTTGATATTCTCTGATGTATTTAGAATCTAAATGTACAGACTATAGTTTTAAGCTCATCACAGGTTGTAACAGGAGTTATTACAGCTGATAAAATCAGTTTATTGAGTTTGAGCTTAAAAAGTGAGACCAAGTGCCAGAATGGATCTAATATTATTGCCTTTAATTGGTAGAAGCCAGTTGATGGATGAACTGGGAACGTACGGTAGCTATCCAGAGATTTTCTGTGCTATCTTATCCTTTTTTTTTTTTTTTTTTTTTTTTACTGACTTTTGTGGGAAGAAAAGTTTAAATCATCAGCATAGGAGCTGAAATGAAACTGAAAGCCAGATAAGCCAAAAGTCTTTTAACTAACTTTGAAATGCTTTTTTTTTTTTTTTCCTGCTCATATTGCTGTGTTGCTTGCAAATCTAAAATCTTTTTTTAACGGTAGGCAAAAGTGCATGTAATTGCTAGGTAGATTTGGTGGTCTTCAGTTGATTTTTTTTTTTTTTTTCCCCCCCCTCCCCCACCCCCCTTGCATTTTTACCTTCTTTAGTCTACTAAAGCTCCAGGTGCATTGACACCTGCCTCCCAGGAGACTGTTACTGCTGCTTCTGCAGAGGCTGATGGCAAGGTCTGTTTTGATTTTTTTTCTCCTCTGAGCACGGAATGCACGTTTATGTTGTGGTGCACCTTAGATACTCTAGTTTGTATTTAGTGCTGTGTCAGTGACACAGCATGTTCTGTGTCCTTTGGATTATATGCCATGTAAGGTATAGACTACCTGGCATTATTCTTCTTAAGATATACAGTGGCAGGTAAAGATCTATGTACCCTTTGGTGGCAAAGTCACTGCTTTGTGTTTGAACTCTTGGTTGCAATATGTTATTGTGCAAGCATGCAGAGGCATAATTTGCTTCAAATTGTAGTAAATAGGTTATCTGGTAAAACAGTATTGTAATCACAAAATTTCAGCATGGTTGTTAAACTGCGTATTTTTAATGTGTTGACAGTTAAAGAAGGAGAACAGAAGATAAACTAAAAATGTGAGTTTCCTGCTTCCTGCAGGGAATCTTTACAGGCTTTGTTCAAACTGAACCTCCCTTCTTTTGTCTTGCATAATCCCTGCAATCCTTGGTTTACTTATATTTGTGTAATGTGTCCTGCAGTGGCTTTTTACACTTCAGGTGTACTGTCTCATGTTAAAATCACAGCTTATCAGTGTAAAGGCTTTTTTTTCTTCCTTTTTGCTAATTGCTTTTATTAGAAGACAGAAAAGATGGGTAATTACAAATTAGTGTAGTAGAAATATCGAGAGGACTCGGACTTTCTGCCTCATTGCATATGCACATTCAGCTTCTAGTACAAAGCTGCCATTTCTGTCTTGAACAAAGTGGTTAAAGTCAAAATCTAGTCACTAGTAGAATTTCGATTATTATTTTGATCAATGTTTTGGAGGTACTGATATGCTGCAAACATCTAAGAAGAAACCAAGAACATGTGACCTGGTCTTGACTTCCTCACTACTGTGAGAGGACACTGTTGTGACAGCAGAAGTTGCAGGAAACTGCTGAATTTGGTTTAATTCATGTCCTACAAAACTTGTCTTTTATTAGATGGTACATACGCAATGCTCTGGGTTTCTCGTGAAAGAACATAGCTTTGTTTCTGAAACGGCTTTGGAAATGCAGCAGACTCCACAGTAGCGTTGAATGAGGGGCACAGGACAGTTTTAAAGATTTCTGCCATTTTGCATAGCAGTCTTGCAATCAGAAAATGTGACGGAGCTTTCCTCATCAGTCTCTACTGGTTAAGAGACAACCACTGATTTGTCGCCGTATATTTTGTACGGTGTCCTTGAACAATTGTGCAATTTTTAATGAAGTTTTTGATGTGCACAGTTCAGCTGAGTTTCCTCCTTATATGCAACCAATGGTATTCTGTTTGCCATGTTTTATTTCTCACTCTTTTTAGATCCAAGATCAGTTTATAGTGATCGTTTAATTGCAAGCACAACAGATAAGTTTGGCTTCCTTCCCCTTTTCCTGAAACAAGATGTAAGTGGTAGTAATTCAGAGCCTTTAATAACCAGCAGTGCGTTTACACTTTTTTTTTCCAACAGCAATAGGTTTTAAAGTACAGTAATAAATAGAATGGGTACTAGGTTTATTGAGAAGTAGAAAAGTAAAAAATACTGAGGTTCCACATCAAAATAAACAGTCCCTTTATACTAATATGGCGTATGTTGGATACCACTTACTAATGTTTCTTTTGTCCTGTGATTCTTAACGTGGAAGAGTCGGGTGTTATGTCCTCTTCTCAGGAGAACAGTTGAGTCCTTCTTTCCTTGCAATGGAAAATTGCACTTTTCAGAAACTCTATTTTAATTCTTCACTTCCAGAGGATGGAGATTTTTGTTTTCTTTTGATTCGATACAAAAAAGCCTTCTTTAATTTGGGGGTTGGCAGCACAAATGTGTCCATAGCTTTGGTACCTGGAAACATAAATGTGCATAATTTTTAGCTGTTATTTAAACAGAAACCAAAGTTTCTTATAAGCAAGTACCAAAGAATTTAAGTAAATTCAAGTTTTCCAAGAGCTGTGGTGCTCTTTTAAAGTATGCTGCAGAACAATCCTGATTGTATAGGTTGCACTGCTCTAAGAACATACGGTAAAAGTAGTAAAAGCCAAATGATTTAGAACGCCATTCTGTATTTCAGAAGTGATCTAGACCCTTAAAAAACCAGGGAGCTTGTCTATATGAGGAATTTCATACCATTATTAGGAAGAATGTGAGTTTAAAAAGCTTTCATTTTACTGGTACTTTCTCTCTGCTCTTGTTTATGTATACAGATTCCTTTTACTGGATTAGCTTATATCGTTTTGGAAACAGGATAAGCAGAGGCCAAAAAGAAGAATGGCGCTCTAATGGAATTATAGCGTTTGAACTCCACGAGTATTATATGATTTTGATGAGATTTGTTCTGTGAAATATGAAGTTTGTTCTTGAGAATTAGAACAAAAAAAAGTCTGTAAGTTTATACTGTTTAATGGATGATTGAAGGTGTCTCTTTAAGCTGTTTTCCAAAGGGAGAACAAAGGTAGGGAACGCGAAGAATAGAATGAAGAGAGGGAATGTATGTATGAAAATCTGTGGGTTTTTTTTTTTTTGTTAGTTGAGTCTTGCTTACCTATAGCTCAGGAATGGTAGATTTGATCAGAGACTTCTTCGCCGTGCCTCAGTTCTAACTCTCCAATGTCTCTTCATTGTGCTGTTTGTGCAGGCTGCCCCTGGTGTGGGAGATGCGTCTCAAGAGCCTGGAACAGGTAACTGGAGAGGAATGCTGAAACCCTCAAAAGCAGAAGAGATATCAGCAGAGGAAAAATCCAAATCAGCTGCAGCCCTACCTGCTAGTCCTCAAAAAGGACATGCTGTAAACCTATTAGATGTGGTGAGTCATGAAAGACAGATACCTCCTGTTTGGCGTTTAGGCTGAGGGAAAAAAAAATTTGCAATTCCAGATCTTGTGACTTTGCTACTAATATTTGATATCTCTGTAAATAATTAGCATTATAAGGACAAAGAGTCCCTCTCTTCTTCTTCCTTCCTGCTACCCAGTCCTTCCTTTTTTTCCCCTCTAGTTTTAGCCTATGACATGCTACCTGGCTTCCTTTCACAAATGCCTATGCAAGTGAACTCCTTGTCTAGATTGCTCTTTTTACACTAGAAAATCTCAGCTTATGCCTCAACTCAGATGCCTGCTTGTTTTGCTGAAGTTGGCCTTTTTGATGTTAAAGGAAAAGAATAATTAAAAACAAAAGCCTATTAATTAACAAGAATTTTTTTAAACTCTTTGGAGACCTTATTTCCTTTAAAAACAATTGTGACAGTGCTCTCCGACCTCCTAATTTCTAAGCTCTGGATTTTGATATGTTCTTGTCTCTAATTTGATTTCTGAAGACTAGACATTTGCTGCAATAGAGGTTACATCAGTTGAATGATTAGGCTAAAAGAGCAATAGACTACTTTAGTCTCTACAGTTTGTTTCATTTACCTATGTAAATGAGCAGGAACTGCTAAACTGAAGTTTTTATTCTTTACATAGCCTGTACCTGTTGCGCGCAAGCTTTCTGCCCGTGAACAACGAGATTGTGAAGTGATTGAACGACTTATTAAATCTTACTTCCTTATAGTCAGGAAGAACATTCAGGACAGGTAATATAAAACTTCCTAGACCATATAAATGCTGTGGTAAGCATATTTTTCCTCCAATACCTTGAATGCTGTGTGATATTGAAGTAAGAGCTTAGGACGTGCCTGCTTTTCAGAAGGATACCATAATTCAGATGATTTGGGCCAAATGACTGCACCTAGAGCTTATTCCAGTTTAGCACTCGAAGAGCCGCCCTGTTCTTTCAAATGGGGGGTTGAACAGGGACTCCTATAGCTATGTTTCCACTCCTTAGCTATAAGGATGGGAATAGCAATATAAAAGTGGCGTTTCTGCTGTATGCAACTATGGAAAATGCCTTCAACCTTCTACTTTAAAAATTGTCATATTTTTTTTGCCATGAGGACTGGTGCAAAACTTTGGTTGCCTTAGGTTATGTTTGTCCCCAAAGACTTACATAAAAAAGTAAGGAAAATTTGGGGGAATAGGGAAATCTGAAAACCAGAGCTTAGAGCAGATTAGCTAGTATATACTGTGGTCATAGTTTACTGGGTAGAATAAAACTTCTATCTAATGTGCTTCACAATAAAATTTCTATTATTTCGTGGCAGGGAATTTCTTTATTGCTTTGTTTACCTGAATTTTACTGCAGTGTTAGCATTTTATTTTTTGAATTACATGCGTATGTTTCCTGCAAAGAGCATCAAGGAGCTGTTTAGAGTACACAAGGAGGTAACACTACTAGTGCTATCTCAAGCATTGTAATTTTGATGTGTAAGATCATCTTCAACTTAATTCAGAAATAATTTGGGAAATACATTTTGAAGATGGTACTGTGCGTGCCCTTTCATACTTGCAGATATAACTTGGACTCTTACTTGAATGGTTCTTCTGTCCTTATCTGTCCCCACACTGCTTTGATTCTGAGTTTTAGGTTGCTTTCACTCTTAGCCAGGAGGCTTCCAAAGTATTCTAGACTTTATTCTGAGTTCTTCTTTCAACAGAACTTGCAATGTATTGGCTTAGAAAGAGGACAACAATTAAAATTACTTGAATGCTAATAGACCAATACTGTTTTACCGTGACTTCTCGGAAGTCTTCGCGTAATCCTCCATTAAAGAACCAGAAGCAGCAGAATGTAGTGGAGAATTCCCAACCCAAAGTTCAGATATGTTGATGGGTCTGAGTTGACTGTGGGTCTGACTGTTTTTAGACTTGCATGCACCTTGTCAAATTAATGCTGCAGTGATAACTGCAGCACTCTGAAAGAAGTGCGTTCTTTTGAGCAAAAACTCTAGATCTGCCCAGGATACTGATTCTGATCTAGAATTAGGGCTGTGTGGGCCCTAATGTGAGAAGAGTGATGTGGTCCCTGCTTAATGATTTAGTTCTGATTATGTCAGCTCAGTCCGCTCTAGTGGCAAAATACTACTGTTGAGAATTAAGTCAACAAGGTGGTTTTTAACTAATGCATTTTATTTTGCAGTTGGGAAAGGTTGTCAGTATTTCCATGGTCAGTTACTGCCACTCTGATGAAATAACCGGAGGGGCAGTAATTTGATTGTTGATGCTTCCTGTGTTTACATCCTTCAGGCTTTGGTACTGCGATAGTATAGTACTTTGATTTTGTCAGTACTCATGTTTTCTCCACACTTTTTCAGAAGAGGAGAGCTACACGTCTCAGATCTCCTAAGAAAATCAGGTTCAGATTGATTCAGAACTTGGAATTTTTTTCAGAAACTGTAGTGGTACAGAAATCGGAACTAAACCAGTTCTTTGGGGTGTTTTAGCCTGGCATAAAAAAATGATCTGCAGAGTCTGTGCTCTTTTTCTGATGGATTGTTCTTGATCCTCATTGATTCCTGCCTGCTTTCATTGTAGACTTTAAATGTGCAAAGTAGAGAAATATATTTGCAGTTTTAAGTTGCCCTCATCTTACACTCTCTGTTGTTAGAGGTAACGTGGCCGAGGGTTTGGTCAGTGATCCTGTTTTCAGTGCTGTTAAGTAAGACTGGATAAATCAGTTTTCTTTGCCTCTCTCCCTCCTCACCTACCTGTGAAAAGAGATTCTAGGCTGAAATATTTAGCTTTTTTTGTCATGCTTAGCACAGTGGAGATGCAGGTTCTGGCCTGTAGTAAAAAAGTGATTTATTCTTGGTGCGTTTTGTACACTGTATATATTCGCTTCCTTTACAATGTAGCCATCCCACCTGCAAGAAATTCAACAGTAAATCGCTTGATTTACTTGAGCTAGAAAGTTGCAAATCATAGTAGTGGTAGATTCCTGGTAGTCTGAATTTGGTTCCATGTAGCTGCATGGTCACACAGTACATTTTTCAGTCTGGAGCAGCCCTGCTTTTTAGCTGTTTTTAAGGGAACAATCTTTGTGCTTGCAGTGTGCCAAAGGCAGTGATGCATTTTCTGGTGAACCACGTGAAAGACACTCTCCAGAGCGAGCTGGTAGGGCAGCTATATAAATCTCTGTTGTTGGATGACCTTCTGACTGAATCTGAGGACATGGCACAGCGCAGAAAAGAGGCAGCTGACATGCTAAAGGTATTAAAAAATCAAGAGCTCATACGAACAGTTAATTACATTGCTAAAATCCAACATTTATATCATGGTTTCAGACTTGCATTCCTTTGTTCTTTGCGCTGTGTGTGTGTGTGTGGTTGGTGGTGGTGGTTTTTCCTCTTTTTAAGAGGATGCTCGTATATTATTCCTCTATACTGGAGGAATTAGAAACAATATGTGAGCAGAAAGTATTAGGCAGGTTGAGCACTGTGCATTTGTGTCAGGAAGAGGAGGGTTAACTATATTCTGGGAGTAAAGCAGAAGCTCTAATCTGGTATTCTTTTCACTAACACATTCGGTTTTAATCATTAGCTCTTATTTAACTTTCCTTTAAGTGTTCTGCAGTTCTCTTTTGGGGGAGTCAGATGTTTTAACTGCAGTTCAAGAGCCAGCTGGCCTATAGCTGGTGTTTCTGGTCAGTACCATATTCCGAATATTGGCAATTTTGGGACTGAGTTATGTTGACTGCTGTGAACATCTGTATAGTTACGTGGTGTGTCAGAACCTGATGCAGTTGCAGGAGAAATATGCTTTTTATATTGGACTGCAAAGAAAAGACTGCCTCTGAAAGGGCAGTTCAGCTCACTGAAGAAGTAGCAGCAAGAGGTGCTGCTTGCATGCAGTGTGGTTGGACAGTGTGTGTTTGAGGTTAGATAGATCCCCTAATATACCACTTGTCCAAAACCACCTGTAGCAAGTTTAATCTTTGTTCTTACACGACCAGCATATTTGAGTTTAAAAGACTCTTTCCTTCACTGTAAACTTTATCAGCGCCAAACTTATTGCTCTGATTTCTCCAGACTGGAATAATGCCTCAAATAATGCTCGTTCGTGTTAGTTGTTTCTCTGACCTTAAAAACAACAGATTTTAAATTTGCAAGGGTTAGTCGGCTAGACTCTGCAGTGAATGCATCAGAATGCAAACAGTGATACAAAATAGGGGCATCTTCTCTTTTTTGGAGAAAGAAAGTTTGAAGTATTAAAACTGTGTGATGAAAAGCTCTGCCCTTCCTGAATATAGTTATGGATACAGAACATTAAGACAAACGTACAGGTCATTGGAAACACCGAGTATGTAAAAATTGCTGAAAATGAGTTGAGCTTTTTGCTTCTAACCAGAGGTTCAGTTTTCAATTGATTTCTAATTCCTTTCTCTCTAGAGAAATGATTTGCTGACACGTATGCTAGTTTTACCACCACCTTTCACTTTGTAGTATTTTAATTTGCATAGTCTTCTGCAGAGGAAAGATTTCGGAGTTGTTTATCAGTGTTGTTGCAAGTTGTAACCATTCACTTCACAATGAAAAAGATTAGCTTTGCTTTAAATTTTAACGTCGCATTTCCTGGAGTGCTGTTCTTATGTCTTGAGAAATCTCTTTGGAAAGGTCAAATAACCTTTTCTGTCTTTCTGTGCACAGGCCCTGCAGCGAGCCAGTCAGATCATTGCAGAGATTCGTGAGACACATCTTTGGTGAAGACTGTACCGGTCACCCTATTTATATGGATTGGAGGATACCTTGACTTGAAAATTGCTAGGCATGGTATACGGAGTAGAATCTTTATTTATGAACTCTTATCTGTGTACTGCAACTGTGTAAATCTGCTCATGTAAAGACAGTTGGTTTGATTTGCAAACAGAAAAATATGCTGTATTTTGCAAAGTAAGTCATATTTAATCCATATAATAAATGGCTCTAAATGTTCCTTACCAGCTTTCTGGTGCAAATTAAAGCAGACCAAGTCTACTGTCTCATTGACAGTCGCATTTCAACTTGGGGAGAAACCATTGAAGTTCCAGTGCCTGACTTGCTAAACAGGTTGCCTGTGGTTAAGATGGACAGTGTAGTCTTGTGGCATAGTTTTAAGCTGCTTTTACAATAGAAGTTTCAATACTGTGAAGAGGAGAGAGCACCATGTATTTTCTTTCCTGAATATATTGCATGCACTGTGGCAGACGGAGATCTCAATTTTCTAGCACAGTAGAGATGTCTATCGTATTACTATGTATTTGTGTCCCCGTATTTTTCAGAATGTTAAAACTGTGGACAAAACTTTGAACTTCATTTAATGAGGTTTCAGTTAGGATAAAATAGCCTGGAGTTTGCAGAGAAGTAACAGCCTGCCAAAAAGTGGGTGCAAAGTTGTTAATGTGCACTGGAGCTTGTGTATAAATGTCGGGGAAGATAATCAGGTACAAGAACACCTTCCCCTCCCTCTCTTCCGGGACCAAGCCCCTGGACAATCCACTAGTAAACTTGTTCTGGCAGAATTGGAAAATAAAAATGAATTTCAAAACTGTTATGGGATAGTAAGTGTTTCTTTTAAAAACAGATTAAGTTGGCCTGGCAGAAGGGGATCCCCATAACTTTTTTCAGATTTTGAAATGTATGAAAGAAAGTCCATGAGACTGTAATCTTACCAGTGATTACAGTTACTTTTGAGGAAATTTCACAGTGCTGTAAGTAGCGTTTTTTTTTTTCTTCTTTGAGGACAATCTATTTTGTTTAGAATTAGGAAGTGTTAGGTTGGAAATTAAGTTGATGAATTCATTTTTTTCTTATGATTTTAATTCATACAGGTAAATATTGATCACCCCAACCTTTAAAGGATAAACATTTAAATTTTTTATGAATAAAAGTGTATTCAGATTCCAGCACACTTGCATGTACTTTTCAAACACATTAATTTTTTTGTGTGAAGAAAACATGTTTGTTACGGTGTTGCTGTTTTATCTTTAACACAACTTGCATGAAAAGTAAGACACTGCTGTTAACATCCATGGCTTGCTCTTAGTAAATCAGGCCAGTATAGTGAGGTTTTTATTCCCACATTCAATTCCTTCCCCATTTCATCAATTAACAGAAATGGAATTCCTTTTCTAAGCTGCTAAAGACTGAAAATTTAAAAACTGTTAAGGCCCCAGTTTCCAAGAATGTCTGATAAAAATTTGTTTTTGTCATGGTAATCTTCAATTTGGCACCAGTATATGCACAGGGAGTTAAGTTTCACAGGTGCAATTTTTGGCTGGTTTATGCGTTATTTCAAATAATGCATGCAGAACAGAAATATAGTCTGTATTTTTTTTTAAAGAATCTAAAAACTCATGGGATATGAATCGTATATAATCATTATAAAGGAAATAATTTTAAGTTCTCACATCTTGTCCAGGGCTATTTCCTTCTCAGATTCAGGAAATGTGACTGTAGCAAAGTCAGAACTGCATGTTTTCAAATCAATTTTGAACAACAGTGAAAGTTTTAGTATTTTGTCAAAAACATTAAATTTCTACTTGGAATCCACCTAACATTTGCCTTGCACTTTTGACATCTAAGATGTTTTCGACAAGGCAGAACCTTCAGTAAGCAAACTGCTCCCTAAGCTTTTAACTCCCAAAATTCAATCAACGGTCTATTGTCAAGGAACGTGCTGACTTGTGAAGTTACAAAATGCTTCTTCATACAGCAAAGGCGTTCTATTTATCTAAGAAACTTTTGCAAGTGATAACCAGCTGTGTAATGTCATGTGAAATTTCCGAAGTGTTGTTTCTTGAAATGTTTTTTGCTTCACCAAAATTTTAAATTTGATAATGTGTAAGTGCTATGAAATGAATTTGTTGTCCTCAATGCAAGTCTTTAAAAATCCATGCTGTAACAACCCTTTAATTAAATAAACATATAAAACACAAAATTAATTATCCCAGAAATGAAGTTTTGAGCTGACTTGTAGTTCAGGTAGCAGGAATATATGCTTTTACAAGTTTATAGACTGATTAACCATATTTTTACAGCCTTGCGTTTGTTTGCACTTGCCCTTTCTGCGATTCTACGCTGTTAGTTCTTGTATGACAGTGTAAGTAATAGTGCAGACAGGCCCCTGGTGCCTATTAATGGTTTTTAAACAATGTGTTGTCTGGAATTGGACTGAAACACCTAAAATGCTACTGTTGCTGCCATCCTTAGAAGAAATGATGGGGAAACTATGGAAAAAAACAAATGGAGGACAGTAATTGAGTAATTCCCAGTAGATCAGCTTGTTCCCTTACAAATCTCTTCTAGTCTACCTTCATTAACTTAAACCTGGTATTTTTGTCATCAATAAGCAACTTCCAGCTAACTTGAAGAAATAACTTGCTATCCAGTGAAATACACAACCTTGGAGGAGAATAAGCACAGTAGCCAAAAAGTTTAGATCAGTAAATGTTTGATGGTACCTGCAGTATGTGTGGTACTATTGTAAATAAAACATAACATTGTGTGCTTGAACATAGCTTGTCAATAAATTACTTGGGTTTTTTTAGCGGTGAGTTTCAAATTTCACTCTTGCAATGGAATAGATGGGCTTTGGGGAGTGTCTGTGCTTCAAGAGTGTATTCTCAAACAGATTTCTAAAGGAGACGTAACAAAACGTAGGCAAAACTAGCCTTTACCTTATGTATTGTGGAAGACTGGCTTTGAGAGGATATATTGCAAGTTCAAGTTCCTGCTTTATTGAATACAGCAGGGGAAACAACTTACCTGTCTGCTGTGACCCTGTTGCTAACTTTAAATTAACTTCTCCTCAGTAATTTTTTTCCTCACTGTTAACATCCTAGCTATGAGAGCAGACTGCAAGCTAGTGTTTTCAGTAGACAATAAAGTTCTCAAATGCATATGCTTTTGTAACGTGTAGCCTGTCAAACTCTCTGCTCTAAGGGGACAGAGTGAGATCATTAGTACTCCAAAGCTTAACAGCAAAAGAGAGTAGGCCACCTGAATATGGTTTTATGCCCGAGCAGCTACACTTAAACTAGTGAAGGTGTTTTTAATGCTTGGATAGCTTCCTTTTATACTTGCTGCATGCTCATTTACCTTTTACCTCTTCAGTGTGAGTTTTATGAAGTGAAGCACTGCTTGAAAGCAGCCACTACTACTGCTAACCACCACAACAATGGTGTTCATATTCAAGTCCTTGAGTTTGCACTTTCCCCAGATACTGTACAAATTTTTTTAAAACCTCTGGCCCCAAATAATTGTTTTTTGCACTTCTAAACTGCACAGTTGTAGCCACATTAAATACTGAAATAGTAATATTAATTTCTGCTTGTTTATGTTTTAATGGATTGTCTTTCATTGATCACTTGACCATACCTGTTTTTGGGGGTACCTGAGGACTAAAACTAGTCTAAGAAAGAATACTAGATGTTTAGTCATCCTTGATTCTGGGCAAACTGGTCTACCACCCAAACATGCCACCCTGTAGCGACAGGTAATAGACTGTCCAGGGAAAGTAGTGGCTGTGTTCAGCTTTTTCCTTAGAAAGAGTAATGAAAAGGCTTGGACTGCTGAGCAGTGGTCAGAAGGAAGGACAGAATAAATTTATTGGAGTTGAATCGTATTAAAAAGCCTTGTATACAAACAATTCCCTTTTTTTTTTATTTTGTGTGTATTTGTAAAAAAAAAAAAAAAAAAGATAAAATAAAATCCTTTTAATACTCTATTGAAATGGGTACTAATGCTTTAACAAAACACGTTTCTTGTGGATGTTTTGTTGGTATATGTTAGCATGCGTCATTTGGAGATGAAAAAGGTAGGAGAAATCAGACATGAGAAATAATAAGACTTCTACTCATAGGTGTGTACTTCCTGCAAAAAAGAAAGTACCTGTCAAATCTGATTTGTTGTATTTCTTTAGTGGTTAATATGTTTGTGTGGTGGTACATTTTGTTCCTCCTACTTGGCATGTTTCTGTATTGTTCTAATGCTGCTACCGTTTAAGGTGCTAGGTGACTAAAATATTTGAAGTGGATGAACTTCTGGGAAAACAGCTTTCTTGAATTAGTTTAACTTCCACCCTTCTCCCATCAAGATTGTGATTTTTCTCTGTATGCTTCCTCTAGGCTAACTCTGATGCAGCAGCTTCAGGCACGTAACAAGTAACAATAACAAGTAACGCAAACTGGTTTTAAGAACTGACAAGATACGTAAGGCCCTTTTTTTTTTTTTTAAAAAGGTAAGAATTACTGAAGTACTTATATGAAAAAAAATAAAAATAGGGAACAAGATTGAGATATCTCTCTCTATTTCTGTCAAACAGATAAGTGATTCTTACCTGACTGAAATTAATACTATGAGCTCCATGTAGTGAGCTACTGCACATACTGTCATATAACAGTTTAATAATCTGAAGAAACTGATACATAAGCTGCTATAGCTTATTACCACTGAAATCCTCAAGGACAGTGCAGATAAAGCCAACATCAAGTTATCCTAAGTAAAAAGACAAGAACCAATAAACGCCCAAAGAAATGCCCTCAAAATTTAGAATAGCTGGATTCTTGAGAGGTGTTAATTATTTGTTTTTTTTTTTTTCATAGTTAGGGAGTTTTTAAACCAGCTGAAATGCGATGACTACTTCTAACATCATGAGATTAGGGTTTCTCCCTCTGCAGTTGCTGTGGAATAGTATTGTCTTTGAGTTTCACATTCTCCTCAGCTGATGAAGAGCAAGGATTACCTTAATCTTTCAAAATAGCACTGTAGCCAAGGTCCAAAGCAGTTCCCTCATAAATCAGACAGAGTGTTTCATACCTGTTTGCACAGGGACAGAGAGGGACCCACAAAAAAAAAAACACATTCTGAGCCAGCCCTGCCACTGCTACATTGATTGTACTATTACTGTAGCAGCCCTCTAACAAGCCCTGCCTGTTAAGAGTAATTTGTACTCCCAAAACAAGTTTTGGTAACCACAGGGAGGGGAACTTTTTGTTGTTCAGGTGACCTGGCCGTAAGTACCTTGGCACCCTGTATTGTGTAAGCAACTCAACCCCAGCTTAAGCTTTATCATGGGAAGGGAGAAGTTTGAATCTGACAGTGTGCTACATATACACTGCCTGCTCACTTGGTTTCAGGGGTGTAAGCAGCTCCACAGGTTAGTAATGAAGGGTGTTTCAGAGCAATAAAATAAAGCAACACTGTCTTTAAACATGGACGTTATTATTCTACCAGCTCTTGTAGTACCACCCCTTTCTCTGTTTCACGTTCTTTATGAGAAAAATCAGGACAATATGATTAAATGCTGGACGGGCCATAAGCACTAGGAACATTTTTCTCTCGTCTTGCCAGAAGATACGGCTTTTACATGTTGTCCTATCTGAAGGGGCTGACTCTGTAGTTGCAAGAACACTGTAGCTCTTCTCATGTGGTTTCTGGTCCAGATACCCTTCAATTGCTTTTACACCCATAACATACATGAAAGCTTTTTTGATTTTTGATGCCTAGCAGTAAGATGTGCTTCAAATCTTCAGGTGTAACAAACACATTAGCTTGCAACTTACTGTAGAGCCCACACAGCCAATGCCAGGATACACCTTTCCAAAAGGATTCCAGATAGTACAGATGCATCCCTATAACTCACAGGACTGAATAAGCAGAACAAATGCCCCCCTCCCCACTGTAAATCACAGTAAACACACAGAAGGCATGAAAGTCACAAGGCTGAGGAAAGCTTTGGAAGTCTCAGCAGCCTTGATGTGAACTTACTTACACTCACATTTTTCTCTTACATTTCAAAAAGTGGTTTTGTCCTGTACTACTCTACTAAGGCTGGAAAGCCTTTATGCACCATGTTGCATACATACATAACCAATAAGAAACTCAGATATCAGGGCTTAACCCATCTACTCATATATTGTGAATCTTTCACAGCTTGCTTTAAGCCCAACCTGTTCAGATGATGTTGATTGTAGGGTGTATGCTCTTACCTACTTAAGCAGGTTTCTCTGTTAGGATGAAGTCAAAGTGGACAGCAGCATATATCCTCTGTAAGAAACAGAGGTTTCCAGTATGCTTTTGCTCAGCTTGCTGTGGATTATTAGCGTCAGGTCACTTCTCTTCTTCTCTCAACACAGGAATTTTTTAAGGAGGGGAAGAAAGTCTCCATCTTTGACTTTGAAATTAAGCTTTTTTGTTTTCTAGTGCATATCTTATGGACGGTGCTTTGAGTAACACAGCGTCTACAGTCTCTTCAGTGGCATAACTTCTATGCGAGATTAAAAGATCCAAGAGCTGCACAGGACAACATTCCAGTTCTGCATTTTAGCTGTGCCTGTTCCCCTGGCAATCCCAGCTGCTCCTTTTTTGGTGTTTTAGGTAGTTCTGTATCTTACTATTTCCTGGTGGACAGAACAAAACTGTCACTCGAGACTGGCTACTCTTCATAAGTAACAGCTGACGTTCACAGCCACTGGATTAACTTTAAATGTTGTCAATTAAAAACAAATTGTTGCAAATAATAACAATTCTAATGGAGTTCAAAAATCCAAACGCAGATGCAACTTTTGTGCAGCTTTTCATGATGTTTGCAGTGTGAGGGCCACATGAATGAAGCGTGCTCCACCCTGAAGGAATCTAAGGTGCAGCAGCCGGAAAAAGCTGCTAAGAATTTGTAATTATTACTTTTCTGATTCCGTGTTTAACAAGTCTGATTGAGAACTTACTATCACAATTAAAACATGAAATCATACACCTTCAGGATCTTAGCTGCCTTTATTTGAACCCCTTCAGTCTATTTTCGTTCTTGCATTTTGAGAAGAACTGCACTATGGTACTAGGCAGTTTGTGAGCTGTACAGTAATACACTGTATAGAAACAAATGCAAGTACGTCTTCGTGCAAGAAGCTGAGGCGTTTCAGCTTCTTTCAGAGCTGAAATAATACCTCATTTTAAGGAGATATCCTGTTGTCACAACTGCAGCCATTTTATAATGTAGTAATTTTTCTTTCCAATCCTAAGTAATGATACTCCATTCTTGAGAATATGCTGTCCAAGAACAAGAACAGTCTCAGGATTAGTTTCTCGAATCCCATTTATTGAAACTCCACCATCTGTAATTTTCTGGTACCTAAAAGAAAACCAACACACCACATACACAACATTAACTGCAAGAGGAAACTAATTATTGCTGCATGCAAAAAGTGACTGGAATGAACCTTAGCCTCTGCCACTCCCATTCTTTCGGAGGAGTACATAAGGAAGCTTACGCTGTTACTATTACCTAGTAGATTTTACAACAAAAGCGAAAGAGACCCCCATATCCTACACTTCCACTTCAAAATGGAACGAGGCCTACTGCCCCCTCTTTTTTAACACTGGTATGCAGATGGGTAACAAGTTACTAATTGATTTGGGCGTTCTGGTTTTTTGTTTAACTTCTGAAAGCACACCGCTACAGCGTGCCTAAGTGAAGTGTGAGTAAAAAGCACAAATGATAACATACCCACTAGGTCCATTTGGAATGGCATTTGCCTTGCGACACAAGTCGAGCACATTCATTCCAGGTTCCAGCATCAGTTCAGCAAAATGAGCTTGTCTAAAAAGTTCCTGTAACTCTTGGTCAGACATAGCTTCTAATGCCTCCACACTGCTGTAATAAAGGGCTTTAGTACACCTGTGAAAACAAAAAGTAGTATGATCATTCAAAATACAGTTCTGGTCTCATATTCGCGCAAAATGCAGTTCAACGAATCCGATGAAATAAAGGATTTTCCTCCCCAACTTCTTTGGAGGGTCCACGCAGTGCCAATGGTACTTAAGAATTAACACAAATCCCAGTGAACATTTTATTATATGCAAATTTTACTCATTAATATATTTTCCTTTAAACCTATGGAATTATTACATTTTTCCTCTTGTAACAGCCGAGTACCAACTAACTCCATGAAAACACTCTCAGAAAAGCTGTGGATAAATACCACTGAACAAACTTGAAAGAGAAGTGCTCAACAAATCAAACCTCAACAAATCACCTCTTAGCAGATTCCAGCCCCTCTCTACCGTGAACAAGCTTAGTTACTTCTGCAGCAAGTCGTTTCTGAGGGCCCCATTTTTCCGGTTCCTTAGCATGCATTTCCATGATGTGGTCAATCTCCTCAAGAGGAAGGAAGGTGAAGAGTTTCAGGTATCTACAAGCAGGGAAGAAATTATTTTGTCTATACAGCGGTCATACCTGTCTATACAGCCGTATACCTTAGATTTAATTACCTGTCATTCCAACTTCATTAACTACGCTAAAATAATTCTTAATCACTTCATGAAATTTGTACTACAGATATTCTATCCTTTCAGACAAGTCTTTGCTCCTACCCGTGTACTTCAGCTTAACATGGTAACTTGTGTTTTGTTTAATATTCCCTCGAGCATAACGTCTTGAAAATAACGTAGAAGAGCCAAATGCTTTCATGAAGCCACTTACATTGCAATCGAGAGCTACTGAGGATTTTGTCTTTATATGTGTTGCAACATGTCCTAAAAACTAACCACAGTCCTGCTACAGCTGGACATCCTTCAAGTTTTGCTGCACTTCAGTCTCATGATATTTGTTTTGCAGATCAGTCCACTTGCTATTATAATAGCAAGCAGCAGATAAGAATGTGAAAAAAGTCTTTGCTTCCATGTTCTGAGATTAGGAAGATGTACATATCACTTTAATAAAGCCCTCAAACATCAAGTATAGTCAAAATGGTGCAAATCATCCCCATCTGCAATTTTCGAAAAGGTCCACTAAAATTTCCACGAGGTGCTTGAAAAGGATGTACATAGCCCTAAGGTTTTGCTATGTTAGTACTTTTGGACATTTACATAACAAGCACTCCCATCATCTAAAATTGTTTATTAATACTTGTGTGAGTTATGTTATTATCTGAGTAAAGAAAAAAATTAGAAATAGGTGGTATGTTTGTCTAGAAGAGAGTTGGGCAAAATTTCTAAAGAAGTTGTTTTCATATGCAAATATTAGTTAGTTACACTACTAAACTGTAGCCCAGGGTACTGATTAATACTACCTTTGAAGAGGTGTAAGTAGTTACTGATTTGACCAGCTATGTGGATTTTGTCAGTTCCGTTTCGCTCCTTTGCCTTAGTTGTTTCAACAATTTCAACAATAACTTAAAACTGACCCCTGAAAACTCTCTACCTCAAAAACATATTTACGCTGTCTGCCATGAGCTTAAAATGGTATCATTTTTTCCCTTTGGAACTGGGCTACTACTATAATGTACTTGTCTCCCTGGTATGTTTTTATCTAGACACTGTAAAGTATGACCACCTTAGCTTTTTCCAACCAAAACACTCTTAAATTGTTTACGGATATATTCACTATTTCATGAGACTGTTCGGGTGTAATAGTGTAGTATTTAATGTGAAACAGTTCTAGATGCTGAACTGTGTGTGTTTATTTACTACTAGTTAAGAAACTTCTTGCGATTAGAACGTGATGTTTCTGGATACCTCATACTATGTAAAAACTTTTAGTAGTTAGTATCTATTAAAACTGCAGTTGCTTTTTACTTAGATATTTAATTCAATACCATGATGTTATTGTAATGAAACTGACATACATCATAAAAGATGAATTTCAGTCACTCTACTGGCAGACTGGAATGTATTATGCTTTACTCATACTTCAATACTAATTTATGATGCACATGCTAGCATGGAAACAGGTTCTATCCTGTATATTTATGAATCAGTCATGCTTGTTTATTTAACAAGAATGCTAAATATAGTTAACGTTTACTTCTGCATGGTGCTGTTGGAAATGATACTAGTTACATGACCTCACCCTGCACATACTTGCATGGAACAGTTACGAGCAGGTTTTATAAACAATGACAAAAGGCAAGATGAAAAGCAACTACTTACTTTTCAACTATGTTATCCTGTTGTCTGACAAAAAACTGATATAGCTCAAATGGAGAAGTCTTATCCCTGTTCAGCCAAACTGCATTACCAGCAGTCTTTCCCAGTTTATCTCCAGTGGTACTGGTAATAAGAGGTACCGTAATTCCAAACACATCTTCTCCTGTCACCCTGAGAAAAAAAAAAATCACACATAAAAAAAAAAAGAAAGAAAAAAATCAGATCTTGGTAAGCTTAAATAAAACTTAAGCATTCTGTAAGATTCTTCTATTCTTTATGCAAAGCAGTAAAATAATATACCAGCAAGAAAAATAAGAGAAGCCAAAGCACAGTCCCAAGAAGGGTGCTTTAGGAAAAAATCTTCAACTTAAAAGTTTAAGTTCTTTTTCTGTGTAAGGAAGAGGCATGAATATTTTAAATAATTAGTTTCAAAGCACTAGCAAAGCGTCCCGTATCTTTTTTTTTTTTTTTGTGCTCTGAGCACTAACTGAAGCTGCTTGTTTGGTTGGGACACTTGTAACGTTTTTCTTCCATGTTGATTCTCTAATATCTTGCAAGAGCCAAGTGAAATAAAAGCATTCCCATGTACTCTCTCCTCTGCTTGTTTCCTTCTGTGAACTCTGTAAGACTCGTACCAAATTTGGGCAAAAGCTCATCATCAACGGGTTCTGTTTTCGCTCTGAGAGAGGAAACACAAGTATCTTTACAAATACGCCACAACTGCCTCTACTTAGATGTGATTACACTAGATCGTTTTTACCAATAGAAAATACGGTGTTTGGTCAAAAAAATAAATTGTTGACTCCTAATGGAGAAAAGCATGGCCAAGATGCATGCGTAAAGTTCACAGGCAAAACAACAAACTATTCTTTTTCTTCTCAAGTCCCGCAATTTAAGCTAATATTAACTCTCCGAAGGAGAGCTTCCACTCTTGGCACGTGAAGGCCTGTCAACACAAGGTCCCGCAGAGTTAGGAACTCTGATGTCCGGGCCCCGTTTCGTTTTCAGAGCGCGGTCAGCACGCTCTGTCCCTGGGACAGGCGCAGGAAGCCCTGAGCCCCCTCCGGTGACGCGTCTCCACCTGAACCCAGCAGCCAGCCGCGGCGCGACTCCGCAGCACGTCGACGACACCCGCCACGTGCCCGAGAGCTGCCCGTACCCGTTACGGCAACGCCAGCAGCTACGCTGGCCACCGCTCCGTTCGCCCCCGGCCTGTCTCCGCAGGGCCAGGGATGGGTACGCTCCCTGGTGCGGCAGGGCCTCGCTCTGCAGGAGTGCTGTGGGGTGAGTATACACTTAATTCGACTTAATTCGACTTAATTCGACTTAATTCGACTTAATTCGACTTAATTCGACTTAATTCGACTTAATTCGACTTAATTCGACTTAATTCGACTTAATTCGACTTAATTCGACTTAATTCGACTTAATTCGACTTAATTCGACTTAATTCGACGCGGGTTAGCTGCGGGGCGTCCCTCCCAGGGGGGCCAGCCCGCCGGACACGGCCGCCGTGCGGCAGGACAACCGCTCCCCGTCGCCAGCCCGCCGGGGCGGCCCGGCAGCCTCCCCCTCCCGCGGGCCCGCCCGCCCTCCCCGCCGGCCGGCCGTACTTGGTGACGAGCTCGTAGCCGGACATGATGTTGCCCATCTGGTCGGCGCCGCCGAGCTGGACGCGGCAGCCGTGGTGGCGGTGGAGGTGGAGGAAGTCGTAGGCCTGCAGCGCCGGGTAGAGGAACTCGGCCAGGCTCATGCCCTCGGCGCTGCGCAGCCGCGCCTGGCAGCCCTGCCGGCTCAGCAGCGTGCCCATGCGGAGCCGCCCGCCGGCGCCGCAGGCGAAGTCGAGCAGCGGCTGCCGGCCCAGCCACCGGGCGTTGTCGAGCAGCTCGGCGCGGCCCAGCGGCGCGCCGCCCGCCCAGAAGAGCTGCCGGTGGTTGTCGAAGAGGCGTTGGAGGCCGGCGCGCAGGCCCCGCGCGTGCGCCCGCACCCGCTCGGCCGGCAGCGGCTCGCGCGCCTTGGCGCGGCCGCTCGGGTCGCCCAGCCGCGCCGTGGCCCCGCCCACCACGGCGATGACGTGGTGGCCGGCGCGCTGGAAGTGCAGCAGCGCCATGACGGCCAGCAGGTGGCCCACGTGCAGCGAGTCGGCCGTGGGGTCGAAGCCGCAGTAGGCCGTCAGCGGCGGCCGGCCCGGCGCCAGCAGGCCCGGCAGCTGCTCCTCCGCGCTCTGCGCCGGGAACACGTCCTGGAAGAGGCCGCGCTCGCACTGCGCCGCCAGCAGCCCCTTGGCGCTCCTGGCCCGCTGCGGCTGCTGGTGGACCCGGCGCAAGCCGCGCCACAGCCCCGCCGCCCGGCCGCAGCGCCAGCGCAGCGTGGGCGCCGCCATCTTGGCTGAGCCGCCCCGCGCGCGGGGGGCGCTGGGATAGCGGCGGGCGGGGCCGGGGGCGTCGCGGGGAGCCGTTACGTGGCGGCGGAGCCGTTACGGGCCCGCGGGGCGGGGCGAGACGAAGGGGCGGGGACACGCTCCGCGTAGCGGCCGCGGGTGTCTGTGGCGGGGGGAGACAGGCATGGTGCCGCCCGGCCTGGGCCGGCCCGGTGGCCTCGGGAACTGGTCTGGCCGCCGCGGCCGGAGCGGGAGGCAGTCGGCCCCGGGGCGGGGGGGGGGGGGGAAGCCTCGACGGAGCCCGGCTCGGGGCCGCCCTCCTCTCTTCAGCCCTCCGCTCCTTCAGTGGATTTCGTTTGCTTTGAAACGCGAGGGCTGAAGTTCCGATAAGCAGCTTTGCCGAGTAGAGCTTGTGTCGTTAGGAAATGAGACTGTAAAGAACCTTGTGCTGTAGAAGAGTTTCGTGTGTGTGTGCGCGCCTCTGTGTGGCGGGGTTTTAGGGGTTTTGGTGTGTGTGTGTGTGTGTGTGTTGGGGTTTTTTGTTTGCTTTTATTGATACAGTAAAGTCAGCGGAGCGCTGGGTGAAGATGCCGTGGGTATGACTGCCAATTTAAAAGAAAGTCTGGGAAGACTTCTGTCGCAGGTTCACGTACTGGATGATTCTTATTAGACCTTTCAGGAAATGAAAACAAACGCAAGTTGAAATATGACATGTTGGCTCCTCTTTCCTTTTTTTCTGACTTGTCAACCCAAAATACTAGGCTTTCGAAATACTTTCAGCCACCAAAACTTGCACTGGAAGTCGGACCGCCACCTTTCAGTAGTTCGTGTGGCAGAACTGATATGAAATAGTTAAATTTGAAATTAGTAAAAGTGCAGTTCCACAACTCTTAGCAATTTACCAGTCTGAGCCTGCTTAAAAAAAATGCTATCTTTAGCACGAATTAATAGGAAATTGGACGCAGTATCTTTCAATGTGTTCTACTTGCCTTTTAAGTTCCTTGTTCTTCCTTGTTTTGCTGTTTGTTGAAACAGACACTTCTGCCTGCCAGTATGATGTTACAAAGAAAGAGGTTTGCCTGGGTCACATGTTACATCAAGGAAGTGCTAAACAAAAAAAAAACAGTGTTCCTCTTTTTCTGGCATTTTCTAGACCTGCTCACTCTTCCTTTTGAGTGACTTCCGAGTTCAGTTGAAGCAAAATGTGCCTAATTTGGTGAGCCTAGTAAAAGATACTGGAAACATTCTGGAAATGCCATATGCTTGGTATAGTTTGATAAGAAAGCAACGCAAAGCACAGTAGTAGGGAGAAGTTAGTAGTCAAAAATGGTGTGAACAGCATAATAAAGTATGGAAAAATATCATTAGTACTTTCGGAGAACTTATGTAATTGTTATAGCAAGCCCTTCCAGTCTTGGACAGTCCTGCTTTATATATTGATTACATAGATCAGTATTAGCAGGTTACGTATTTGAAAAGAAGATAGGAGGTATTTAGATTGTTCAGTTGCTCCTGAGTTGACAGAACCTGGAGATATTCTATTAAAGGTTGGTACAGTACTAATTAAAGATCCTGACACAAATCTTCTGATCCATTATTTCACTATGGGGGGAGAGTATTTACCTGTATATAGTAGTGATGGCCTGGTCAAATTCCTTCCACAAAACTGACCTCTGCACAGCACGCAGATATTGACAGGGTGTGGAGTAAAGGTAGTGTCAAGGGGAAAAAAATAGCAGATATGACTCACTGGTTTCATTTTATATGCCCTTTAAAAGCATCATTTGTCATTTAAAAACCATTATCATTTGAAGACTTCTTGCTAACAGACCTGCGGGTAAGCGCATACAGATTTATTCTATGGTTTCACATTGGGGATACACACGATGGAAAAAAAAAATCAGGTTTGGGTGAAAAATAATGCAAAAAGAGAAGTAGTCCATTTAACATCAGTGAGTTAATGAATGTAGTAAACTGATGAAGTACCTGTGAAATATTTAATGGTTGTGCTAATGGTATTTTATGGGAAAAGGTGCCATGAAGAACTTAGTTCTATGTCTTCAAATTGATACTTACATACTTCACAGGTTTGCAAAGTGTTTTTGTTTTGATGAAGATTTATTGTGCTGGCAAAGAGAAACTGGTCTGGCAATATAACATACCAGATTTTCCTTTACATTTTGTTTGCATTGATATGGGGTGAAGGGCTTACAGTATTTTTAAAATGTGAATAAATACAGCTAAATTATATGTTTATATATATATGCATTCTCTTCACTACAGTGTTTTGCTTGAAAAGCAATTTGAAAGCAAGAATTTTAAAAATTAAAAATTCTCACAAGAGGAGACCTGCCGGAGTCTAGGACATGGAGGATGGTTTGTATCTCTCTACTGAGTTAAATGTCTCTATGTAGTAAACTTGAGACTGGCGTATCTCTAGCTTCAGGAAATAACATAAAAACAAGACATTAACTGAAGTTTGACCATTTAATTGTAGATACAGTGACAAGCAAGAGGTTAATCACAGTACAGATCTTTTATTTCAGTGTTTATTTGAGGGTTTATTACTTTATTGTTTTTAAAGTGGTATTGCATTATGACTGTTTACTGTTTCTAAGCAGTGTTGCTTAGAAGTAAGTTGCGCTCCTTAGCGAACACCAGCACTAACTTCTCCACCACACTTCAGTGTATTTTCTGGCAGTTAATCTGTATGTGCGCTATATAAACACATACATGTGTGTCTATTTCTGTTTTTCCTTTACCCGGATAGTCTGCCCTCACTCCCCATTATACCTAAATTACAGTAATCGACAGAGTCTTTTCCGTAGCATGGTCCTATTTGAATATGCCTACTAATTATGACCTCTTTATTTGGACCTGTTCAGATCCATCCATACGCTTAGAAAAGAAAAGAGATTTGTATATGTTTCTAGCTCTTCATATGGAAAACTCACCAGACTGTGCTGCCCCATCTGTCAAGGTATGTGATATCATTGCTAGGAAAAGTTTTTGCCGTTTAAAGAGAATTATCCTTTAAAGTATCTAATGGCATCCACCTCCCTCGACCCACTGGCAAGGCGCTGCCTACGCAGCCCGGGATACCACTGGCCGCCTTTGCTTCAAGGGCACGTTGCTGGCTCATGGTCAACTTGTTGTCCACCAGGACCCCCAGGCCTTCTCTGCAAAGCTGCTTGTCAAGTAGAAATCCTGTCTCCTTTCCTCACAGAATGAGAGTAGTAGGCTTTGCAGTTTGGGCTTGAAATTTGCCATGGGCACTTTCGTGGTGGCTGAATCCGTCTCAAGTGCTCCAAGGGCCATTGTGCTTTTTTGAAAGAAGCAACTTAAACTTCCATTTTATCATTTATTTATGTTCTTGTTTCCATGGTTAAAATACATCCTGCCTTAATTTTAGCTGTGATTTTGAAAACCTTGTTTTCCTCACTTCTCTTAAAAATTCTTAAGCTCCATACATTATTTTGCTTTTGAAGAAAGCCTTTCATACTCCAGATTATCTGAGAATGTTTTATAAAGCTATAGATTAAATACTTCACGGTGATCTGAAGTTAGCAGATAAGAGTACCTGTGATGATTACACTTTTAAAAACTTTAATAATTACTTCTTAAATATTATTGGATTTATGAACAGTTGACCTGATATAAAACCTAATAATAACAAACAGCTTTAAATATGAGATGACAGAATCGTACAAATGGGCTGAACGAAAAAAAAAATCTGACTGTTGTCCTTCATGGAAGCAGGATTAAATCTAACTAGGCCATCCTTGACTAATCTACTTTTCAAAATATTTGAAATATTTCATGCTTCAGCCTTTCTCCTAGATCTTCGTTTTTAAACCTCCTATTGTTTCTTCTCCAGATTCTCCAGTTTGCTTGTATTCTTCTTAAAGTAGTATGAAAACCTGAAATGATGCTCCTTCAAATGGAGTAACTGCAGCCTTTAGCATGCATAATTCCCGCAGTACAAATCCTACGCATAGCAAAAGGCCAATAGCACCATTGTGGTGTTAAACTGTAATTCTCAATAGTCTACTGATTTTTTTTTTTTTTATCGCTAGCCCATGTTTCTGTTTTGTATTTTTGCTCATTTAGTTTCCTTTTCCAAAGTAGGATCTTGTTTTGCTTGTTTTGGGTTTCATCTTGTCGGTGTGCCACCTATGCAGTATTTTTGTTTGCTCTCCTTTCCTGTTATGTAATGTAACTGTGCTTTGTTTGATTTTCTTTCTGCAGTTTTATATATAACCGTTTTTTTTTTTTTTTTTGCCTTTTGTATCCCTTGCTAGTGGAAACATCAATGTTATTTCAGTAAAGTAGCCTTTCTAAATTAATTGTCACATGTTATACTATTCCTTTATGCTTATCTTCAAGATTGCCTTTAGTTCCTTTCTTTTGCCTGATTTTGGTTCTGATTTTTGGACTAATAAAGATCAGTTGTTACAACCAAAAGAGTCTCATGATGCTACTGACTTTTCCGTTACATCTGGAGAGATTATTTCTGTAGTCTGTTCCAGTAAATCAGACTCTCTTACTCCTTGGGTTATTTTCCCAAGCAACTTCCTACCAATTCCTTAAATTTTCTGAAATATGCCTTTCTTACGTCATTATCGCTATTCTGTTCTTATAAGATCTTTTCTTATGTATGATATCATAATTATTTTTACTGGAATTACTTTCCATTTTTAGGTTCCTAGTGATTTCTTCTGCGTTAGTCAGAATCAAGTCTAAAATATCTGTTTCTACTTGCCAAAATGAAAATTGGCTACAGTATATTTCCAGAGCTTCAGATGTATCCTGAGTGTATTGTTTTTCTAATGCCTATCTGCAATAGTTAGTCTAGTGTTATCGTATGGTCCTTGGACACATCTGGTAGTTGCTTAAAGGAGAAAAAAAGAGACAAGTACTTCATCCTTGGACTTTCTGGTCAGATGGTCTGTAATATATCTCTCTGCTGAGATCACCAGTGTTACTTTCTTCCCACTTTCTTTGCTTAATACTATTATTTCAAGAAAGCTGCAGAAATATGAATTTTCATATTTTTTTGAAAGTTTATCTCAAAGCTGTTGTTCTTTTCTGTAAAATGGAAGGAGGTATTTAATAACCGTACTGAGATCCGTCAGGGACAGGCAGAGTGGACCTGTATTTAGTAACTGCTAATCAAAATATTTCACTTAACTTTAGAACAGCTGAACTGATAGATGATCATCTAAAATAGATTATTCCAAGTACTAAAATAGATTATTCCAAGTAGTACTTTGACAGAGAGGACAAAAATTGTTTGCTAAGGAGGAACTGAATAATCTAATCTAATTTTGAAGTTGGCCTTGCTTTGAGTAGGGAATTGGATTAGGTAACCACCAGATTTCCATTTCAACATAAATTACTCTATGATTCTTACTTGTTACAGTGCAATCCATCCACCAGTTTTGTAGGAAAGCTATATCCAATTATACTATAATTTACTGTTTGTGCTACTGTGCCAGCATTGGGTATCCTAACACTAGGCAATGCATGGATGTACAGAAGACAGAAATGAAATCAACCAGAAAGATCAAGCTATAGATTTGTAAAACACTTTCAGAAGAACTTATGTAAGACGAGGAAGTCACACTTCTTTGAGGAAAGTACTCCAAGAATGTTATATCTGGATGATTATTATCAACATTATATTAGCTGTGGTGGATAAAATAAGACAGTGGCATTAATGATTACTGTGCAAGCTTTATGAAAAGGTACAAAACAGATTTTATTTCTGTCTTCTGTACATTCATGCATTGCCTGGTGTTAGGTTTGACGTGTCACTGCAAAAGGAAGAGCAATGGATTTCTAGAGAACTAATGTACACAAAAATATAAAGCAATACTAAATTTACACTAAATTTGCATGAAGAGAAATTGAGATCTAAAGATTCTGGAACTAAAGGACAATCATCTGTAATATCATGTAGCAAAACCTATAATGTATTTTTGCACCTATGTAAAACATACATGCTTGTCAAATAAAAACTGCTGTCAGAAAATAAACCGTTTTTATTTTCTTTTCAGTTCAATAAAACTGGGATTGTGGTATGTGAGTCAGACAGTGTACACAAAGTGATAGCTATGAGTTGCTCCAGAGCTGGCTTTCATGCTGTACAACAAATGATTCTGGATCCTCCTTTTTCTTTAAATAACTGCGCTGTATATCTCTCCAGGAAACCGTGCACAACTTGTACCACACTCCTGATTCAAGGTGTATATAAGACACTTTTAATCTATTTATGCTAACTGCAGTTCTGTTTGAATAAGAAGCTCATAAATTACCCTGCTAAGTATCACGTGTAGGAAAACATTGTGGCATGTGGCTCAGTCCAGGAAATCCTTCCTTACACAAATAATCCTTTTTTCTGCATATAGTCTCTTAGAAATAAGTGAGTCCACTTGCCTGGGCAAGGATTGGCAAGGTATGGGAGGTCGTTTATGAAAATGTAATGATGGAGCAGTTGTTAAAATAATTCTGTATTCACTGCAGATCCCAATGCAATGTGAGTAGATCTCTGCGGATAACAACACTGGGTTTTGGACTCTAATGAGTCTGCAGAATTGCAATACAACAGAAAATTGGTCCACTATTTTAATGCAAAAAAAATGCGTGAACTGAATGTCCCGCCCAAGTATATTGTACTCTAAGTCACTTTCAGCGTTTGTCTCTAGGTTCAATTTCTTCAGTCTATTACTGGCCAATGGCTCCGGAAAGAAAGGGAGATGATTCCGAAGTTGAGAAAGATATTCAGCAAGCTGACCGTATGTTTCTTAGGAGCCATATAAGTAGCAGTGTGCTCTTACCCGTGACAACCTTTGAAATGGTGGAAAAGATTGCAAAAAAAATACGAAGCCAGGTGCCCCCCAACAGGAGTATTGAGAAACCCAGCATACCCAAAAAATTTGGAAAATGTTGCTCGTGGTTTAACATGAGTGACTGCGAAGATGCATGTCGTGAACGAATGGAAAATGCTTTACGTTGCTATAATTTTTTACTGGAAGCTCCTCAACTTACAGAAGAAGAAGAAGAAAAGAAAAGTCATACTGGAAATACGCATCGACATGCATTGCAGCTTTGTTATTTTCTAGCAGCAAGATCTGGTAAGTTATACTGAGAGTATATAAAGAATGGCAACAAAATATGAGGATGTATATTTGTTTTTTATTATTGCCATTGATTCATTTAGCTCGAACAAAGAGCACATACTTCACAATAGACATGGATATCAAAGGAATTGGTGTGCTTTCCTAACGTAAGTGCTAAAATATTTTTAATTAGTATATTTATTACGTTGTTGAATGTTATCGTTCATAATGTTTTTTGCAATGCTGGACTTAGCCCTAAAGCAAAAGTTGGAAACACAAATCTTTGAGGGTAGTAATTGAAAAATACTTTTTGAAGTACACTGATATGTTTCAAGCTCAAAATGTTACTTAAAGACAACAAAATTATATATATATATATATATTTATATATATATATAAAATATATTTTTGTATTTTACATATATAGTGTTTGTATATATTATATGTACAAAATAAAACAGCACGAAGTGACAGATCTGTTTACATTGTGATGTTTATGAAACTGAAACAACTGAAGGAAATGGAAGTGCATAGCTTTATATTTATTTGTGGGGACATGGACAGCATTAAACCGCCTTTTCGTTTTCTGCCTTAATGGTTTACGTTTATAAATTGATATGAATTCTATGTAAGTAAAATATTATCTGTAAGTAAAATATTATCTATATACAATTTTAATCACTTAATACGTTGGAGAGCGAAGGGAGCAACATTATATATGTAATTTAAACATTATCAGTATATAAGTGATGTAGATAGTGTGTTTATAGTGAATCCCATCAACAGAAGATCTTGATGTTTGCATAACTTTCTACAGTCTGTTATCAGGAATTTGTATCAAGTTAATACTCTGCAATTACTAAGCACTCTACAATTACTAATTACTAAAGTAATTACTAATTTCCTTGTGCTACTGTTTAAGTTGTGTTCTTAAGAAATCTGACTTTTGCTGTACTTGACGGTAGTTTTGGCTCTTTGTGATAGCCTGTACAGGTATCTGTCTATAATTCAGTAGTGATATGCATAGAGAGATGTTCTTTCAACGTATAAGCAGTCTACTTACGCGTTCTGTTTCTACAGCATTAAAACACTACATGTTAATCTGTAAAATATGTTTTTTAAGTATTAAAAAGTAAGGTTTTAAGTGAAACGAAAATTTTTCTCTCTTCTAAAGATGACCCAAACCGAGGTGTGGGGTGTGTACTGTACAGTCAGAATGGATATTTTGTAAGTAGATCAACTTCTCCGATGCTTGCAAGATTTCTATTCAGTGCCCCCAGAGGTGTGGTTGACCTAATGTAGACATCTGCAGTGTAGATGCCTACCTCTGAGCTATTGATCCTGGCTCCCTTTTATAGTCAGTGATGCTGTAATATGCTGACAGTAATGGTAATATTTTGTTATTTAACTTTACAAAAACACTCAGTGAGGCTCACTAAAGAAGGAGGATCCTAAGTTTCTTGCCAAGCTAGTGAGACAAAGAGTTAATGACGACAATGATGGAGAGCAATGACCTCACTGGATGCAAAAGGAAAAGTAACTTTTGACTATATTAAAAAGGATAGCAATGGTAAGATGCTCTTTGGCAACTGGTAAAGTTGATTCAAAAGTCTGGAAAGTATGTCAAAATATGCACAAAATTCTGGGCATGATGTTGTTTTCAGAGCTCTCTGATGTGAGAATATAAGTAATGGCTGTTTTTGATTAAAAATGTGATATAAATATTTATAAAGACGTCTTAGACACAGAAGTTGCATGTATTTGGAAATATATGGGCTGCATGTATTGGTTTTGAAGTGGTATTAGTATGTGGCTAAAATGTTACTATGTTTAGAAGGATCTGTTAGATTTTGATTCTTTATTTTATTTGTTTTTTGACAGTTTGGGGCAGGCTATAATGGATACCCCATTGGCATATTATATGGAAACTTGCCCTGGCAAGGGAGAAAACAGCGGAAGGCTGGATTTGCAAAACGGGAGTTTGTTGTCCATGCTGAAACAAATGCTCTCCTGTACAGGTTATTATTACAAATGCAATAATAGAATGACTTCACAGACATTCTTTATGGCAATTGATGTTAGTAGAGTGCGACTATCTCAGTGACTAATTGTGGAGCTGTTTCATCTACATTTTTGACCTTTTCATCTGTTTTTACTGATTAATCCATTTTCAGAAACTTAACATTTTACACCTCTGAGCTTACAGTCAATATTTTAATATATGCATTTCCTCCCCTCCACCCCCTGAAAAGACATGATAACACCTTACATTTCCACACTTCCAAAAAAATTCCCTGATCTCATTGTAGCGTGATGCTCTAAACAATTTTTGAAAGACCTCTTTAGCTGGTCCTTAGGCTAGCAGGATTGGCATCAACTCACCTGGATCACTTCGGATTATAGCTGGCAAGAGCTGGAGAATCATCAGTCTGTGAAACTGGGTGGCTCGTAACGGTAGAAATTTTGCATACATGTAAATAGAGAGGACTACCAGTACCGGAGTGAGAAGGCTATACTTCCACCACTTAGGTACAGGCAAATGTTATGGCTAGGCACTTAGCTTTACAAAAGGCAGACAGATGATGTATTAGTGGGCGTCACTGGCACCTAACCAAAAGGCAGACGGATGATGTATTAGTGGGAGTCACTGGTGCCTAACCAACAGCAAAAGAGCCATGCTCGGCTTGGATCAAGGCCAGCTGGTGAGATTCAGTAACGCTGGTGGTGTACAGCTGAGCGGCAATGGCAAGTCCAGGGTTAAAAACTTCTTCCGTATGTAGAAGGTGTGTGTGTGTGTGTGTATATAAAGACATATATTAGATATATATATTAGATATATAGAGTGTATGTGTGTGTATAAAGCGTATAGGTGTATATATGTATAGGTATATAGAGAGAGACATATTATGACAGGGCGTGCATCAAATTTGGAACAGCCTGTGCAACAAGTTTGAGACAGTCTGGGGCAAATGCGTAAAGAAGGTCTCTGCTTTCCCTTTTACCTCATGGCATCCAAGCAGAGCTTTCAACCCAGCACCAGTACTGCAACCTCAAAACTAAAAACTATAGGACTTTCCTGTTCTCCAAAACCAGGTTTCAGATGGTGTTTTGACTCTAAGGTACTGTTTTTCCCTCTTCAATCCATTTCGCTCCCTGACTAGGTTTAAAATAATTGCTGTGGAAAGACTACAAAATTTAGAATCTAAATTCTTTGTCTGAGCTATGTCCTTGATGTTAAACTGACCTATTTTACACATTATTATAATAGTTATTGCTGCCATGAAAATGCTCACATTATTTGTAATTTAGTTGTTCCATTACCTTTAAAAATATGTTATGAACATAGATGTGACTTGCAAGAGAGGGGTTAGTACTGAGACTGATTCCTGGACCACCAAAAGTTGTAGCTCTCCAATGTAGTTTGGACTGATGCTGGAGCAGACTCATGCTGAGATTAGGCTTATCTTCTGTTTGCCTTAGCGTGTATAGTGGTATTTGTAAGCAGTGTGGTACTTGTGGAAAAGAAGGAGCACTTGAGTTAAGCAAATACTGTTCTAAGTAACGCAGTGAAAGGCTTAAGCAAAAGGGATCATATATTTAAGAGGAAAATCAGGATGAAGTAAGAGATCTGAAAAAGGAAGGAGGAGATAGAGAACAGTCTAATTAGGAATAATAGCCTTCAATGAAAATGCTAAATTTATTTTAAAGAAATGTAAATACTATGTTTAGTTTTAGCTTTGCAGAAAGTGAATTGTGCAAATATACGTTTTTTTCAGATCAAAACCCAAAATAGAAGAGACTGATATTCTTTACTGTACCAAACCTCCCTGTCCTGTCTGTCACAGCCTTATAAAGGAGGTGGGAATAAGGAAAATTTGTTATGTACAAGAATCATCAACAGAGGATGAAAAAGTATGTTTACATAATATTATTTGTTTATTATCATAATGTAATTACATGTTCATTAGGGGTTTAGTTTATTTATAGTTGACTTAGAGGCAAAAACATCTGTTCTCGCCCTCCTATGTAGGAGAAGTACCATATCTGACAATCGCCTGTAGCCTGTAAGATGGTTTATTCTTCATACTCAGATACTGCTAACATTTTATGGCTTGCTGTGTTCCTTGAAAATGTTTACCTTCAGATACTCCTAGAGTAAGGAAAGGAACAAGTTGCATATTTTAGGATCTTGCACTGGGAAAGTCCAGCCTCATGTTTAGCTATACATGTATGGTAGAGCCTTGGAGTACTGCCTGATTTTGGATCTAAATGCTTATTCTGGCCATGTCTCAACTCTGATGATGGTGAGACCTGGATATATGCTGCCTCCCTTGTGCCTTGGTTACTACATGGAGGAAACCTGGGCATGGGTGCTGAGGGAAGCTGTGTGGCACGCTCCACTGAGTCTCCTGTCTGAAGAAGTGCCTCTGTCCTGCATTGTACACACTTAACTTTTAAAACCTGGGACCCAGGTAAACCAAACTGTCTTCTTCCTAAATCCCACATTTTCAAACATTCACTGCACACAGATCAGTCGGATGATTTCAGCTGTGACTTTTTAGCCTAGAAAAGAGAAGGCTCAGGTAGGTCTCATGTATAAATACTTGATGGGGGAAGTAGAGAAGATGGAGCCAGACTCTTCTCAGTGGCGCCCAGTGAAAGGATGAGAAGCAGTAGGCGCAAATTGAAGTAGAGGAAATTCCACTTGAGCGTAAGAAAAAGCTTTTTTACTGTGAGGGTGATCGAACACTGGAACAGTTTGCCCAGAGAGGTAGTAGAGGCTTCAACCTTGGAAGTATTCAGAACCCGACTGAACATGGTTCTGAACGATCCGCTCTAGCTGAACTTGCCTTGAGTAGGGGGGTAAGACTAGAGACCTCCAGTTGTCCCTTCCCACCTCAGTGATTTTGTGAGTACCTGGTTTATTTGTTTGATTTTAAGTTTTTTTTTTCTTTCAGAATCGCTCAGATGATTTAAAGAAAGACTTTGACTGCTTTGAGGTAGGTTTGGGTATTAAAGATTAGATTCAGGGTTATATTACTAGGAAGTATTTTTGGACGTCCATTTAATAGACTTGTAGAATAGTTTGCCTTGATACATGTCATCCTTTTAGTTTGCTTTGTTTCATGGAGTAGGATTTTTTTGAAAATGTTTTCACTAGCTGGAGAATTCACTAAATACATCAAGCGTTCAGGAGCCATTTGATGAATGTGTATATGTTCACCTGAATATACACATCAGAGCTATTTGGTTATTATTTTGAAAGCCATCAGTAGGTTTGCTGTGGAATAAAGGCATGGAATAAAGGCATGGACTAGAAATAATTCACCAGCTAAAAGATGTAGAAAAGTATTACTTCTGAGGTACAGCAATCTGAGTTGGAAAAAGGAAGGGAAATGGGACACACAAGACTACAGATGAATTGGATAAATGCTTACAGGAAAGTAGCTTATGTAATTGACTGTTATCTTGCTCTGTAGAATAAGAGCTTTAGAACTGGAATAGACAAGAATGGTTTCAAGGACCCTTGCTTGTCTAATGGTCCAAGAAGTCCTCACGATAAACAGATGAACAAGCTGTAAGACATAATAGCAAAACTGAGCAAAACAGTTATAGAAAGTATTAAATAAATGTTCACTTATGCTTTAAATTTATTTCTCTTTTTTTCCTTTCTTTTTCCTTCCTCTGTAACAGTGGAATATTGAAAGTATGACAGGTATGGTTGCGATGTATTTCCTTGTGCTTTTATACTGTTAAGTTTGGTTCCTATTGGTATTACTGTTTAGATTTAAAAACAAGAATGTTTCAGAATAGAAACTTTCTCACTTAGATGCTTTTTGCTTGGCTTAAACAAAAATAAGTTAAAACATGGTTAAAATTTTGAAATTTTAATGGCTTAAAAGTTGAAGCCCCATTGCCTTTTTTGAGGGCGGATAGGGATTTGAAATCAAATCAAGAATTGTAATCAGACCGTAATTAGAAGATAGAAACTCCAGAAATAATTGCCAACGACATCTTGCTGGAGTCTCAAGGTACAGTGAACAAATGGGTTGGGGAAAACAGCGTAGGTGAGAGAGACTATTTTAAGATTTAGGAGACTGGTGTATATTTGCACTAGAAAGAAAACAAACTGATGAGGAGAGTGAAAACAGGGATGGTGAAGGTCAGAATACCTAAAGGGTTTGGTTAATGAGGACCACAGAATGGCAGAAATGAGTAAGTAGAAACTCACTATCAAAGACAAAAAGAGGTGGTTCCAACTGTGAAAATGGAGAGGAGAAAGAGCAGGTATTGGCCGCTCTAGGCATGAAGAAAGCAATATGGATTTGGAGGTTAAAGAACTGGAATTCAAATTTAAAAAAAAGATCACTATTGGAGAGCCATTTTTATTTTTACATGATATTCAGTTAATTATTTTTAATTGGGCAATTACGATCGAGTTTAATACAGTTCCTTTCTGAATAAGGTATCAGGGCCTGGACCTTAATGTTCTGATGGTCAAGTATTGTCCTTAACCAGTCTTGGCTTCTGAGAGACCCAACTTACAGTGGACAGTCTGCTACTGTTGGTAATGACAACAGGAGACCTGATACACTGTTATACAGCATTAATGAACATGTCTCGTATGTAATATTCCCAATCACACTTTTTTTTTTGTCTTCCAGACTCCAGTGAGCAAAACAATGATTTGAAAGACAAAAAAACAGAAGGAAGAACTAATGAAGGCAAAATGGAATTAATTTAGTAAACTTTTCTCTAACTATCATGGCTTTTGGTTTTCCTAGTTCATTTCCTTAAAGATGATTGAATAAATATAATTGTCCTGAAAGCAATGAGCTTGATATTGCACAGTATGGATAGCTGGTATACAAACTTCTGACATGTCTTTCTGGCAGCCTAACTTTCTTCTATTTAATTTTACAAACAGTTTCAACCTTGGTCCTTATTCCCTTAGTATAAGAATAGTAACAAAGCTATTGTTATAATGATTTTTTAAAACATATGTAGCTTTGTTATGACTTCATGATCTGTTAGGTCTAAAACACACAAATATACTAAATAGTAGCAACAGATTATATCAGGCCAGATCAAGTTGGGTCAGGAGTAGCAACAAAACTAACCTGATGGGATAAGCATATAGCTTTTGGGAGTGCTGTTTCGGGGAAAAAATAATTGTATCAATTTTTTCAGTCTTACCTAATGTTATACGCGTATTAAGAGAAAATATTCTGGGATAGATGAAAGATATAATTTTTGAAGAGGCGTATGACCTGGGAGAGTAGAGCTGACTGTTCCAGATACTAGATATCACTTAGTGAATTCAGTAGAAGTCAATAGAAATCATTCTCTATGCCAGCAGAAATGAGTGGATGGCATAAAAATTGGCAAAAACAAGATATCTTTGCACAGTGTCAGGCAAAAACTCCTAGCAAAGTCATTAAAGTTTGCATCATAGGACTGGCAGGCATAAATGGATGTGATGATGAGTAAAGTGCAAAGATAAGACTCTATACAGAAGAACTGGCCCATCAAGTTCTGATACACTTTTAAGAAACAGTTCTTTAGTTCAGCATACATAAAAATTATATCTTCTTTTCCATTTTTCAACAAGGACTATATGGCTAGATTGTTATCCTTTCTATCGCATTACCGTCAATCACTTACCAATTTTATGACATTACCTGCATTTTCTTCCAGACTGTTCTGAGTAACTTTTCTTTCTGCTGTTTTCCTCTAGGTCTTCTTGCTACTCTCCTGGAGAAAGAAGAGTTGTGCATGTTCTTAGCATTACATATGGAAAATTTACCAAGTGAATTGGATAAATCTGTGAGTCGACTCAGGTGTATTTATTGTTATCAAGTCCAAGAAAGCCATTTTGTCAAATAGGAGCTGAGCTTAAAAATCACTGACTTCATATCATGGCAAAACAATCTTGACTTGGGGAATTTTTACTTAATATAATTTATTGATAATTAGTAAAAACTTCTAATTACTGATTTGAGTATTGAGAAAAAAGAAAACATAAGCAGTTAAACAAACACTTAAATAAACACCTTTCTTCTCCCTTTCCCAGGCTCAACTTAAGCCAAACACCTTTTTCCCCCCTTTCTAGTCTCAATTCCCCCTGTTTAGACAACGAGTTACATTCAATTCCTCCCATTCCTTCAGTGAGGCCATAGGTGCTGCAGGAGGTTGGGTTTGGGAGCATAAAGGTTTCTGTCTGCTGCTCCTATCTGCTTTCTTACTGGTTTCCTTCGCTCCTCTCTTCTTCCTGCCATCACTGCCCTGGCATGGGTCCCACTCATCGGCAGTCTCTACAGGTGCCCCTGGCCCAGCGCAGGTGCCCCACAGCTGTGGTCCCTCGGGGTGTCCTTGCCCTGGCATGGATCCCCCACAGCTGCAGTCCCTTTTGTGTGTCCCTGCCCTGGCATACGTCCCCTGTGGCCACAGTCCCTCAGGGGTGTCCTTGCGCTGGTGTGGGTCCCCTGTGGCCACAGTTCCTTGAGGGTATCCATGTCCCAGCGTGGGTCACCCGCAGTCTCTCAGAAGCATACCCCTTTGGCACGGAGCTCCTCCTTCCAAGAGTGCGTCTCCAGCTCTTGTCTCCTCAGCAGCCTCTCCCTCCGCATGTCTCCTCAAGTATCTCCCCATGTGCCTCCTTATATATCTCTTCACATCTCCCCCTGCTGCTCCTTCCTAAATATGTTTGAGCAGAGGTGCCATGTGCTCCTCTGACTGAATGGAGTTTTGGGGTGCGATGGGTTGCTCATGCTGGTGTCAGAGCTGGCTGGACCCATGGCTGCGACTGGCATGGGGCAGTTCCTGATCTCCCTCACACAGGCGCCTGCTCCCAAAACCCTGCTGTTTATGTCCAACACAGTGTTCATGCATGAGCTAACAGGGGGCTCGTGGGTGAGCTGCCTGGGTGCTTGCGCATGAATTTATTGGTCATTCATGCAGGAGCATCCAATTTACCTGGATTTTGGCTTGTTAACATTTTAATCTTTGTATATATATGAATTAAAGCTGTTTTACGTTTCCAAACTAGATAAAAGTCTGGTTCCTACCATGAGAATCCTTTGAATAGTGTTGCTGTTCATCTGAAACCATATCTTGTCTCCTTGTCTCTATATTCTTTTCTCCCAGCTTGGTAATCTGTAATAGACCGACTATCAGGATATTCATTTCCCTATTATTTTCATTATTTTACAGACTTGCTTTCCAGAGGTCTACCTCTTAGCTCTTTCTGGACTCCAGTCAAAGTATTTGCACTGTTGATCAAAATACAGCAATTGAATTATGCGCTGTAGACATATCTAGAGTTCTGACTGAAAATCCGTAGGAATCAGCATGATTCGACTGCTTGATCCTTATCCCTTTCCCCAGAAATGCCATACATTTTCTGTGGGATCATTTGATTGCTGATTTCTGCTCCCAAAAATTAGTATCACTTCACATACATATAACCTAGATGGACTGTTCTTCACTGAGTGATTGTACGTTTTTGTACGTATACATGCAGCATTGCAAAACTGGAATTGTCATCTGTGAAGCAAGCAAGCCAAAAAGGATTATTGCAGTGGACTGCTCTGCAGAGGACCTCCATGCTGTGCCCAAAGTACTGTTAAGGTTTCCTAATGCTCTGAGAGGTTGTGAAGTGTATTTATCTCGAATGCCTTGCAACTATTGTGCAAAATTGCTGGTTCAAGGTCAGTATCAGAACTGAAATATCTCCTAGACTACCTAACATTGCACATGTGGAATACTCACAGGCTGGTAAACTGTTCATGTCATACACTCCTCCTCCGCTGTAATTTCTTCCACTCTACATTTTAACTCAGTTGTTTCTGTGTGAATCGTTCATATCATGAAGAATATTCATCATCAGAAGCTGATTTAGCTAAATATTTTATACAATAGATGTCTTTGATTATTAGAGAATATTAAGATGCAATCCGTAATGTTGTCATACAAATCATTGGTATTTGTTACCACATGACAATAAATAGTGTAAATCATCAGATTCAAAGGAGAGCCACCAGAGTTTTTAGACATGCTTGTTAAAAGGAATGGTCCTAAAAGATGTGGGAATCTTGCAAAAAAAAAAAAAAAAAGTGTAGCTTATTTACTTGAAAAATAGAAGACAAGTACAGGCATTCCAATTTAAGTTATTTATCATACCAGAAATATATTAATATTCAGGATAACAAGGAAAGTAAGGCAGACTTTTTGAAGACAAGTTCACTTAGAGTACTTAATAAATGATAGCACACTGACAACATATTCATTTTCCTTCTTTCATTGGATACCTAATTAATAGACATATTTTTCCATGACAATAACTTCCTGTATCTTTTTAAAACAATCTCCTTGTTTTGGACATCTTTAGCATTTGAGGAACATTCATAAATTGGTAAATGTAAGCAGAGACAAGAGTTTTAGTCACCAGAAAACAAGCAAGACAAGAATTCCTGAATGATACATAAAATTTCCCTTTGGACTCTGAAAATAATGGGGTAATAAATAAAAGTATTATATTGGTGAAACACTGGAGAACAAGACTGACATGGGAAAAGTTTCAGCTTGCTTAAATAATTTTTGTGTCATTTTACATTTATTATTGGAGAAAATGTGATCACTAGTGTATTTCCCATTTAGTATTAATCTTCCATATGTTTTTTCTTTATTCAGCACAAGTCTCACAAGTGTACTACTGGCCTAATTTTGAATATAACCTGACAGACAAGACCTTGAAGGATGATCTGGTAAAGCATACTAATGCCATCTTTTCGGAAAGCTGTGTCATTGCAGCAGTCTTTGTACCAGCAATAAATAATCAAAGAAAGCAGCGAATACTTGTTTCAAATAAAAGAGCATCTTCTGATGGTGATTGCATTGCGATTCAATCTATATTTGATAAGAAATATGACGCGAATATAAAACAGCTTCTTAAATTAGAACACCTGACAGACAACCAACTGGAAAAGTATAAGGAAAATCTTACTACCGCAAAGGATTGTTTTAAAACTCTGGCAGGTACCAAAGATGAAAAAATAACAATATTAGAAAAGGAGGAACCTAAAGATGAAATGAATACTCCCAAATATACCCATGCGTTACAGCTCTGTGATTTATTGGCATCCAGAAGTGGTAAGTAAATTAATATTACTAAATTTATCTCAGTAACTTGCACAGTGTAGAAAAATCCTACATAACCGTTAAATGTATTCCTGAAGATGTAATGTATTAAAAACACCTTTAATTGATTACCTTGAATTCTATTAGCTAATTCATGAAACTCTGCATGTTTAGCCAATTTTAGTAGCACAATGGTATTTCCCATTTTATAAAATTAATTCATGTTGCATTGTTATATTTTACAAACCATATTCACGTCATCTGAAGAAGACAGTTAGTGTAAACTGTGCAAAAATAACCCTAAGAAAAAATGGAGTGTATTATTGGTACCAAATCAAGATTTCTTTGCTGAAGGGGGAGTTGGCCCAGTGAGATCTCCAGGGATGATTAAGATCCAAAGAAATGCGGTGCAGAAGTCTTTAGTGAACAAGAGTTTGGGCTCATACTTTCATTATAGCTAGCCAAATGGAGGAAAAGCACACACGTTCCTCCTGTCTTTCCCACTGGTGGGAGATTTCTAACTGCTTCGGCTAATTGCAAGAGTCTTTAGTTTCTGTGGGAGCCAGTTTCTCCCACATCTGCCTGAACAGAGCCCACCAATATGAAAAGAGTTTGATTTTTTTTTTCTCTCCCAAGTTAATTTTTGAGAATATCGAAAGAGTTTATTTTTACTTTGACCAATAGCATCTATGGAAATAAGTTTATTAAAGATCAGTATTTCTCCACTTTTCTAGTTTTTTTTTTCCCTTTCCCACAGAAGACAATTTGGGAAGGGGGTTGTTACCTTGAGGGGAGGGTGGCAGAAGAGATCCTGTGAAATAGATGTCATTGTATGTGCCTGTGCCTTGAGGTAGGCCTAACTGAACTTACTGTTCAGGAGAAGAAAGTATTTTTAGACCGTTTCTGAGCTGCGAGAATATAAAACATTGTAGTCTCAGCAGCAGGGAAGGTTAAAGGTGTTGGCACTTCCACTCAAACCACTGGATAGAGATGGACTACAGAAGACAGAGAGCTATGAGGACTGGAGGTAAGTGCATTGATACCGCACATCTGGTTAGCCTTTCTTGTTAGCAGATTACCTGAGTCAATATTTTTTGAAAGGCAGCCTGATAAGAAACACATCCTTTTGTGCTGAAAAATGTGTTTTGCAACTCTTTGGACCGGTAGGCATGAGTAAGATCTTTGAACTAGCAAGTTTGTTTTAATATCAGTGTGTTATATGAATTGTGATTATTTGATTGTTTCTCCCTAGACAATAATAATGGAGTGGGGACTTTGATCTTCAGTGGAGACAAAATTGTAAGTACAGGTTTATGTGGTCTGTGAACGACTCATGATTTTTCAAATATGAAGACAAACGGCTCAGAATCTCAATCTGTATTCATCTTTACTCTTCTTATAAAAATATCTAGTCATAATTTATTATTATATTAAAAAAATACTTGTGGAATTGTTATGAAATAAGTTAACAGGCACAGAAATGTTTTAAAAAACCCATATCTGCCATAAGAAGATAAGGCAATTTAAGTGTACAAGGCTTGCGTTTATGTACGTAAAGAAGCAAGTTAATTTTCCTCATTTAAGTAATTGTTCATATGGACTCTCTTAAAATATATGTTAGTGGAGTTGCAGTAGTATAAAACAACTTTTTGTGAAAGCAAAATTACTCCCCTAGAAGCTTCTTCATCTGAAAACCCCAGATAAATATATATTCCTTAAATCTGTCCAGGAAAATTAGGATGATGAATTTTTTAATACCTACTCAGCAGTTGGAAGAAGCAAAGTCCAATGTTTGATAAACTTTAAAGTAATGAGCTGACTTTCCTGCATGGCATTGCAAGCATTATCGTATCAAAATGCCCAGCTTATTTTTCTTATTTTTGTTTTGCATAATTCCAAAATATGGAACACAATACACTAACTCATGTAAGAAAATACAGCTAACATTTTTCAATTTTTTTCAGTGACTTTGTATTCAGCAGCCTCCTTTGCATATTTTTTTCCTGTTAATCAACTTTTCCTGTGATGATTGCAGTGATTGTTTATGGGCACTTTATCTGATGTTCATAGGAAAATGTATGTCTGGAAATAAAGACAATTTACCCTGTGGGGGAAAAAAGACTTAACGAGTGTCTGAAACTTCTGTTCAGGGTCCACAATCAATCCTCTGGAAGTGGAAATCTGCATAATTAAAGCCATATATCAGTCAAACTTTAGAATCTTATAAGGACTCACACTGAAGTTATTAACAGCTTTTAGGAGCTGGATTAGGCTGTCAATAAATAAAGGTCCCAGCAAACCATTTTGTTTTTTTCTGTGTGTTGTCTCAGGTTGCCCTGGGCTACAGTGGATATCCAAAAGGGGCAATGAATAGTTTATTTGGCAAGAAGGCAGATGCTGATTTTGACAAGCATGCAGTTGTATGTGCAGAAGCTAATGCAATTATTATGAGGTGGGAACTCTTTAAATATTTTAAAAGAGTTAAAAAAGCTTGCTGTTGGATGCTTCAATAATGAAGAAATAACTTTCTAACTAAACGACCATGGGGATTTCCAGAGTGTAGATGGGAGAAGTAATGTTAGATAGCATAGAAAGGTGTTCCTTAGTCTTACAAGACCCTGAGTACAATTGTTTTTTACAGAGATCTGGGTCAATGTGTTCTAATATACTCAGCAAACTTACGTGACAGAGCCTCAGAGGTTCCTGCTAGTCCCCATCCTCTGACCCATGTAAGCCCAGTTCCCGTGTGCAGTCATGGGTAAGGGGCTTCACAGGTTCTGGAGACAGGAGTAGCACATAGCAGAGCGATTGCTCCTATGTATGGGCACTGAAATTACTTAGCCATTGGAAATGCAGGGCATCACAGCTGGGTAGAGTCAACTTAGATATGCCTTTTCTGACACACATAGACTGAGTCTGAAGAAGTTTCCTGCCAGTGGAAAATTTTCTCGAAAACTGACAGTGCTGTTACAAGTATCTGTGCTGGTGTCCCTGACTGATGTTCCCTCTCCTGACAGCTGCTCAGTGGGCAGAATGTTGATCTAGTGCTCTGCTGTCACCTACTTCCATATTCAGGTGGTTTGGCAGTGAAATTATTCCTGGATACACATTTGGTAATCCCAAGTATTTATCTTTATAGTGCTATCAGAATACAAACAGGAAGTAGATCTATTTCCCAAGCCTATAACCTGGTAGTACATACTGCAGGTGTTTGTCAGAGGCTGGAGATCCCTTACTCAGTTCCCTTGACCAGTGGTAGAAGAGGAAAAAAAGAGAGGAACCCACTCTAGACTCCAAGAGAAATACCCCCCCACCACTCATTTGTAACTGTGGCAGTACTGTATTTTCCAGTTCTGAGAGAGATCTGAGTAACACTGAACTTATCACTACAAGTAAACCCTGCAGTGACTGTATGAAGCTGATCCGAGCAAAGAAGATAGCAAAAATCATTTGGCCTTTGCGAGACAGAAAGGTAGGTGATATCAATGGCACAGTTAAAAGCCATGCATCATGGGTTCAGAGCCTGCTGTCCAGATGACATCTTCCTAAACTCTTGCACCTTGCCTTCCTATGGGTGGAGCTGCACACTATTCACCCTTTCAGGCTGCGCCGTGTTCTGTGTTATCGCCTTTGAGCTTGTTTGCACTGAGGAGGTGGGTTAAGTGCCAAGGAAATGAGCTTTCTCACATGGGTATAATATAGTATAGACAGCTGCTCCCACACAGAAGGGGAAGGGGACAATGATGAAGGGTAGTGCTCCTTATGCTATCCTTCATCTAGGTCAGCAAGCAGGGTAGGTCCTGCCTACTGAGGCATATAGTCTTTACATAGAGCTTTGTTTCACCCCTCTCCAATACGGGGTACAATTTCTAGGAAACAAATGGGGCCCACCTTTTCCTCCTACCTTCCAGATCAGTCTCTGCTCTCCTGTCCAGCTACAGAGAGAAGAGGTTGGCTGTGGCAGTTCCTCCCTCTTTTTGAAGCCAAATACTCTTTCTAAATAGCTTGTGCTCTGCCAAAGGCATGCATATGGCTCCCTATAAATGCAGGGTCTACATGCTTGTCTATCTTACAGTCTAAACATCCTAGAAGGGGCAGCCCTTTCCTCGGAGACAGTTGCAAAAATTTCATGAAAATCTTAAAATCTTAAAATCTTTGTAATTCTGTCTTAAAAGTAGTGCATAGAGGTGACACAATGCAATGTGGAGAACAATAAGAGAACAATACTTTACAAAATGAGAACAATTTACATTATTCACTATGAGAAGAATACTAACAAGAAGAGAGTATTTAGTTGCTATATACTTGAAAACAGAAAAAATGGTCATTATCCTGTAAAGGACTAAATGGCCAAAGTTGCTATTCTGGAGCACGTTTAAGTGTTAGTAAAAGCGACAACTGTGGAAAGTTTTACATGCTGTAGTTCCATGTAAATGTCTGGTTAAAGACAGAGGATCCTGTTACATTGGTAGAATTCGCTAACTTCAGATAATCTTGGCTCTCTGTGAACCCTCTCTCTGGGTTCACATTGCCTCTGCCTGAATTAACTTCCTGAAGTCAGTCTAGTTTGCAACAATGTTAAAAACATAGGACTATTCATTGGCAATTACAAGCAGTTCCCGATTCATCACTGAATCTAAATTGAGAAAAAGTTTTATTTTTGGCCAATGAAGACATTTTTTAATACTTTTCTGAGTATGTCAAGACCAAAACAGGATTAAATGTAAAAAGCCTAACGTGACACATACATCGTCACCACAGAAGAAGACTTTAAGGTGTGGTGGTCCAAGAATGGTGATGCTAAACAACCACTGCAAGGTAGGTAATGTCACAATTTGTGCTCTTCTGAGTTCTCCGTTTCCTAAAGCTGTGAAACTCTCATTAACAGCACAGAAAACAAGATAGTCCGTGAGCCAGACAACATGAGAACTTCTTCTCAATGTGGCATTCAGCATTAAAAACACGCACATGAATTGCATTCGAGGGCTTTCTTTTACAGGAAGGAAATGGTGTTCTCTCTCAATAGGCAAATAGAATTACTGTAGGAAATTTATGTTTGGATTTGTTTATATCACTGGCCACAAAGTGTTTCATAGCTTTGATGCTACATTAGCACTGTTGTATTTAAAATAGATAGAGTATGTTACGTTTATCGCTGGCGTTCATAGACTCTTGAGAAAAATTATCTCAGTGGATATCTGCATGCAAATCTCTGTAGAACTGAGACCATATAGCTGGTTCCTGTGCATACTTTATTGATATGAGTATTCCTACAGTTAGTGAAGTAGAATTATTTTTTCCCTTACCAAAATGTAACTCACTAGAACAAAATATTTTTCTGAGCAGGATTTTCTAGGGGCATTTTAATGTGGAATTAATGTACATCCTAGATGAGTAAATTAAGAAAAATGTTTTCCAGATAATATAAAAACCTGAAGTATGAAATCAGAAAATTATTTTTAAAAGTCTTCCAAACAATTTAATATAGTAGAGTATGTTATACATTTATCACTCACTGTATTGTTTTCTTTTCTTATCAGCAATCCTGAGGATTGACGGAAGAACCTTCAGGTAGGTGTCCAAATAAGAGCAAATATCAGAGGGGCAAGTCATATTAATTTTTAGCTACAGTTTTGAGTGGTCCTGACATATGACTACCTCAGAGCAGGAGTGGAAGAGACTGAACTGTGTGGGCTAAACAGAGCCCACCTCCCATTGACCTTGAAGGAGAAAAGATAAACTGATTGCTTCAAATTACTGCTTTGAAATCTCTGAGATGCTTCTCCTTATTATCCTCCCTCTCTTCACAACGAACTTGTTAATTCAGTTGCAGAACTCGTCTTATCAGTTGCTCCTTATTCACTCTCCTGTATTTTTGAATTAATTTCAGAGGAGCAGTTTGCGGCTGCTGCAGATTATGAACCAGCATAAAGCTCTACGTCATCATCAAGAGCATTAGGATCCAGAAAGATATATCCTGTGGTGTTGGGATAATCACCTCATTTTGTTTCTTATTCATGGGCCTCTGGTATCTCTTTATATGTCCTCTGGTGGGCACATACCTGTTTTTAATTGGTCTTTGTGTCATGCTGATCATGTTTTGGACATAAATTTGATTTGCCGGTCCTTAAAACATCAGACAAATTCATGTGGAATATGCTTTCATATTTTTCCAGGAAAAATCATTTGGCTCCAAAAGTCTGGAGTCTGGAGATCATAGTGTTGACACCTATTTTTTCCTTGTTTTTTGATTTCTCAACTGCAGCTTCAGTACTGAGATTTTCTAGGATGGCTTCAAACCCAGAATCATCTACATAAACCTTCTCAATTGTTTTATATCATTGTGAGAAAGCTATTATTTGTGGCTTGGTAGCTTTCAGCAATTATTACTTCACATATGCTCTTTTGAATGAGGAGATTGCAATGTTTTGCCTGGGACTAAATTAAAAAGGTTGTATCACTTAAAAAAAAAATAAATTTCTTAGCTCTTGTCAACGTACGTCATCTGACTGTGTACCCTTTGGAAATGCTCTTAGCTCCAAAATCCCCAAGCTTTCTCCCTCTACCCATTCATGTCCTCAAGTACCACTAAGCTCTCCTGGTTCTGAGGTAGGCACAAGGGTGCCTCAGGCCCAGCTGAGAGCATCTAACACACAGTGACTCACTGCTATTGATACTGTATCGTCAGTATTAGGTGTTACCAGCTATACACAGTGGTGAGTCAGGACCAGTAGTGGCATGAAAATGATCGCGTAAACTTGTGGGGAGTACATCTGTCCACTGTGCCATAACCTAGCGACTATTCTGGGTAAGAGCAGGCCATCACCAACCAAATGGTAAGGTCCATGCTATGCTTGTGCCCGGTGCTCATGTTGGAGTGGATGATGTTATGACTGCCCCTATGACAGGCCATGTTTTTGCCCCCTCACACAAAGTAAATGCGAGATTTGGACAAACCTCCTCCTTTCTTCATCTCACCCTTTCCATCAGTTATCTGATATGAAAGCATGCATGGGATTTCTGTTCACTGTAGAGGCTGAGGAGGCAACAGCAGAAAGAACATTTTGATAGAGGGTAGCATGGAGAGATTCCTGTGTGTGTGTATGCAGCGAGGGCTTACAGGGTGGCGGTCATCTCCGAGGACATGCCACTCATTATACAGTGTGGATATGGCTAGGCCGTGCTACAGGCATCCTAAAAGAGGACCTCAACAGAACTAAAGATTGTATGTAGAAATAACATGATAGTATCGAAGCTAAATCTCTCCAGACTCCACAAACACTCAGGAAAAGGCTTCATTTTAAAACAAGGTGAAGAAAGTCTGGGAGAGAAAGTTTTACATTTCCTGTTTTAACAGAAGCACCTTCCCAGCATCATGCTCATGAAAGTGGCAGAAACGCAATCCAGATTGTAACCACATCCTGGTCTAGTGTTTTAAGCATATGCCCACCATTCATGGCAAGGATGAAATAGGAACTTGTGTAGGCAGAAGCTTCCAAAGAATGCGGGACGGCTAAAGAGACTTTTCTTTCAGTCAACATTATGTAAGACTGCAGCTAACCCACTGCAGAGTACTACAACTTTCCTAGCAGTGACTAAGTTTTTAAGTGTAAGACACGGACCTTTTAATGTGTGTGTGTGTGTGTGTGTGTGTGTGTGTGTGTATATGTGTGTATATATATATATGTATGTATGTATGTAAATGTGTGTGTATATATATATATAAAAATATAATATATAATAAAAATAAAGTATCATAGTATATTAATAGTCATTTAAATTTAAATAATTATACATTGTGTGTATGCACATAGCATTTTTCCCCCAAAGCTTGCAGGTTGGCATTATATGCTAACAAAATATTTGCTTGTGGTATTAGAGATAAAATTTTGGTGACTGTTTCATTCCCCTCTACTGTAACTGTCAAATTATTTGTTCTAAGAACCGTTCAAATAACAGAGCAAGGCAAAGCCTAGGGTGATATCCCTTGACTCTATCATGGCTTACCACTAATGTAGCCAGGGAAAGTAAAAAGTGTTTAGGACTGAATCCTATTAGAAGACAAGCTTAGCCTAAGTAGAAGAAATGTGGATATGCTCAGATAGAGATGATTAAGGTGCTTAGCCATTTTGTTATAAATCACTGCGTGTGATCCTCTTCCTATAAATCATAAAGCCATTTATCTTAGCCTCATAAGCAAACGCAGCGTTTTTGCATGTATCTTGCAAGCACCCGTTCCAAAAGTGCAGAACTGACAGCCAGGGTGTTGCCTGCCTTGTGATAAATAACATAGCCACAAAAGGATAACTATTTTCACAGCAATACGCTTAGATAAATAGCACAGGTTAAAATGAGAACTAATCAGAGCCAGTAATGATTTGCTTATGTACTCTGGTATGTATTGGTGAACCAAATCACTAGTGGCTCTTCTTAATTCTTACATAATGTTGGGAATGCTGGTTCAAATATAATATAAGAAATGTAGATCATATGCATGAGATATAGCAGAAGAATTAAGTGAGAGAGGATGTTTGTTGGAGAAGCTCTTCTGCTGTGTTGATTATCTGTTATCATAGCCTGTCATTTATATTAAAAAGCAGATAGGTATTCTTCAACTTGGCAGCTGAGTTTTATACTTAGAATATTATTTTTTCCAATAGATTTGTTTAATTGGGAATCCTTTATCCCAGCTATCTGATTCTGGATTCTGGATGGTGCTGACACTGAAGGAAAGAAGGAAATGGTCTTGCTTTCAGACGAGTGCTATGAATACGTAAGTGATAGCTGATGCTACCTCTGCTTGCCAATGTGTGTATATAAGTACATTGATGATTTGCAGGAATTTATTTAGAAAATCCAGGGAACTACTACGTGAAATAAAAGTAACGACAACAGGCTGGTATGAAAGGGCGCTGTGGAGACTGGTGGACTTATTGACTATCGTGGACACTGCACAGTAATCAATAATATCTGTCGCTGACAGTCATATGCACTCCCGACTTATGTTTTTCTCTTCTTTCTTCACTGGATACATGCATCCTTTGCCTTTTCTCAGTCTCAGGTAGACATGGACATAGTCAAATTCAGCCATTGTACTATTGTGGGACCTAATTCTTGAAAGAAGGTACAGTTTGCCATGAAACACAATTGTCTCTGTTTCAGCTGGATTTGAAATCACTCAGTGGCCTTGGAAATTATTACAGTAATTTCCTAGTAGGATGACCTAATTCGAGTAATTTTGGAGCTTTGTTATGCATCAATGGCAAAACTGTCTTTTTAGGCTACATCTCTCGTGTGCCACCAACAAGAATGCCAGGCTAACTGAGGGCTACATAAATGACAGATCACCATGGGAGATACCTAAGTTTCCACTTATCACCTGATTCGTGGTCTTCTTGCAAAGAGTCTTATTCCATTGAAAAGTGTCATTATTAATAATTATTAAATAATAATAACAGTTATATTAAATATATATATAATATTTAAAAATCTAGTTTGAATTATGCCAGAATTTATTAGGTTATTACTCAGTACAAGGAATTCCTAATCTCCAGTACTCCTCACAAATGAAATTAACTGTGCACAGAAATTAACTGTCTTCAAAGGAGATAAAATTGTCTCATCCAAACACATGAAAAGACTATTATGAGGTTTTGGCTGTTACTTCACTCTGTGTGAGTTTGACTAACCCTGTTAATGACATGGAGCCTTACCAATAACTACACTTCACAGTCTCAGGAAAATTTGTAATTTTATGTGTAGCATCCTGTATCAATTAAGAGGAGTACTAACAAGGAGTAAATTTAACCTTATACTTAGTTCTTCATAGGTCTGAGGGCTAATCTAGCATCCAGCCTCTCTCTTTAAAGCTTTACTGAGGTTTAGAGGAATACTCTGGTGGAGAAAGCTTTCTAGAGTGATTCCATTCTGCTTCTCTTGTCCTGCAGTTGGCTCAATAGATGTGGTAGAATTGTAGTCTAGGAGGCTATCAGGAAATTCCTGTATTTTAATGTTGGAAAATTGGTTGATTGATAACAACCAGTAGCCAAGTAAAGGACAGAGCAGTCAAAGTAGGAGCTCAGGTGTTTATGACAAAAAGAATTTTTACTTTGTGGCAAAAGAGACAATACTTTTTGGTGGCTGAAACTCTGGAATTGGTACAGCATCCTCAATCTCATAGTAATTTACAGTGCACAGCCTAGATCCGTAATAATTATCTTTAGACGCATATGTACCGATGTAACACAAAAGTCATGATGCACGAAGTTCCTCTGTTGATGTCCAGCACGGATGCTGTAACGCAAAACAGCGGTCATAGGGCACTTCCTGCAGATGCCTCAAAATCAAGACACCTACTAAAACAAAGTGAACTTATATGCAAGCTAGCCACTAGGTGGCAATACAAGAGCTTGATAGACTAAATTTTGTTTGCAACCTTCTATTAGCTTTACAGTATTATCTAAGAAAACATAAGTACAGTGTTACTGCAGAATTTGACTCTGTTTGCTGATATGTAATATGTGCTCCACATCTGTATAATTAACTTCATGCAGAAGCCAAGAAAGACTGAGTTGATTTTTAGGCCTGCTATGTACCTATATATATAGGTTCCTATATATATATATAATTGATACGTGTATTTAAGAGGCTCAGTAGTCAATGAGAGATGTTGAGCTAGGAACTCAGCTGCTGTTAAAAGTAAAATATCTCTGAAAAAGGGATGCACTGTGGACATATAGCCGTCCTGCTGTGAGTAAAGATAGTTGGAGTCCTCTCTTGTCCTTAACTTCTGGCCTTCCTGAGGTCCAAAGGGTCCTGGACACCCTGTATTTGTGGGTTTCTCGGAAAACTGATTGCCTCACTCCCTTAAATTCTGCTTCTGTCATTCAGGTTTTTAGTTCACTTTTCAGCATGACTGAGTCTTGTTTCCCTGCATTGTAAGTACATTAAATAGTGTTTTAAAAATGGTGGCAGATGGAAGCAGTTCATTTTCATCCTTTCTTGCAGTTAAAAGTGTTTGTGTCATTTCTGGGCTTGGGAAAATAGTATTTCTATCTTCTACACTGACTTTCAAGGACTGGTTTTCCTTCCATTGTAATGGAAAAAGTGTTTTCATGCATTTTTTTATTTCAGCATTGCGCCTTTCAGTAGAAGTCAAAGCTAAAGTTTTGCAGAAGTTTTTTTTTTTTCCTTATTCAAATGCAACAGACTAAAAAAAAGCCCCTTATACCACAAAGAATGGAATGTGATCTTGACCTCTGTCTCGTATCACTATATTAACCATACTATTTATTTGGACATGGGGAAATTGTTACGGATGAGCATTTTGTTATTTTGTACAATAGAGATAACAGCCTGTTGCTGTCTTCCCTTGATGTAGTATGAAATTTTTCTGTGAGGCCATCTGGGCATCTCATCAGTGCACTTCATGGGAAATCCTATTGTCAAACAGGTGATATGTTGTGAGGTCAATGTATAAATCTTTCAAATACATGCAGGTTTGTGCATTAGTAAATAAATGGCACTATAAAGGAAGGGGACACAACTAGGAGCCTTTAAAAAGTAAATAACTTTTGAGACGTGAATTTCTATCTGAAGCATTTGAGACAAAATTCGGTGCGAGAAGTAGGTGTTCAAGCTCTCCAATGTGCTGTGGGCACCGTTGCTGTGGCTGTCATGTACTTCAGATAACATATAAGTACTGCTACAAGCCCATTTTCCGCCTGCCTCATTTCAAACACGTTACTGTATGAGAGGCATGGACGCAGAAGTTCCCTTGTCCTCTCAAAATTCAAGTTTTGCAGTTCCTAAAGCTTGAAGGAAATAGCTCTCTGTTCTGTCCTCTCCGTAATACTGACCACTGAGTTTAACAAGTAACTTTGTACTGCACTCTGGGACTTGTATTTGTTGGGGGAACATACTTTTGAAAGGCACCTGGGCTGTGATATCTCTCTAACCCATCTGTAAACTTGGAGCTGCCTGCTGAGACTGTTGCGAAACTTTTGTCTTCAAAGCTGGTAACAGTAACAGCAGCTTTCTTCTGGGAGAACGCATATGATCCCTCAAGCCGCTTCTGCTTCTGGAGGTTATCTGTGCACATGTATCAGCTTTCTTGTTTACATGTTGTGTAGCCTGCAGCCACACAAACCTCAGGCCATGCTCCTGGCAAGTTCCATAAAATAAGCTTTAAAAGGCTGGCTGCTGTTCAGAAAAATTAAAGTGAGCTTTGAGAGGTGAAGTTTGAGGAACTGGGTGGCAGATGTTCTTCCCTTGGAGCTTTCTCCTAGTACCTTTGCCAGGTCTAGGGTGAGGTGTTAGATATACACCTGCCCTGAGCCATTCCTCAGACATCACATGCAGTTGATTTTATGGGCAGAAGGCTAACTGTCACGGTCAAAAGATTCTTCAGATAATATTTCTGTCTGCCTAAATTTTTCTGTAGTGTCAAATGAAGAAGAAGATCTCCCTTTTATTAGGCCGTGTTTCTTGGCTGTGACCCTGACAGTGGTGACAGTGTAGATTGCCCAGCAGCGTTCCCCCTGGAAAGGGAGAATGGAAAAAAAGAAGGAAAAGCTGACAGAAAAAAAAAAAAAAACCCTGACAGTCTGGAAGTGTAGTGCTAAAGAGAGAGGCTCCACGCTACATGCCTTTCTTCCGGAAAGAGAAACGCCCTTCTTGGAAATGCCCTGTATTCTGTATGGTAAATTCTCCTCTGTGGATGCACATTTTTAGTATATTTCTTCTTGTAGCAATCACTTTTTTTCCTTCCTGAATTTTGGTGCTCATTAAGGTAGAATTTACTGAAGGATATGAGAAAGGCAGAGAGCAGGAAAGGTTCTAAAGCATTCAGATGCATCCATGGAAAGCTGGTTCCTTGTTATTACAGAAATATTTTTGCTAATCTTACCAGGAGGCTGAACGACCCACAGGATCTTCCTGGAATCACTTCCAAATCTGCCTGGACTGTATCAAGGTTTTTCACTGGGGTGTGGGATGGCTTGCAGCAGTGGTGATGAAGTACTTTCCGTGCTCTGTTCAGAGCAGCAAATTTAATTCTGCCTCTGTTCTGCCAGTCTTCTGTCTATCTGTTCTGCATTTGTTAGGCTAGGAATCAGCTTTCTTGAAGTCAGTGGATATGTTTTAATCGACCTTAAATAGAAACATTCAAATGAATCCAGCTAAAATTTGATTTGTGTTTCTCTGATACTAGAAGATGTCATGGTGCTTTGACTTGTCACATTAAAACACTCAGTGAGAAGGGAGAGTATAATTTTTTTAAGATACAGTATAGATAATAAAATATTCCTTACTCCCCCAACCCCTTTTCCCTTTCTGTTTTTCGCACCTCAAAATGTGTTTTTCAAACTCTAAGCAGTTATGTCCAGTAAACTTTAACGAGCATTATTATCTCTCTGTATTTCCGATGAGACCCCCTAAAACATTTTGCAGTGCTTGGTGTTTCCATATAGCATGATGATGCTCTGTCTTTTCTTACTATGCAGTTTGTTTTTCTTGTGTGCATCTGGACAGGAATACTGCACATCTGTTTCTTGTGTTAAACTTTTATATTTCTGATTTAAGGTAATCAATATATATTTAAATCAAAGAGCAGGGATCTGATGAACATTTCAACAAGTGATGAGATATGTTGTTCCCTCATATAGACAACAGTGGCAGCTTTCATTCCAGGCTGGTGGCAGGTAATTCTACTTACGCTGCATCAAGCATATAAATAGGTGTCTTTGACATCCACAGAGGACTGATATGATGAGTTTGTGGTCTGAAAGCTCCGCTCCTGGAAGGAGCTTTGCTTCTTTCTTCCGAAGAATCCCAAGCTAATGCAGTTTGTTCAAGCTGTTCATTCCCTGTGCCTCTCTATTGCTACATGAAAAGGGACAAATTATATAGTAGGGTTCTACCTAAAATCTTTTAGGCCTATGGCAGTTCCCTGAACAGATCATAGACTTCTCCAGATAAGAAGCAGATAGCAAAAGCTGCAAATACAGTAAAAGATAGGAAAAATGTTCATTTTCACAATGGAGGTATGTTACCAACTTGAACCCCTTAAGGATCTACATTAAGCTCTGTGCTGTTTGAAATATTTCATCTGGCTTGTCAGATATCACAGAGACGTCAGAATGAGGGCTCTCACCTTAAAATCAGGAAGAGGAGAAACCTTAAAATTACTGTGTCTGCTAAGTGTGCAAAAAATATTTGTGTCGAAAGCAGGATTCACTAAAAGGAAAACAGTTTTTCCATCTGTTACCAGAACTGCCTTATTAGAAGGTCCAGTTAGGAACATGGAATCTAAAGATAATCTGTGCCCAAATGCATTTGTAATTTAAGTACAAAATGAATCAATAGTTGCTACAAACAGGCTGGGAATATGAAGAGACTGGGAAATGAGGGACAGCCGTACTCTAAATTGCAGCGTGGCAGAAGATGTATTTAGGCTAATGGATATTAGTATATCTTTGCAGTACCAGATAAAGGTTAGCTTTATCGTAACTGGTGTTATTAATGCTGTAAAGACATTTCATCACTCTTGAGTGATACTGGTAAAAATCAGTGGTCCGGAGTTATGAGGTGTTTAAGGATGCAGTGAGTTTTGTTGGCTGTGAGTTGCAGCGAGTTTCTAAGCCAAACATCTGTCAGCCTGGAAGTCCTCTTTTAGCTGTTGTTTTGCCATATTGGCCAGACCAATTTAGCAGAGACTGAGAAGCAGCCAGAAATACCACTACTCACCGGTGATTCAGTCCCAGTACTAATATCTCTCCAGTCGATGCTAGAAGTAAGCTACTGCATGCCTTGGCTGCTGAGGAGTGTTCGGTCAGCCTAACGCTTGCTCTCATTATCAGCCAAACTTATGGCCATGTTCCCACATGTTCCCAGAGCTGTAACGTTGTGCTTTTTGGCCCGTTACTCACATTCCCTTTCCAATCCTATATGATATAGCAACTGCAAGCTGGGAGACATCCACGGAAATCAAAGTTGCTTGGTCATGATTTGTGTAACGAAAATTTAAAGATTTCCTTAAACTGTTGAAAAATAGCTCATGGCAATGGACAATCCTCTTTCGGTCTGTGGGACTCCAGTGACGTGAAAGCCAGGCAAACAACGGCCTTTTACTTCTCCTTCTGCAATTGCTGAATTTTCTTTGCAAGTGAGTAGAGATACAATTCCTCAGTATCACGTACATCTTAGAATTACTGCCTACTACAGGGAACTGTTAGCTGTTTACATTGCTTAGCTTTAATGTTAAATGGGACAAGCTGTTTCAGAACCCAAGATAACTCCTGACTGCCAAACAGAAGGGAAGAAGTCTAGGTGCAGCTGTGTAAACACTTGGATTTTTGTGTGAACCTCAAATAACTCTACTCGAGGAGCTCATTATTCAACACTTTACCATGAGCACACTAACAAACATGCTTTCTATAAACAGGAATTTCATTAACAGTGGTAGGTAAAGGAGCCTCTTGCCTATCTTGCTTTGATATTGTGGTCACGCACTATCAGCAGGTCATCTTTAACATTTATTAGCAATAACCACAATTACTATATAGCCTTTTAGGTTATATCTGTGAAAGTTAAAAAAAAAAAAGTGTGTGTGTGTGTGTGTGTATCTATGTATGTGTGTATAAATATATATTTAGCTCTGTAGCTCTTTTAGAATACACTGCAGTTTCTGGCCCTGGCATGAAGAAAAAACGAACAAGAAAGGAAAGCTCAGGGAGATTTACTCCACTGCGGGAGACTTTCTCAGCTGACTAAAGCCAATGCAGCTGGCTATCTGCCTTCTGTCTTCCAAAGAAATTGGATTATGGCCTGCTGACAGTTGTTAGGCCAGATGCAGTTGAGCAAAGAAGAAGAGCACAGGTAACTTCAGAAAGTAACCGTTAACAAAACAAAACAAAACAAAAGTGTGGGGCCCACATTTGGCACGGCCAGCTTTTGTTGGTTGATAGAAGAGTCCCTCAAGCACTACTACTAACCTCTGTAATTCAGAACAACACTTAGTTAGCTCTAAAAAATGCTGAGGAATTTATCATGGACGGACAAATGTTTTAAGCCTCACTTCTCTCTTACAGATGACATTTTGTTTCTTTTGGTTCTTTGCAGTTCTCCATCCCGGCTCTTAAGTAGGAGATGGACATCATGCTCACAACAGCCTTGGCAGAGCCCTCTGGTCTTGCCTTCCTTTCCCAACTCCAAGAACTCAGAGATGTTAAGTGCTGTGTTCCCTCAATAAAGTGTTTTTTCAGCTTAAATTGAGGGCTACTACTGGGAACCAAAAAGATCAAAACTGAGGAATGGGAAGAGTGCAGATGAGATAAGTGAGGTGGGGGGAAAACATCAGTTGAGAAAAAGATCCTTCAGAGAAACTTTCATTACTGAAGAGATTTAACAAAAGTCATCTTGTCTGACTAGGAGCTCTTTGGCCTTTTGTCACAGCTGTCCGTCTTTTGTGTGCTTACTGTCCTACAGTAAAAAATACTGAGAAAGAAAGGGAAACCTTTCTGTTCTCTGATATCTCTTGACTAGCTGCCTAGTTAAGGTAAGGTTTATGTCTCAGACTAAATAAAGATGACCCCCTGCTTTGCTCTTGAAATCAAATTGTACTGTTGGTTTGAATGATGGATAGCAAAGCAGAATCAAAGAATGCATTGATAAATGATCAGAATAAAAAGGATTCAAACACAGCCACTCAAAAGTAGATGTAAATCTTCTCATTAAATGTAATCATAATTATTGAACTATAAATCAATTGTGAAAGCTTCAGTGAGACACCAGCTTAAGATATTATGCAGCAGCTACTGGGACAAAATATGTACTTAGAAATGTAGACAGTCATTAGCTAATAATTGTTCCTGATTTCCCTGTGCTACATGATAGAAAAGAGTTTTCTCATAGTGACATTTCTGCTTCGTTTATTTTCTTTGAAGCGGGTAAGTTACCGTATTTTGCAGGCTGCATTTTTTCGTGGCAGTGCACTTTAACATAGTTGAAAGCCTTTCTGCTTTCATTTGTATTGCAGTTGCTCTTTCCAGATTACAAAGAGATTTCCATGTCAATACCTTCTCTTCAGATTATTTATTAGTTTTGTTTACTAATTGATACACAGTAGCATAATCCTTGTATCTTTAACTGCTTACCTAAAGAATCATTGCTGCAATGTGCAAATGTTCTGAAAAAAACAATGATGACCTGCCAGTGAAAACACAGTTACAAATCAAACACATAAATAGCTTTAGTCAATGGCATTTATTAGCATGACATGAGATTACCTTTGATTTTGACTCTGCAGTCATTTATCTTCAGTATTGCGGGGTGGAAATAGGCTTAAGGATCAGAGGGTTTTCCTAGTGAAATGAAGACTTTGTTTATTCTAGCTAGCATAGGTAACAATAATATATGAAAAGCAAGAGCTGTATAGATCTGGAGAGATCCTACTCTGCTTGCTGGTGCTCAGGTGTTGACTGTAGCCCAAGTATGTCTAGCTGATTCAGCTGAAAGTCCCTCAGGGCTTGTTGTAGGCACCCACAGCTGGGGGCAGCTGTGCTCTGCCGTGGTGGGATGTGGCTACCCTAATCCTCTCCAGTCACGGTCTGTCATGTGCGACCTGCTAACAGTGTCGTGGGCTGCGATCTGTCCTTCCAGCCAGTCTATCTTTTCATCTCCATTTGTCCTGCTGTCCAGCTGTGCAGCTAAGGGGTGAGGGTGTGTGTATGCGTGTGCACGTGTGTGTGTGCACACTAGCTGTGGCTGTGGTCCTTCCTGTGGGTTAAAGGAGGGTGGGAAGGATGAAGATACGGTGCAAACTAGCCATCTCGCTCTCCTGCCTAGTGTCTTAGAGAAGGATGGGGGCTTTAGGGGTCAGAAATAGCATTGTTAATTTTGTCTTACCTTTGGAAAGTGATGTGGAAAAAGAAGCAGGTGCTGTGAGGAAGCAGGATGGTGCCTCCTGCCCTTGTCCTCCCTTCTGTAGGAGGTCTCCAGCCCCTCTCGGTGACACTGTAGTCACACCGATAAGTGGTCCTTGCCACCCAGTGTGTGGCAATTGCTGATGAGGTGGAAGCAGGAGCTCAGGAACCTCCTGAGCAGCAGCTGGTTCAGCCAGAGGATGCCTGAGGTCTGCCGGGGAACCAGCACGCTTGTCCCTACCCCTCACATGTGCCGGTGCTTGGCTGCCTCGCTGGAGGAGCGCTGCAGGAGGTATCTGCGGAGGCAGAGAGTGGACTGAGGGAAGAAAGAAGCAACACAGCATCAAATAGGGAAAATGCAGTGAGCCCTCGCTGAGTTCATGCTTCTCCCTGTGCCCCCAAGGCTGCGGTCTCTCACCTCCCCTATCCCTCCTGCAAGTGACCCCGGGCCCCAAACACCTCTTCCCCTGCTGACGGATAACCCAAAATCTGTTTTATGTTAGTAAATACTGCTCTTCCCTCCCCCTACACACATATATGCAGATTTTCACTCTCAGGGTGCTTGGTGCCCTTCTCTTGCAGAGCGTCAGCCTCCTGCCAGAGGGTGTCTCACTGCACCCAGGCAAGTCTTCCACCTCTGAGAAATGCCAACCACTTCTCTGCAGGCTGCTGGCTTAACAGCAGGCAGCAGCACCTCATGGTTTGGGTGCTTCCAGGGCAAATGAAACTCTGGCTTAAGATTAATGTTAAACACAAGCAGCTTGCGTCCATGAAAAGTGGCCTGGAAAGCAACACACAGCAGCGCGGCAGCAAGCTCGTCCCCGATGCTGGCCCTGGCTCCTGCCCTCCCCTTCCTCAGAGGTCCCTGCCACATCTTTTCCCTCTCAGTTCTGCCGGCCTATCCTTAAAAAGACTGCAGAAATAGAGAACCAAATATATTTTTGATGTTTTTCCTTTTTTCCCTCCTAGTAGTGGATTTGTATCAGGGATTAATTTAGTTTCAGCACATCTGATTTCCGCTGTGTTTATAATGGGTTTCCTTTGTGCTGAGCAGCATGACTTTTGTCTGGTTGTTTAATATTACTTCATCTGTTGCTCTGTGATAGATGATTAATCTTTACCAATCGTGTTATTAAGCAGTTCCTACAAAGTCTTAATTCATAAGCCTGTAATTCCCATTCTCCCTAGATAGGAAGCCTGGGCAGATGTTACATTTCAGTTCTAATTACACACGTTAGGATGAATTACTTGCTGTTACTCAAAATAAATTGGTCTTTCTTATGAGTTCAGCATATAAATGGATGGCTACAGTTTTACCAAGCTGAAACAATTGTGCCTAATCCATATTAATTGTATGTTTTCTAATAGAATCAAATCAGCAACTTTCTATAGTTTTTCGGTTCAGTATGACCATTGTGAGAAAATTTTGCCCTTTGAAGACTTGAGCTAAAAATTCAAGTGGTATGTGAATGCCATTGGCAGAGGTGGAGGAAAGGTGCTCCTTTCTTGTTTGCTGTCTCTGATTTCCATATCCCTTCAAAGGGAGCAGCCAACGGGTAATTCACTGCGCTGTTGCTTCAGTTCATCTTACGCTTCTGAACGTGCTGCGTTCCCAGCGTATGGGCTTGTATTTATCATCAGAAGACTGCAGTCTGGTGACTTAGCTGTTCTGTGGAGTTGTCTACTATATGGGGGAGGTAGAGGGAGGAGGAGGGCACGCGTGCTATCTTCAGTCTTTTAAAAATCCCCTGGGTGTTCCTGAGATTGGTCTGGTGATAAATATTGGTCTTCTGCCACCTTGGAATGCATGGGCAGGGTTCCTCGGGAATAAATCAGGCAGCTTCTCTTAGTGCAGACGTAGGAATTTTAGTGCAGACATAGGAATTTTTGTTAAATGAGAGGACTGAACACATTCCTGATGTCAGACCTTAACTTCCAGGGGTCTGGTTAGTTTGGTTAATCTGCAGCCAGTACACATATTTTGCTGAGTGGATTTTGTTATCAGCTGTAGCTACATGCAGCTCTAAGGCTGCATTTAGCATTCACAGTTTTGCTGTTCAGAAGATTGCCTTTTTTATGAGATCACGTCTGTGTTTGCTCCATTTTGGTTTTAATTATTGGTGGTAAATCTACTTAAGGAGTGAAATATATTCTCTGGAACTCTGGAACTCTGGAAGAGCTTTCTCAGGAGAAAAATAATTAGAAAGGTTAATGCAATCCACTCTGTAGAAAATTTTAAGCTCATTTGCTTTGAGAAGTGAAGCAGATGCTTTGTTCAAAAAACTGTATTAAATTAGCCCTAGAGGGGTCCCATTACTATTTCTCAAGTATAGGAAAAATGGCAAATTAAATACACATCCATTTTAAATATTGAAGACAAGGTCTATTTTCTAATGTGTACAACGCCACATGCAAACTAGATTTGCTTTACTGTGTACTTTGTTTTACATAAACCCTAGGAGAGTAAAATTGGAATAGTGACTTTTCTGGACTAAAGCTATAGAAACTGTAGATCTCCTTGGATAGGCTGTGTAGAAATGTGATTTTAATGTGATGACGGAATTAACACTGAAAGCCCCGATATGCATGTCGGTTTTCTGCAATAAACTGAGACCAAAGACGGGATCGATTTGCTACTGAGGTTAAAAAAAAAAAAAAAAAGGTTCAATGGGCTGCACCTCTCTGAGAAGGGCTTGCTCATTTGGAGAGAGATTTTTTCCAGACAGTTTCTATGTTCATATAGAATTGTAAAAGGGCCTCATTCAACCATCTGGGGCTTTCCAACTACCTGTGCTGCTCAGCAAGAAGCTGAAGGGTGCTGGGAGTGTGACCCAGAAGTAATTACTTTGTTGTTTGATACTGTGAGGGCAACACATCAGCTTCCAGCGAGTTTGTTCTTGTACAGCGACAGTAACAGTCACCCGACACAAATCACACCCGTGACTCTCACTCAGTGCCTGCTAGTGCTTATATGGCTAGAAGTTGGGCTGCAGTTCTGGCATGCAGACTTTCCCTGGGGACTTTATAACCCAGATGTTTCAATCAGAACAGACCGAGGCTAGTCCTTAGTTGAAAAACTAACGAAGAAAGCACTTTTCAATTAAATATTCCAAAGCTAGAGGAACCTGTGTTCGTGCTGCCTATAAAAGCAGCCTTAGTCTACCATTAGAATTAGAAACATTGACTTCATAGATATTATTTCCTCTTGTAGTCCAGAGACAAAAGAAATAGTAAAGCACAAGAAAAGATCGTTCAGGTAGTGACGTCAGCACGACCCTAATCTGTCGTGACCCCCAATGTCAGTGCTGGCGTGGGACGAACTGCCACAGTGAGAGATGCACAAAAGTGATTCAAACGGGAAATTTAGAGTTCTGAGATTTTCCTTCCTTTCCAGCTGTCATTGCAATTGCAATAGGTTTGTTATCTCTGCAAATAATTCTTCAGTGACAAAAGCATAGCCATCCCTCTGTTGGGATTAAGGCAGTTATTTGCATAGAACGGAGCTAACTTTGGGACTGAAACAAGAAAAGCTGTTTCTCAAAAAAACGCATGAGAGGAACTAATGCTGCTCAGTGTGTTTCTTGATAGATATTTGAGCCAAGATCCTACATGTTTTTTCAGTGTGATGGGACAACAGTTCAAACCTTCAGCATTTTTTTTCCATTGTTCTGTACTCTCAGATTTACTACTTCCCCTTTGGATAAACCCAAAGATATATGGTAGTGCAGGAAAAACTACTTGGCATAAATACAGAAATGCAGTTCAATCTGAGGCACAGTGAGAACAACTGCAGAGGCAGATTTCTTAACTGAGTGCGTAGCTTTCATGTTATCACTTCACTTCTTCCCATATCTCCCCTGTACATAACTCATCGGTCTGGGTGACCTTGATGAGCAATATTCTTTAAGTACAACTAATGACTTCTCCTCAGGTATGCTGGAAAAGGTCTTCACTTCTGGCTCTTCTCTTACATCTATGAGTAGCTAATAAGGCAACTGCCTATTAGCCTTTTCCTGGCATCCCTCATCTCCCGCTTCTGTTTTTTTGTACAGTGCTCCTGGCATCTGAAATGTGATTTATTCATCTGTTGTCTCTATCCAGCTGAAGAGATTACAACTCTTGTACTGAACAGTGATGCCCTTGCCAGTATCCCTCTGGATGATTACTCCCTTCCATGGTTTGAGCCCAGGCTAACTTGCCTCAGTTTAAGAAAGAGGACTCTCACACCCTCCCCCCCGCCCCCAGCTCTTCTGTATGGGAAATGGGAATCTTCCTTTCCAGTCTCAGTGTGGACCCTGCCATGGTCCCCTGCTGTGGGGCCTTCTGCCCAGCTCACACTGGTTGTTGTTAATTTCTTTCCTTTCACTGGCATATTGGGATAACAGGGTTTTACTCTCCTCAGAATCAAAATGTATACACAGTTAACCAAAATACTCCCAAATTCTGCATAACTGAAATAAAAATGTGACCTGAGCTATTCCTTTGTTATCTTCTTGCTTACCAAGAAGCCCTGGGGAAGGGAGTTTTGCCCTAAAGGGTTGTTCTCTATCTGAAGCTCATCGAAAGGCTTCAGAAGCCAGGTTCTTACTTTCTTGTTCACGGGGGCACCTGGCTTGTTTTTAGGGGCTCGATCTACATTGCCAAAAGCAATGCATCCAGCTCAGCCTGTTCAGATACAATTGGCCACAAAAATAATGAACGATGGAGCCAACAGCTGGCTTGAGCCAGACTATCAAATTTGGAATCATTTGGAACATTTTCCAGACACCTGCAATAAGAGAAAACCAACCAACTAAAACCTCTAGGAAAAAGAGGAAATTATGAGAGTTCAGCCCGCTGAAGTGCTTTTGACCAGGGGACCTCAGTAAGCATTGTGGGACCATGAGTTACTCTTCAGCTGGGGAGGTGCTAAGGCGACCAGGGCTGCTAGACCACTGTCTCCTGCCTCTTTGAGCTCCCCACACCACTGCTGGATTGCCATAAACCTAAACTAAAAGGCACCTTCACTGGCCCACTTGCTTCACCTGACTCACTTAATTTTTTGCTTCATATTAGTTTATTTGACAAATACAACCCTTACAAAATTGCTGTGAAGCACTAAAATGACTCCTTTAAAAGTCTTTTTGCTGGTATGAGAGAGGGAAGTTTTAGTTAAACTGTTTTTTCATTTCCTCAGCAGTAATGTTGCAAGTTAAACAAAGTGGCAGGGTCAAAAGCGTCTTTTTCTAGCTTAGTTCATTTTTCTCCTCATTTGTATGTGTTTGTTTTGTAGGAAACAGCAGAATGTTCCAACAACAACAGCTTTCGCCCAACTAACTTTTTCTTACTCCCCACAAAGTCTCAGGTATTCAACACCATCGAAAGGGACTGTAAAGCTATCACAGAGGAGTTTCAACTTTAAAAGGTGTTGTACAACTAAAAGAAACAAGAGTAATTATTCAATTAAAAGTATGTTTACCCAATTAGGCTGAACGCATTTTTTCTTTTTGGATTTTTTTAATGCTAGTTTTCACAATTGGAATAGGCGTACTTTCACATGAAACTGCAAACAATATTTAACTTCTTAATATTAGAGCAGTAAACAATGGTTTTATTGTCATAATTCCTCTTGTTTTACTTGGATACCTTCTTATCAGAATCAGAAGCCCTATGAGATCCCAAAGCAATACTTACACTTTGTTTGTGTGATAGCCTGACAGTTTTTGTTTCCTAAATTTGTTTCAAGTTAAATCTCCACCCTAAATGCCTTTAATGGTAGTCTTGACATAGCAGAATCAAGCTGACATTGATGTCAACATGCTCTTGGGTCCAGATGATATTCAATAAAATTGCCTTATGGAGCTATATGTCCTGGAATCCAAAATTCCAGGAAAAGAGATAACTATGTTGGTAGTTAGGAAAGCACACATAAGTCCACCCTACCGAAGAAACTGTGGCTAGTTCAAGGAAGGGTGGGGTCTGTGGGACTTTGTTGACCAAAGGATATCGTGAGAAGAAAGCTGTTACCTTCAGAAGCCTGGTAGCACAGGAATGCAAGTTAATTGTTGCTGGCAGGGTTATGTTACAGCTTCATGCGAAAGGCTCACTGGAAGAGGACCAGGACTACCAGTGTCCCAGCTACCATGGCTCTGGAGGCATTCTGCCCTTTTTGTTACCTTGGGCCTAAACATTTGTAGTGGCATCAGTGAAAGAGAGATTGGCTTCTCCTGTTATGCTACACAGTGGAACGGGACGCTGGTGTGAGCTTGGTGGGTTTGAGGCTACTCAGGTAGAGGAGAATCTTCACTGTGGCTCTCCTATGCCTGCAGTGTGTTACTTCTGAAAGTACTGGGGACTTCTGTGCACCACCTCTGGCCCTTTTTGCTTTTTTGTGCTCCACTTCATTTGCTTTTGGTAATACAAAAAAGAAAAAGCTAGAATTAGGAAAGTATTTTATTCAGCCCAAAATATAACTTCTTTTCACCCCCAAATTAGGTTTTTATTTCTTGTAAATCTCAATTGAAACCTTTTTCGGGATTTCTGCAAGTGTGTTTTTTTACCTACTGAGATTTGGGCTTTATGAGAAATCTTTATGAAAAATCTTTTTCCTTTCCAGGGCAAACAAGAAAGCACAAAAAACAGGGCTAAAAACTCTTTGCTCACTCCCCATCTGCTTCGCTGTAGCAATGTCATTGCTGTGGTTGCCGCAACAAGAAAGGTGGAAAGAGAAAAAAGGTCCCAGCAGGGAAGCAGTATGCTTTAATCAGTGCCCCTAATAAAATATATTACCCCTTCTCATAAACCCTATGCCCGCTAGGTGTGGCCAAGGATGCAGAGCCAGGTGAGTCAGTGCAAGCTGTGCGGTGGCCCTTGCCAGGCGGGAGCCGCCGCGGCAGGAAACGAGCGCCCTGCCTGCCTTTGCTGCTCTGCGCGAGCGGACTGAGCAGGCTGGGCTCAGTGACGCTAAAGGGCAGTGCCAAGCCTGGGCTGGGCTGATGTAGGGGGAGACAACGCTCTCCTCTTGCAATGGTGGTGGTGGGGGTTCCTTTAAGGTGCGCAAACTCAAAGGGAGAAGCTAATTTCTCATGTGTAGATAAATAAAGCCAGGCAGAGCCGGTTCGTGGAAATTAAACTGTAAAATCAGAGTAATCCATTTTAAATCGAAGTTGAGGATGGGTGCGGCTTTTCCGTCTAGAGTTCAGCTGGCTAGTAGTAAATGAAATAGCTCTAATAGCCTTCTGTTCATATGAGTAATCAGATATTGCTCATCGAGTGTAGATATGCTGTAGTTTGCAGTACTAAATCCTGGCTATAGACAAATGACTCAGTGGAGTGAAAATGTATTAGGCAATTCCCCTCTCAGCACATACAGCACAGTACAAACGTGTAAATGTAGCTGCACCCCAAGCTTTCAGCTCCCCTATGCTCAGGCAGCCACAGTGAGGAGAGCGCCTTCTGAGCAGCAGCACCTAGAGACCGGCATCCCATGTTCCCATTCCACATCTGGAATGACCATAATCTGCACAGCTGGAGCATGCTCCCTTTGTGCGCTTTTTCTATTTTCTTCCTCTAAGGCTTGTTCAAGAAGAGTGAGTGCAGTGGTACTAGTTACTGTTACTGAGGGCACGAGAACCACAGCTTTTCTCCTGACTGACAGGTATATGTGAGGGAAAAGAGCACAAACTTGATATCCAACCCTTTCTTTCAACAAAAAATCCAAAGGTTGTTTCCTTTTTCTCCACAGAAGCTGTCCTAATGATTTCTGGCAGTAGCTAGTAAGATCCCTTCTTGACAAGTTCAGCTTTTGACTTGGACCTCCATTCTGCGCAAAACTCATTTTGGGGGCAAAGGTGCTTAATTAGCTCCTTCCCTAAATCTCATCGGCTCTTGTGGGATGACTGGCCTGAGTAGGAACTAGCAGTGCTTGGCTTGTTCATGGCTGAGGTGCTGTACCTTCTTGGGGGGTTGTGACCCACCAGTCAAACCCTACAGTGGAGGAAGGCTCAGAGGAGATAGGCAAAGGTGATGTGCCCACGAAACTCAGGGAATAATGATGTGGGGTGTGACTGACCACAGCTGTTACAAAGAGAGCTGACTTTATCTCAACACAAAGGGGACTGGCCTGGAGAGTGGCCTTTTGTTTGGATAAGTGGCTATGTCAGCTGAGTGGATCAACTGGTTCTGTAAATGTTTCTACCTCAGTTCATCAAAAGAGTGTGAATGTCTCCCTGAGTTAGCCAGACCAGCGGGGGGGGGGGGGGGGGGGGGGTGGTGGGTGGGAGGGGATGGGGGGGAGTGTATATGTAGCTCAGCCCAGCATGGAGTATAAAAACTGAACAACTAACACAAGAATTTCAAAGAGAGCAATGGGCTTGAGCTAGTTTCAACCCATGTTTTCCCTCCCAGTGACTGTGGATGCCTAGCATTGTGATGGTGAATGTATTATTGAGATCTGTAATGGGGATCACATTGCTATTGTGATTGAACAGTATATTGCAATTGCTATATTCTGGTAAGTGTACCTTACACTTGTGATTTCACTATATTGCCGTATCACTCTGCTAAATCAAAAATCCTGTGTAGCATCAGGTATCTTCACATAAGCATATCTGATATAAAACATTACACCCTCTATGCATGGAGTGTCTAAAAGGACCCGGTCAGAGAGGGCTGGACTCTGACAGGGGTCTGATGCTGCGACACACAACCATGCAAATCCTCAGCAATGCCTAGTGAATAAGAGACTCTTGCTTTGGCCAAGGCCAAGAATGAAGATCTCACTTACTGGGTAATATTCCAATGGCTTATGCTCGTGGGCTGCATGCAATGCGTGCTACTGCAGCTCTTGGTAAGTTACTGTAATCAAGAGCTACGGTGTGTATCTTTATGGCTTAGTGGTTAGTGGTTGTCCTCCTGACTCAGTGGGCAATCTAAGAAGAAGCTTTGTGAAATCAAGACAAAGTAAATAACAAGGCTTCTGTTTTTTCTTATCTCCCTAGGGAGGAAGTACAGGTCTGGAACCTGAGTCACATAGCTTCAAGCACAAAGACACCTGAAATGTTATGGTTCCTCTGATCCTCTAAATGAGAAGGGATGGGAGAAGCTCTTTCCAAACACTAACATATAAGATTATGACCCACTTTCCTGGCTTGCTATGTGAAAAGATTATGATGTCCTGATTAGATAGGCATGCGTACGAACATTAAGATAACCTCTTTCTGGAGGGCTTGGCTTCTGACTAGCTAGCCCTGTGCTTGATGAGAGCTGGCTCACTCTGCTGGCCTTTGAAAGTCCAGACCTGCAGGTGCGGCACTGGGAACTGGTCAGCGATAAGACTGGCTGCAGACCTGTGATGGGGCTCAGGGACCTCACTGAAAGGTGCATATAATTCAGTTACAAAAAATAATCCAGAAAAAAAGATAGCTAAGGTTACTGTTACTGTGGTCTGGATTTCTCTGAAAAGCTGCAGCAAGAGTCTTCCCCCTCCAGTGATTGGGATGCCAGCCAGGAAGTACGTGTCAAAGCTATAGCCAAGGATGCTGACATGCCAAACTCTGCTGGGGCGCCTGCAGGCCAGGCCTCAGCCTGCCCTTGGCCATGTGTGCCTGCCCTGGCCTTGGAAAGCTAGACTGGCTGAAAACAGCCACAGCAAAGAAGGTGGAAAACCGGGGAGGAGGCATCAAATAAATGCCAGAAATGAAGCAGGAGAAGGTCTAGGGAACGCCTAGTCATGGGGGAGGAAACAGTAGCCATTTACGTTTGTTTAAATTATTGTGAAACTGCACTGCGAGCCAGCAATGACATCCAGATGAAAACATAAGATTTCCCCGAACTGTATGATGCTGTCAGGGCTCCTTGCCTTTACATTATTGTCCATACCAAATTCCATCCTGAACGAGCGCTGGGCTTTTAAGCGCTCTGAATGCTCGTGTGTGTCCACTGATCTCGCTGAGGAAGTGTTGCAAATAGTTGCAATTTGCAACTATTGAAAACTAGTTAGCAACCAGATCAGCTTGTAGAGGTATTCTTTCTAAAGGGACTGAAACTACAATTAGCTGGTGGATCCTTACATAATACCTTGAGGCAACCTCTGTTTGGTTTCTTCCTTTTTTTTTTCCCCCCTTTCACTTCAAAGTCAATTAAGTCTCATCTTAAATCACAAAATGTCTCTTTGCTTAATGCTAGTCTTCTTTCTTTGAGCTTATTTGAAAAACCTGCTCGTTTCAGATTGGGAGCCTATTCCCCTGTTATTGCTCTGGCTTAAGTTCAATGGGAGATGCATTTTTCCATCGGGTGACAGGTGGAAAGAAAGCCATCATAAGATCACCTAGTAAATCCTTAGCAAGCAGCTCATCAAGCACCGTCAGTTTCCATCCTTATTTATTGCTAAAATGCACTTTCTTATATCTTGCTAGAGACTAGGATCAGTTTGACTGCTCTGTAAATTCCTTGTCTGCCTTTTACCCTTTCTAATGATAAGTATTATGTTTATCTTTCTCTGGTCCTTTTGAACCTCACCACTTGTGTTGGAGATAATCACTTATCTTTAGAGATTGTTTCAGTTTAAGCATTCCAGGATAGATTTTACTAGACCCTGACAACTGCAATATATGTAATTCACCAAATTAGTGATTAACTTGTTTTTGGTCTATTCTGGCCTATGTTCCAATCTCCTTGTTGTTAATCTTAGCAAGATTTTGCATGTAGCTCAGGGGTCCTAGCCTCTTAGAGCACTGTCTGGTCTACTCAAAAAATTGAAAATGAGCTTAGGCATTTGACTTGGCCAATTTTAAAATCGTACTGAGGCTTGACAAGAGTGCGGTTAGGCTACTGAGACTTAGTACCATTCAAGCTTCGTAGATGGCTGTGTACCTGGACATCCTACATGGCTTGCTGTCTCACCTCAGGTTTTTTTCATTAACCTCTTTTCAGTTCAGATCTGGAAAAGAAAGGACTATAAAGTGATATGAAACTGTGAGGATTGCTTCTATTAGCACAAACACCAAGGCGAAATGAAATTTCCATGTGAAATGAAACATATTTTCCTGGGAAGAAATCTGAGCAGATCTCAGCTTCTTGAAAGTATTTTTTTGCAGCGCTATAGAAATACAGAGCTGAAATACAAAGTATCTTGCACTCTCTGAAAAGCTGATCATTTCAATTACGCTATCTTCTTTCATTCTAGCCACGCAAGAAATAGAATTGTTCTCAGGCTTAGAATACAGTTTTTAGTATTGTTCTTAAAGGAGCTAGATCGGCTTGTATTTGGTAAAGACCATAGAGCCTTATCTGTTCTGAGCGTGAGCTGTGAAGAGTTTTCAGCCGAGATCTCCATACGGTTCTTTAAAGCAGCTGGACGCTGTCTTCCTTAGCATACAGATCCTGATTTTGTGCTCCCTAGGGATGGCGGCCTGACAGCGGTGCAGACGGGGTTCTCACAGTTGTGGGTGGGGAAATCTGACACTGATACTTCAGCGACAGCCTGACTTCCTACCCTGGCATTTCGATATTAAAGCAGCCTACAAAGAAAGGGTTGCTCTGGGTTGCAACCTCCTCCCTCCGCCCCGCCGCCACACACACACATCTTGTGGGGGAAGTGCTCTTAGGTGTCTGCAGAGCTTGAGGGTTGTTCTGACATGCTGACACACCTCAGCTACATCCCGGGTAAAATTTTTTTCTCTGGAAATGTTCAAATCTGGCCTAGATAAGCATTAACTTCTTTAACATTTCACACATTAAAGATGCAATTTTCTTGTGTGGTTATTCTGATTCTGGCAGAAATATGTTTCAAAAGGCTATATTTTAAGTATTATTTTTATTATTGTCAGGCCAGTAGTCTAAAACAAAGAGTTTGTTTCTAACAAGAAATTCCTAGCCCAAACCAAGCTAGAAAAACCAGCTGTTCGAGTTTGCCTGAATTGTTTACTGTTCTAACTCTCACTCTTCTTTGCAGGTTTCGAGCAACCTGAGTTTGCACAAACACATGTGTGTGCATTTTTTTTTTAGGTGCCAGTTCAATTTGCAGAGTTGGTAGTTAGATAAGTCATTACTTCTCTTGCCTGTGCAAACTGGATTTAAAAGTGATTGCGTAAATATGTCACGTTCTCACGTTTCCACTGTTAAGTTTCAGCCTAGGACCTCACTTTATAGCCATAAAATATGCTGCATAAATGCTTTAATGGCAACACTCAAAATGTAGCAAAAGCTTCTATCTAAATTTGGCACCTAAACATCTCCTTCCAGGATTATGGGGATGGTAGCCAATGTATGTTCTCTTAAGCATTTATCTATACATCTGGCCCTCTCTTGGCATGGGATGGGCCTGTGCCATGTGAGACGTTGAAGCTGCAACTTCAGCATAACGCTGAAATGCAATATATTAAAGCCTCTAGCCAAATGAAACTTGTAGTTGGTATGTCACATGCAAATGAGAGAATGGTTCAGGCAGGTTCGGCGTTCTACCTGAACTGCTTAGCCAGCCTTAATTGTCCTGTCTGGTTTTTAATATTGCTGAGAAAGATTAAACTCTTCCTCTCCTTTTCCATTCATGGCATATGCTGGAAACATGAAAGGAGAGACTGAAAAATGTAATTTTACATCTGGTCTTTCCTACCTTCCGAATACTTGACTTTTTCCCCCCAATACTGAGGACATTCTTTTTATCACCTATGTACATAAACATGTATAAGCACACACATGTATGTATACATGAGACAGGCAGACACTGTAATTTCAAAGTGTCTGAATAGATTTCACACCTCTCTAGAAACAACCCTGGTGAGGTAAAAGCTTTCTTGGCAAAAGAGTGCCCTTGAGCTAACATAGTGAATGAGGAAGCTCCTACGATAGATGTGTGTGGGAGTTGCTAAATATATTTCATCTACAGTTGTCTGTCAGAGGCAATAAATCTTAAAAAGTAGTAGGTAGTTATTTGACCTTGAAGGTGGAGTGAAGCCCAGCCAACCAACAAAACTCCCGAACCAGCTATGCTTATAAGCACTCAGAATGCTTATGAACACAGTGCTGCTTGGTCTGTTGATGCTTTTAAATATCATATTTGTTTAATAACTGTTGAAAATAACTTATGAGGAATGAGCAAAAGAAAGCACCTTACCTGAAGCAGGTGTTTTCAGCTTATGTCACAATATATTATATAAACAGCATTTCTAAAAAATAAACTGAACTAGCGCACTGTGCTTCTGCCCGCTGAAGCTTTTGAAAGGTGGCACAGCACGTCTAAGCTTCACCCTCTTGGAAATGTCTTCAAGTATTCAGTGGCCAAAGTCAGTCAGAGAGCTATAAACCACCAAATCCATCCAAACTGCAAAAAAAAAAAAAAAAAAAAAAGTCAAGTGGAGGCGGGGGGTTCATCTGAATCCTTGTGCCCCATCTGGTCTCTTGAAAGTATTTCTCCAGGTCATTGGTCTCATGGCTGAGATGGAATTGTGTAATTTTCCTAGTCTTAGTCTGGGGTTGTATCTGGACTTCTGGACTGTCTGCATCAACTCTGCTTATCCAGCAAAGTTCACGCATATTGAATTGGATTGCTTATCTATGTTTTGAAAACTCAGTACAGATTTTTTTAAGAGTTAGAGCAAACTATTTATTTTAAAAAATATTAAAACAATGCATGCTTCTCTGCCCACTCTGTAGCTGTAACTAACACAGACCTTCCCCTTCTCAGGCCTGTTTTTCTAATTCGTTCAGCAAGAACGGGAAGCTGATATATGGCCTCGCAGCTACATATGCTTTACACTCAGGAGTCTTCTGCGGTATCCATTGCTGCTACAGGACATCAATAAAGAATAAATCCCTTCCAAACTGATAAATCTACTGAAATCAGAGATGACTTAAAAAAAAAAAACAACCTAAACTAGCAGATTTTCAGGTTTCCATATGGTCATATAAGAATGCACTTTTTAATGAAAAGATTTGATTGATACTACTATTACTGCCTACAGCTCCACAGGGATAAGTGGCTATTGTCAGGACAGGAAATTGTTTTATTTCTAATGTACTGCTCTGAAACACCGAGCTGCTATGGATATTCTGATTGCCAAAACGAACAATTTGGTAAAATCTATGACCTTTTTTTGCTTGATGTAGAATATAGCCCTAAACACTCATTTCAGGGGTGTGAGGGTTCCTAGCAGACACCAAGTAAATTCCACTTCATGCAGCAATACCGCTTTCAGTATGCTTTTTCGAAGTATTAAAAAGCAGTTACAGCAACAACAAACTACCACATCACATCAGTACGTTGCTGAGGAATTGATACGATTGTCACTGGAGGTGACGTGACATGGATATTTGAGATGGTTTTGGCTAGGTCAGTTGACCCACTGATCTTCTAGTTGATGCCAGGGAAGACTGGTTGTTTTGAATGGCACCAAATTCATAGCAAGTTTTCCTGATGCCAAGAGCTTTTCATTGATTTGACAGGTGAGCTACTGTAAATCAGTTATCTTTGGATATGGGACTCCAGTGCTCTTCAAGCACAGGTAAAGCCTGTTGGCCTTTTTCTACAGGGCGTTCTGAAGCATAACATAACATTTGGAGAATGAGATTTCAGCACAGTGTTCAGGTTGCAATTTCCTCTGTACTTTTGTGTGTGCTGAGACAATACTAAAGTGTACTTCTGTCCCCAAAAGGTGCTTGATGATTTTTTTAAGTGCCTATGTGCTTCAGAAATAAAAATTCTAATTTTTAAACAAGATTTACAATGGGAACTAGGCTTCTAAAGACCTCAAACATCTTGAAAGGGAGACTCCAGGATAAAATTTTTCTAAGAGATGTGGTCTTTGATAATTCCTAAAACACTTACTTCCATTTGCTGGATTACCCTATATTCCGACTCTGTCTTTGGGCACTGCAAGGCTGCAAAAATCTCAATTAGTGCTAATTAGTTCATATATTTTCACAGAACCAGAACTGAGATTAATCACTACCATGTAATCTCTGAGACATGGGGCTTTTGGCAGATATTCCTTAAATGTTACAGAAACTAAGAAAGAAATTAGGAGTTATCTTGTGAACAAACTACCTCTAAGTTCATTATTGCACTTAGCATAGCAGCTTACTGTGGTATTCAGCCTTAGAGGTGAAAAAAAGAAAATTATTTTTGTATAAAGTTCTTATATATGATTTCTCAGAATGTGGCTGTTCCCTTCTGAGCTGTGATGTGTCCCTTCCTTTTGCTTAGTTCAGCATTTTCTAAATGATAGCTGCAATATAAACTTTAGCCAACTATTAACTACTACCCATAGGCCCAGATCTCTTTCCATCCCCTTTCCTAGGTAGGAATTATACTTCTAAATATTTTTAAAAATGTAGTCTCTGTTCCCAGGGGTACTTCTTAACCTAGAAGTCAGAAGTCAGTTATACCTAGGTTCCCAGGTGAACTAGCATTTCTAACTTATAGCTGTTGGAAAAAAGACGAGTGAAACAGGTCTCCAAGTTATCATATCAGTTATGAGAGATGTTCCAAAATTTTAAATATGGCAGACTTCTACAGCACGTTATTATCACTCTGCTGTTTCCTCCATCATTTTAATATCTTTCTTTAAGAAAATATAACAACAGGAAGAATGAAGGCTTTGACTAATGGTAAAGCTGTAGTGTATTTGCCTACTAAACACCATAATTTGCATCTACTGTAACCCTAGTGAGAAAGGCAAGGGTCACATTATACTATTATTTGCACTGAGGGCTCCAAGATTTGAATCTGTCTGGAAGCCGTCTGTTGATTATAGCTGGTGAGAATGGCTAATGAGTGAGGTTAGGTTTCCTCCTTATCTGAGACCTTGTTCACAATTGACAGTGTTGTTCATTCATCAGCTATGCAAGACTGACTAATTCATTTAACAGATCTGGCTACTTTTTGATGTGAGTCTTACGTACAAGCCCCTGATTAGTGAGCTGATTAAAGGAATTTTCACAGCTGGTGCAGTGTGACTGATGGCGGCTACTACAGCTGTAATATGAGAGTTACACTGAAAAGAGAAGACAAAAGGATGAAAGTGTGGTAAGGGAAGCTGTCAGCATTGTGAAAAATCAAGGCTCAAGCAAAACCACAATAGATTCTGAAAATAGATGTGGGGGAGCTCTTATGTAGCACTGATTTTAAGAATTGCTTCAGAAAAGTCTGTAAGTTAGTTTTGTTCTCAATATGTAATTTCTCTTTCATGTAAGTGTTGGGTTGCACAAAATTCCATAGAGGCAGAAATGCTGATTTGATTTGAGCAACAACAGGAAAGGATAGAAGCACTCAAAAAATGTGAACAGCAATCCAAAGCGTCGTGAAGCTAAGCTCTCTGCTAGGCAACAGAAAAGAGATTTTCTTTATGCTATTAAAAGATCAAAACATCTTGTTCTCGTTTCTTTGGCCAAACTGAGTTAATGCTAAAGTTAGCTGGAAAAAATATTACTCTGATTTGGTTTTTGCACCTGGGCAGGGCTGCATGGAATTTGAATCCCTAACTATGAGGATGCATTTAACTGAAAAATATTCCTAGTTTTAAGCTACAGTTAGCTCAAAGACTTTCTCTTTCTACCTCCGAGAACCAAAACTGGTTTCTCATTTTTTCATTTTGTATCAAGAAGCTTTTAAAATCTTGCAGTGGTTACATGGTAATAAAAGAGAGCAAACACTGTAAGCACCAGTGAAATATTAACTACTGCCAGCAACTATCCTGGTGACACTGGAGATGTCACCATTTCCACCTTGCACAGAATAGAAACAACTTGGCTATACTGCAAGTACAGCCAAACTGTCCTGTTTATTTTCACTATGCCACATTGGAGCAGAGAGATTCCAACCATAAAAGTACAGACATGTTGGTTGGAAGGAACTTCTGATAGTCATTTAGTCTGTCCTCCCCCTTGATGCAGGACCGTCGCCAGCACTTGATAAGGTCAGGCCTGGGTTTTCTAGCCAAATCTTCTAAACCTCCAGGATGAAGAGTCCCTGACCTGTCTGAGTTACTTATTCTAGTGCAACACAATCCTTCTTGTAGGAAAGTTTTTCCTAATGCCCACCTTGAACCTCCCAAACCGTAGCTTGATGCTACTGCCCCTTGTTTTACCACCTTCACTGCTGAGATGAGTTTGGTCATCTCTGGAGCTCCCTTTTGGGTACTTATAAATTGCTTTTGCATCATCCTTTTGTCTCTTCTTCACCAGGCCAAACAAGCCCACGTCCTTCAACCTCTTCTTACAGCTTACACGTTTTAGGTTTGTCATCATCTTGGTAGCGCTCTGCTGGATCCTCTCCAGTTTCTTGGCATGCCCCTTCTTGAACAGGGAGGGCTGAAGACAGCGTTTGAGGTGCAGGGTCTGTGCCAAGCAGAGGGGGCTAACAGCTTCCCTTGGCCTGCTGGCCACACTTCTAACGTAGCTCATAGTGCAGGTTCCCTTATTCACAATGAAAGTGCACAGCTCATTCGAACTTAACTTGGTGTCTGCTGTAGTCCCCAGGTCCTTTTCAACCAGGTGGCTATTCTGCTGGTCAGTCCCCGACTGCACTGATGCCCCGGAGTTATTCCACCCCGATGCAGAGCTTTGCACTTGCTGAATATTAGGAGATCTTTGTCAGCCCAGTACTTGCCTCTGTGTGTCAAGATGATGGTGTCCATAATGTAGACCTGAACATAACTTAGTCCCATTTCTGTTCCTATTCTGAGGAAAGCCAAAATATTCCTAGAACACCTGTTTTTACAAAACTTATAGTCTGTATCTCTTGAATAATATTCCTATCCGAATATGAAGCTCTTCTTAAGCTTGTTCAGAGTTACTGGTAATACTCCTGGATGGCAAATCATGGAATTGATTTCACTAGTAAGTTCATTAGCAAGTCCTGACCACATCCTCAGCTAGTGAAGGCCTGAGCAGTAGCAATGTGGCTGTGAGGGTAGCAAGTCCGTGTTTTGCACAGACCAGCAAGAATCCATATCTAAAGAAATGAAAAGATTGTTTAGGATAGCGTCAGGCTGGTTTGGTGCATGTGGAAGAGCTCACCACCTGTAATGATGTTTTTTGGTACATGATAACAGAGAGAGAGACACTTTACCCAGATATGCCCGTCTGCAGGATACTAATGGCAGAACAGGAAGTCAAAGCTCCTGAGCTCTTAAAACTATTTGCGTTAAGGACAAGCATTTAAAACTACAGGCCAGTGAGCACAAAGGATTTTTGAACAATCTAAACTTTGCTATTTCATTGCTAAAAAAAAATATAGAGCTTCAGTTCTAGAAAGTTTCTAATAGGACTTGAAGATCTAGGATGTGTTTACTTTTTTAAAACATGTAGTTTTACTACATTGATGTTAAGAGTTACAAGCTCAGCTCTCCCAAAGCCCTTAAAGTGGAAAGCTATTTAGGGGGACAGTGTTTTAAAATGTGACGGTGTCTCATATAAGGAGCCTTTTAAAAAATTATCAGTCGGGTGCCAAGTGCTGTGTATCGTGCAATACAGGTGCGAGAATGTTGTTGTATCTCATTACTTGATGAATTATAAGGGTCAGTGGAGGGCTGTTTTACAGGTTTGTAAAAGTCATAATGTTAAGAAGCAAGGGGAGAAGAAAATAGCATGCGATGAAGTATTGGAATGGTCTGCTAAATTCAACTGTTGGGTGAAAGCTGATGAGAGCTAAATGAGCCACATTCAGGAGAGAATATGAGCATCCAAGGCTTTTTAATATCACTTTATCCAGAAATACTGGAGCTAGGATATTCTCACAAACACCACCTTAGACATTGTGATACAGTTTCTGAGAAACAGGTTTGGGGAAATACGAGACCCCTACGACTAGAACAATATTACTGAAGATACTTAGTGCCAAAGCCCTTCAGGGAGTGATAAATAGACCTAGGACACCTGCCATGGTGCTTTTTTGTCCCTTCAAAAATGATATTGCATGTGAAGAAGGACTGGTTAGACTTCATCTCCTGGTACATCTATTTCAGGTGAAGTGGCAGGCTGGGAAGTAATCTTGAGAGCCTCCGAAACCTCCGACCACCTATAATGAGCTATCCCTTGTTTTAGAAGTATCACTTACAGGGCCCAAATTCTTAAATTCCCCCTCATCATATTGGAGGCTTCAGTTCTTTGTACGTAGGGGTACCGCAAAACACAGGTGTGTGTGTGGGGGGTTTCCTTAACCCTGTTCACTGGGCAGAGCTGTACTGCAGCCTGCTTTCTGTTCCTGTATGCAAACTTCGTATTAACGTTATTGCTGTTGTAATAAAGATGGTCCTGGACAGGTGTTTATCACTGTTTTGCTAAGAAAACTTTCAAGCCACACTTGCAACCTTCTTTGTTTTGGGTGCCTCCCTTCCCTCCACCCTGCCCTGGCTCTTTTATTTCTGGGAAAGGGCCTTGAATTGTATAGAGTTAAACAACATGTTGCCGTAACTTAATTGCAAGATTTTACGGGAGAGGCACCTGACTTTGATTGGGAGTGAAGGTAGGGCTGCTGGATTATTTCCGGTCTGTACTTTGTCAGCGAGATATCACCTTCAGAGATTATCCACTAAGCTAGAGTAAAAATGGCTAGCTCTTTATAGCATGTGTGCAGTTTTCAGCTGCCAGTTGTACAAAGATGTTCCCAAAAAGCTTTCAGAGATTTCTCTTGACAGGGGGAAGTAACCGTGTTTTGTTTATTTTAGGAGGTGAATCATTGTTATGGCCCAGGAAAGAGAGAAAACACTGGGGAGATCTTCACAGAAACCTTTCTGTTCTTCTTCAATTTCTCCCTCCTCTCCAATAAGAGATATTGTTAAATGGCTCAGATGTAAAAATTAAACTGTCTCCCACCAGTGAAGATACCCCTGCTTAGTGGGCAGCTGCTCCGGTCAGTATAAACTATGGGTTATTTGCTGCCACTTTTGTGGCACTTAGCTGGCAGCATTCAGTTAGGTTGTGCTGGGGCTTTGCTTGCAGCCAGTGTAAATACCCTGGGGACTTGCCTGGGGGTGAAAGAATGAAATAGCCCTGCCAGAGACTGTTAGCAGTCAGGAGGATGCCTTCTTGCCCAAGCCCTTGGGCAGTGAGCAATCACACCTTTAATAAGAATTTTGTTAAAAAAATTTCTCTGCTTTGAGGTGCTACTCTCATTTTTAATTTTGTTGAGCAAAATTTGTTGAGAACAAATCCTAGCCAAGCCTCTACAACCAGACTACACAAGTGGAAACTGCGTCAGAGGAAAACATTCACCTTCTTGGTATAAAAGTATGGGAGATCAGGAACTGTTGGCCAGTGCCACATATTATTTACCTTTATTTTCTCTCCTGGCAGGGATTCAAGTAAATGCTATTTTCTGACTGTAATGGAGAACCTGAGAGCGGATATGCATTTTCCAAGAATTTTGCCAACTACAGCTACCATGACTATTATATCTAGGCTGCTAAGTGCATTTTTCCCAAGGAGTGCTTGCTCCTGGCCTGCAGGACAAGCAGAAAGCCGCAGTTCACACCTGTGCTCCTCAGAGCTCTGCTAGACTGCAAAGCTGTGCAGGTCCTGAATTGTTCAAGCAATCCTTACCAAAGTGTCCACCCCACAGGCCATGCATCTGCTCGCTCACTGGCCACGATGTGCTCTCCCACAGGTCAAACAGCTGTTGGCCCAAAGACCCCATGCGGGTCTCCGCTGTGGTGTTGAGGCTGCTTGGCAGCCTACCCACATGCTGTTACAGTGGAGGCCAGAAGGGAACGAGCCCAGCATGCAGCATCTCGCTAGCCTTCTTCCTGAGACCACCGGTTTTGCATTTGCAGCAGAGTCAGAGGAAAAAAATAAAAAGGGGGCCGATCCACAACCGTATGCACATGAGTGGAGCCTTGCATGGCTCAGAGCCAAGCTTGAGATGCTCCCCCTGAGCTGGGTGCCTTTCTGGGCCTGCTGGGGAAGGGGACGGGGCTGGTAAAGCTCTGCGCTGCTGGTCTACCACCTACTGGCAAATAGCTTCCCCAAAGGTACTGTGTGGCAGTGCTATAGGAGCCACACAGGTGACATCTAGCTCTTCGCTGTGTGCTGGCTGTAGCCTAGACCTTGCCCTCTGCTGCATGAGCCATGCCTGCCTGGAAAGCCTGAGTGCACTGACGCTGGGAGCATGGCCCCTGTGGGGAAGACCCATTTCCTTGGGGGTGGTTGTGGCCTAGGACATATGGGAAAGGTGCTGTGAGGATGCCAGTACCTGCTATGGCACAGGCATGGGTCTTTCACCCCGTCCAGCAGGCTGCCCTAAGGGAGTGTAAGTGGCAATAGAGCAGTGATACGCATGTGCTGTTTTGTCGCTGAAGTCACACGATGAAACTTGAATGTTAACCGACAAACGTTCTGCCAAAGCTGCTCCAGTGCTGGGCAACACCTTCTTTGATCAGGCCACCTCATGTTCTCCTGCATCTTTTTTTTTTTTCATTGCTTTTAACAAATCTATGTCTGTAGCCTCTGGAGTAGACGTAAGGGACATGAGGTTGCCTGTAAAACCCAGGCCCATGTCTTTCATATCTACTAGAAACCTCTTCTTTCATTGGGTGAGCACATTATAGACTACAGAATTCATTGTGCTCTATTTCCTATCCACAGTTATCTCACCATATCTTTAATTACAATCTTAAGCAGAAATAGTGATGGACCTGTCCATATTTCCTCATAACAACAGTAGTAAATAACTGATCCAATTAGAAAAAAAAGCCCTTAGTAGACAGGTAATACACCCTGATTTATTTAGAAGGCACAGCATTGGTCAGCCTGCAGATCTTATTGTACAAAACGCTAATGACAGACTAGCACTGGTTTCCCAAGCCTAGTGTGTGGGACCTCAGAAACCTGCAGAACAACACTCCTCAAAAAACGCCCAGTCCTGAACCCTGACAATACCAAATCCAGCTTCTCCTTTGCTCTTCTCACACACATATAGGGCAGCGAGCTGTGTGCAGCCCTGTCAGAGTTTGCAGTTTGCACTGAGCGGCTCTTGGAAGAAGTCCTCTTTAGTGCGATTGCCAGGGCAGGTAGGAAGCCTCTCTAAGGGACTGACCACAAGGTCTTATTTTCTGCTGAGCTTCTGAAATTTCTTTTCCACACTAATTGCTCATCCTTTCTCACTTTTTTTCACAGTTTACTGATATAATACTTTTTTGCAAGCATAGCATTTGCTGCTGAACCTGTCTGATAACACTTTTCATCAGAGGCTTTACATTCCTCCCTCAGTCATCAGGTAGAAGCCAGCTTCTTTCCCTCCTCCCAACTTTAACTTCCCTCTACTCCAGCTTTCCTGTCCCCTTCCTTGCTGAACCGTATGTCTCTGCTTTTATCTTTTAGACCAGAAGACAATTTTTCTTCCATCGCTGTGTCATTTATGCTGTGCAAAAACTTTTGCAATAGCACTGGCAGGTACTATTGCTATCTAAAGCATCAGTTAGCGTTGTCCAGGTTATATACGCTTTCAAGTTAAGAAACAATAACTTAAAAAAAAGTACAATCTGCTTGCAAGTATTACTTTGCAGATTCCCCTTTTAATCAGCATGTGGATAATCAGGCCTCTCTTCACAACCTCCCTTTGTTTTAAAAAGGAACACTAATCTTCCATATGCTTTTCAAACGACAAATACAAAACAAAACATTATTTCAAGGCTCTATCTAGCATAACTTTAGAGCAGATTTTTCCTAGCATCATGAAAGGAGCAGCTTCAGGATCTTTATTTTCATTTTCAAAAACAAACATGAAAATTCCTATAATCCCAGCTTTCCAGGGTCTTAGGCACAAAAGCAGATCCTGGCTAACACACCTAAACTCAGCGTGCTGGTGAACAGGGAGCCCTACCAGTCTGCGAGGACTGTCTATCCCTCTGCAGGGATAAAGACTGGCTTTGAAAGCCTCCATTGTTCTCTGTGCAGCATCCTGTGTGCGTGCCTTTGTCTTAATTGCAGTGCAAACCCAACGGTAACCATGGCCCAAACACATACCATAGAACTGTCTCCTTCTCTCCCCCCCCCACCCCCCGCCCAAAAACACTTTTGTTACAAAGGAAACGTTTTATGATAAAAAGGCATTTTCCCCTTTTTTACTATTCCCTCATTTTTTGCTAATAGTATTTTTTTTTCCCCCTACAGGGTGTGTTTTAATCTCTGCTACAAAGCATTCAGCTGCATGCCCCATCCAAGGTTATCCAGCCTTGAAGAGCTGTGAGGGTTTTAAACCCTTGCACAGCTTTTAATTGGGCCATACCTAGTGCCAGATGTTTTGAATTAAACCAGCGTACTCATGTATCCTGAAGCACAGTGTGCTTTCCAGACAGAGTTCATTACTGATATTGCAACATTTCTGGTTTATTTTGTTATTATTCCAAGTCAAATACAGCTATTCTGGCTGCAGCCATTGTCTTAAGACCTTCATAGGCTTTGGAAAGTTTTTGAACTTTCTGAAAGACATCGCTCTGTTAGAAGCTAAGCTCACCCTAAGAAAGCCCCTCTTACTCTTCATCATTTTTCTGTGTTCAATTCCTAATGAACATCTGTAGGATCAAGGTTCCTCCATGGCAGCCTTTTGGTATCTTCTGCAGGCTGTGGGCTCCATTCTGAGCAAAGTGAACCTAGCCCCATGTCTTCAACGTCAGGGCATCAAGTTCCCCCCATTATCTAGGATCTCTATAAATGCTACAAGATTTCAAGCGAGAAACCTTAGTTATGGCTTTAATTTGCCTGTAGCCAGCTCTTATCTCTCTCCAGTCTTGCCACTGTCCCCCTTGTCTGTATAGTACCCACTATTTATCTCGTTCTTGTCTGAGGAATCGCCAGCCTCTCAGTGGCACCTTCCCTGATTCATGCTTACTGAGGGCATCGGCCTCTTGGGGCTCCTGACTTGAGCTGGGAACCTGGTCTTTAGTCTCACCTGGCAGGATCCTGCCAGGTTCAGGCATCCTGAAACAAAGCTGAGCCAGGTGGCTGCACTGGGAAGGGTGCTGGTAGCCTCACCTTCTCCTACTTCAAGTCTCTCTCTTAAGTGACCTTTTGTTTGTGGCCTCCTGAAGACCTCTAGGGGCAAAGCACTCCCTTCGGGTCTGTCAGAGATGGGGTAGGAAATCTTGTTTCAGCCTTTCGGGGCTAGGTACATCACAGGCAATGCACACAGTGAGGTGTGAGGTGGAAACCCATTTTTTTGGGATCACGCAATATCCCTAAACTTTGTAACTGTGGAAGATCTGAAATATCTCTTTTAAGCTGGGGGCTCCCAAATACCTAAATACATTCAAAGTAGTAAAGGTGTCCTTCTGAGTCCCAGAAAGCAAGGGCTGGCAGGGAACTCTGAAGGCAACATCTTCCAAGGTGTGAGTGATTGCAACTGGCACCATTTACTACAGCTGACCCCAGCTCACAGATTGGAAAACGGAGGCATTGGACAGAGAGGGCCTTGCCCAATTTCAAAGGGACTCTCTGGTTAGCAGTGAAAGAAGAACCTGATGTCCATGACTGTATTTGCAGCTGGTGTCCCACTTCCCTTTCACAGTCACAATACTGCTCGTGCTGTGAATGAGTATGTGCTCATATTCAGAAGGTCTGGTATCTTGATGAGGATTTGCAGTATTGCCTCTAAACTGTAAGTTGCTAAGGTTGTGTCAAGCAAAAGTCATTCTCTTTTCCATGTGTGTGGGTATTTAGTCTGGTCTGAGAGAAGTATCACTAAAAATAATAGGATGTAAATAAGGGAGCGGAAGCTTAGGCTTCCATGGAAGCCTGTCTTGGTACTGCTGAAGCCTGGGGAGGGGAATATCCCAAATTCCCACCTACCATAGGGAGCAGCACAGTGAGGTAGAGCTTGGCAGAGGGGGACTTTCCTTATGCCGATCCCTGTGACTCTTCCCTATTTGCCACAAGGGTTTCAGTGTGTGGGGATAGCATGGGCTATCCCCACTTCTGGAAGGCCTCTGAAGTGATACTATAGGGCTTTTTGGCCCTGAACCCCAAACACAGGAAAATATAATGCTTTTGGCAAGCTGGAGCCTCGGAGCTAAACATAGTAGCAAGCAAAGATGCAGCCTATGAAACAGTCCCTCAGCTTTAATGAGTTATCTTTTGAGGACGTACTGCCAGGCTCAACAGCAGTGGGGGAAAGGGCTGGGATTCTTGTATAATGGCTCATGGTGGTCCTGCTCATCTCACCCGTAGACTTTTGTAGGGGCCCAGAAGGGAGGGTTGAACCTTTCTTCCTATATAGCATGTTCCTACTCCAAAAAGTACCAATACCCCAACCCCTAAGTCTGTGCACAGTCTACGCAATATTTTATATAGAGTTTAATTCTACTTCACAAGGGAGGGAGAAGAAAGAGCACTAATATTTAGCAGCAATGATATCAGAAAAAAGGTAAGAAGATGAAATGAGGAACAGAATGACTAATATTCTCGCAATGAATTAATCCCTGTATTTTGTGGTATCTAGTACAACATTACCCATATTAACTGAGAGTTTCCACTAAAACAATCGAGTGAAAGGTAAATTTGTTTTGCTTCTGGTTAAGACACCATCTGAAGATAGGAGGACTTGGGGTCAAGTCCTACTTCAGCCAAATAATTGCTGGATGCCACTGAATAGATTTAAATTCTAGGTCTCAAACCTTCCCTCTATAAAAGAAGTGGGGAGTTTTTATTTCCCAACTCTAAGACTATTGTGAAGATGATTCTACTAATGTTTGGGAACTAATGTAGTGATGTGGCCCATAGAAAAGTTTACTGGTAAAGACCAATTGAAGACTAGTGAGGAGAGAGGATGCCAGACGCTTTGATATGTCAGTAATACTAGGCAGAGAGAGATGTAACAGATTTGTAAGTGCAAACAAATTATTTGCAGGAGCACTTTGATACAATCAATCAGGAGCACTACACGGCTTGTCCTCAGTAGCACTCTCCTGTTATAGACAAGTCTACATCTCTGTATCTAGATTTAATTTAAAAATGACTTGGTCCTTTTTATGGAAGGGACGGGGCTTGAAAATTTTTGCTGCATCTCAGCAAGTAGTTTCACTAATAATAACAAAGACAAAAGACAGACTTTTTGCATTAGAAAGAACGCTTTATTATTTCTCTCATTAACATTCTTGCTCTCTTTGGAGTCCCGCTGAAATGTTTTTGTTTGCATTCAAGTAAGAGATCAGCTGTAATAAGGTGTGTCCTTGTTTCTAATCTCCCTTTATAACCTTTCAATTGTTGGCAGGCTTCACATTCCTCTTTATTGTTTTTGAATACCCTTGTGATTTTAAAGGGACACTAAGAATAAAAACAACCCCCCAAATTAGCGTCCTATTCTTAATTACATCTGACTGGGAGTTAAGCATACTAAGCAGGACATCTAAAAACTCCCAGCACTGGTCTTCCTTTTTAAACAGACCGAGTTTTACAGACCAATGCTTGAGTATTTCTAAAAGCCCCCTTCCTGATCTTTAGACTGGAGTTCTCTGTTCCTGTGCTACTCTGTCTTTACGTTTACTCTTTGTATACTAATTTTGCCTACCACTACTTTTTGGGCAGTGAAAATAGACTAGTCCCAGTCTCCTTGGTGTTTATTCATTTATGGTATAGGCAGTGTTATCTGGGTGAACACATTAGAAGAAAAGCTTAGATTTTAATTGCTTTCAGTCACATTTAAAAAAAATAATACAATCACTTCCCTCTACAAGAAGTGCTGTTAAGTTCCCCTCCCCTGTGTTGTTTTTGGACCTGGCGTATTTTGAAAATGATCTCCTAAAAAATAATAGTATTTTTAGAACCTCCTACTAGAATGCATTTGATATGAGTTATTCAAAGCAAACAAAAAGGACTAACAAACCTATGAAAATGATCTGTGATAGGAAAACAAACAGGGTTGTTTGTTTAACTTTCCAGGACATGTTCTGTTCTGGATGCATTTACGTGACTTCCTGGGAAGTCAATGAGAACCACGTGCATCTACAAGCAGCATTTAGCTCCTTGATAACCTGAGATACATTTGGACATGCTGCAATGTCATAATCTGCTGGTGGTAAATTCCTGGTAGGAGCTAAAACTTTGTTCAAGAGTGTTAAAATGAACAGACCTGATGAACAGACCTCTTTGAGGTCCTTGCTTTAAGGATCATGCGTCCCATTCTGGATAAGAACAGCTGTAATAGCTCCAGCAATTAGTACCTAGCCTTCCTGCAAGTAAGGCTGTAAATACATTTTGGTTGCCATGAATGTAGCTTAGCTCCCCTGACTTCATCAGAGTAATGTCAGATCATGTCAGCTCATAATCCAGGACATAGAGCTTTATATATTTATGTCCGGTGGGTTTAACCACCTGTTAATTGTCCTGGACAATTTAACTGCTGGTTGGCTGAGATAATTCCCACTTACTAAAAGGTATTAGATGGGTGTTTCTGTGCTTCTTTTCTCTTCCTCCCCTAGGATCCATGGGAACAGTCTTCAGGTGCTTAGGAATTTGTGTCCTCCTATTACCTATTCCCACATCTGCAGACATACTCCTTCAGTTATCACATTTCAGGTAATTGCTGTAGGGAGGATCATGATTTCAAGTAAGAGAGTATGAAGCAGGATAAGATGAATTCCTTAAGCAACCATGACTCTAATCTTCTGTGTGTGTGTGTGTGTGTGTGTGTATCTCTATCTCTTCAATAACAAAGACTCCGCTCCCTTTACTATGTATATAGATATCAACAGAATTGTTTTGAAAATGCATTTTTCTTAAAATAATCAATGAATCACTAGCAACTACCTCTTCCAACAATTGACAAAGAACGATGGATTTGAGTTCAGCCCAAAGTGTCTGACACACACTGGTTCTACTTAAAACCCTTTTTGGACAGAGTTATCAATTCCAACAGCTGTGTGAGGGAGGATGGGAGGAGCAAAGCATGATGAGACCTATGTAAAATCAATCAGTTTTGTTGCTGTTGCTGAAGAAATCTCAAAGCAAAGAGGCTTAAGAACCAGTGAGCACATGAATACAAGCAATACAAAAATAATCATTTTACCTTCCTTGGTGCTTTCATAATGCAGGTAGTGAAACAGCTTCTTGTGCACACTCACGAAGTCTGGAGATGCTTATTTAATACGCGTGAAGAAACAAAAAGGTGAAAAATTACTATGTCCTGAGCAGCAGCATTACTATGTCCTTGATGCTTACCCACTGTAGAATTCTATCTGTATAAAGCAGTGTAAAGAATTTGCTGCAATCAATCAGCATTTCAAACATCTCTGCATAAATGCCTGTGAGATTAAAGGGAGTCATCTGAAGCTCTGATTAGTGGTAAACCTGGAGGAAACTTTGCCTCAGATATCCTGAAGAATCAGTCTTTGGTTATTCATATATTGGTATATGCAAGTGACAACAATGTGATTCAGATTAAAAAAGTTGAACAGCTGTCCTCTGGTCACTCAAGTCTTATATAATATCAGCCTCTGTTTCTGAGATACTTCCTGGTTTGTGGTGGAAACACCAATTGTGTGAAGGCAATTAAAGTAATTGACGTATCATCTCATTCCTCTTCAGTGGTGTTATGATCAGATTCAATCTTTCAGGGAGTTATAGGCTTTTGTGGTCCTGTTATTGATGAAAACTATCTTCTTAAAGCCAGCCTTTGGAATGAAAGAAATACAAGCATTCATGATCTCTAGTGACAAGTTTGCAAGGGAAGCGAAGGTTCACCTATCTAAAAGCTAGGTATCTAGCCGTGTTAGGGGTCTAGGCTCATTTACAGTTAACAGAGACAGAATAGGAGTCTCCCTTGAGTGACTCAGTTTAGCCTAAGATAGGCAAAATGAATCACTGTTGGGAGTTGCTTAAATCTATCCACAGACTGTACAGGGAGACTACTCCTCTAGTCTAGCTCTACAGACACTTAATTTTCAGGTGATTAATGTCAGCTGAGACAAATCCTGTCTGAAAGGACAGTACAGGACAATGCCAAAATGTCTCAGGGCTCTATCAGTCTCATTTGATTAACTGATTTCCGTCGCTTGTTAGACTGACTTTGCAAAAGTGATTAGATATTAGGGGGCCTGTAGTTTTCACTTCCCTACTTGATACCTCTAAGGGACCTGATTTGCAGTGGAACAGCAAGTAATCAGCATTTTCTGTTATATGCACACCCAAAGTAACATTGACTTCAGAAAATTCATGCCATCAGGGTTATTGTGGTACAGTAAAGTCAAGAATGTAGCTGCAAAAAAACCAGAGACAATTAAATCTAGTTAAAGGTTAGTTGGTTACAGCACCCTTATTCTTGAGCACAGATTTCTGGTTTTTGGGCAGTATACTGCTGAATATGATGCAAGACTGTTAAAGGATACTACTCTTAAGTAACTTCTCTTGGGCAAATTTCAACAAAAAAGTCTGTAGTTCTTACCCATTTTTAAATCTAGCAGCTGCAGATGCATTGTTCTAAGAAACAAGCTGGCTAATAAATGTTAAAGGCTAGAGCTTGAAAAACGGAATATTTTTAGTTTATAGGGAATTTTAGATGATAGAAATTCTAAGCAGCAGGAAAATACGGAATGAAAATAGTTTAAAATGCAGAGTTCCACCCAAAGCATTAAACAGGTTAAAGTCACCAGAGCTGTGGATTCAAAAAGCAGTCAAAGAGCCTTGAAAGGAAAGAAACCACCTAGTTTGTTGGCCAGTTCATGCTGGTCATCATTTGTTTGATTTTGACTCTGGCAGTTGCCATTCGCCAACACCCGCCCCTGGCTCTACCTTTTTGCTTGTCTGTAACTAACACCTGGCTTTAAAAGACCTTACAAACAACAAGGAGAACAAAACTGCTCTGACTGTAAAGCAAGAAGCTGCCTCACCCTTCCTTTGCTTTTGCTGGCACCTTCTTCCCCATGCACAAGGTTGGCTCAGTCAGGGGAGGATGGACACCTACTATGCATCATTTCTCACTATCTGACAGTTCAGGCAGGCAACATCTGCTTTTTTTTTTTCCACAAATTTTGCCAGCGCATGTAAAATCCCAGAGAGAGAGAACAGGAGCACTGATAATGCATGTGCTTAATTCCTGCTCACTTGTGCAGGAATATGTACAAGTAATAGAACCAACAATTAGGAGACTGCTTAAACTCCTATCATAGGTTGGCTCCTAACAGTACAGGAGTGCTGTGTCCCAGAGGACAAAGGAGAGGGTCCTCAACTGAAAGGATAGAGTAAATGTCTTTGCAACAACCCAGATCTTACCTTTTTGTAAGCACTATGGAGATCAGTATGTGACCACAAGGAGTAGAGGAGGAGGGAAGCAGCCTTGCTAGCTTTGCTGAACATGTTACTGCAATTTAAATATAAATAACGAAACGTTTAAAATCCCACTTCAAAATCCTGGTGCATGCGCATACTTTAGCAAATGTACCTTTTAGCATTCATTCTGTCTGTTCCCTCCTAGATGCTGTTTTATTGCTCTTCAGGTATCCAAGCACGTTTCACGCTGTCCTGACTACTGAAACTAATGCAAGAAACATACCTTCCTGTTTTACTTATTCTCAAAAATAAGAGAGAAATGAAGTACTCTAGAGCCTTCATCTTCAACAGCTGTTCATATTCAGTTGAGTAACATACACCTCAGCATAACAAGGATTCAGAAGCATCTTTCTAGTGGGTAAAATCTCTGTTTAGCTAGATAGGGCTTATACTATTAAGGGCCTCATCAGGCCTCCTTTACTGAGATGAACTTCCTCTTTAAGAAGGCTCTTTCATTTTGTAGGAAAGAGGAAGGCAAACAGAAAAATTATTCATATTCAAAAAGCATTAAGCATTCTCTTTCATTAAATATCGGGTGCATTTGATTAAATATTAAAGGATGATTAAAGAAAATTTAAAATGATCTAAAATGCCACTTGATAAATAGTTTTTAAGTACAGTTCTTTCAACTCTATAAAACATATCCCCACACTTTACTGTTAGAGACTATCATGGCTGTTTTATGAAGAACAGGAAATACAGAAACTTCTTCTGGGTAGATATGATCTGCTGATCAGCCACTCTATAAGTTTAAAATGCTGTAACATGGGCAATTTAGCTGTGGATGGAACTGTTGTTTTAAGAGATTTTTCTGTTTCTGTTTCTATTCAGAGCACAATTATTTAAGCAGTCTATACTCCCTTAAGATACAGTGCCCCCCACGCCCCAAGTGGCAGATGTTGCAGTTTCCTTTTTTCCCTAGGGAAAGAAGAGAGAGGGAAAGACTTCCGACACATCTTACATGTCATTCATGCTGATGGTAATCAACTTTGGTAGGCCATCAGTGTTCAGGAGAAGCCGTGCATTGTGGGAACTGCTCTGTGTCAAATTGTACAAGGTGTAGCAGATGGAAGCTGTGGTTTCAGAAGCAATATCAGATTCTGGGACAGAATCAGGAAGTATCGAGACCAAATCAGGCAAAACTTCTCTAGCTGGAAGTTTAAAAGAGAGATAAACGACTCCATTACTAACAGGTGCAGTTTTATCTGAGTACCTACAGGACCTTAGTCCTGTCATTATCCTTTTTTCTTTCCATTGGTAAACCAAGTAAGGCAATTTTCAGAAAATCTACATTTGACTGTATCTTGAAAATGTCAGTTCAGAAAAAATGTTTTTTTTTTAGGTAAAACAAAATGTTGTGGTTTTATCAGTCATTTTATTTGTAGAAATGGTTTAAATTAAATATGTCTCAATTGATTTCATTTTGCCTTATGAATAGAGAGATTTTCATCTAGGAAACATTCTGCCTTTCCAAATGTTTGGCGAAAATAAACCTTTGGCCAACATTACTTGGAGAATCTGACCCGAATCCACACGTTTAGTCAACCAAAACCAGCTTGTTTCCATGGAGAAAGAGTTTACCAGAAAAAATCCCCCAAGTTCTCTCTGCCATGGGTAAAGCAAGAAGAACATTGTACAGGTACAAGATGAAGAACCTTACTCAGAGCTTCATGCTTTTCTTTCTTTCCCACATTCTTTTATAGCTTGTTTTCCTTGATGAAATGCTTAATTCTTCCTCTCAGGTCAATCCCTACTCTTTCTTGTGGATTCACCACTTGTAATTTTTAACACCACATGGATTATGCCTTTGAAATCAGGCCAATGACTTATTACAATATTTTCATCAATGTGGAATGTTTTCTAAAGATTAAATGGTGCCCAGGAGACAATTCTGTAGAATTCTGAAAGTTAATCTGTCACATGAAGCAGCTGTTTGCCTGTAATTTCCCCTCTCCCTTCTGCAGGAACACAGAAAAGGACAACAAATGAAGTGAATTCACTTCATCCTATCAGTAGGAAAAAGATTCAAAAATACATTAAATTGAAATAAAAAACACTCAGAATAGAAATGGCTTCTGATGTGAAACTAATTACATTTTAGAAATATGGTCCTCGAAAAAGACTAAGCTATTTTCTCTATAGCATATTCTAGTTTTCTTTCTCAAAAAACTCATGCAGGCCAACTGTGCAAGACGCAAGCTTCCAAAATTTTGTGTCTAAAAGAAGAAAATACAATGTTTGCTAGAAAAACTACAGGTGTTCTGGATTTCTCCCAAAGGTTTACACAGCTATGGCAGCACAGAATTCAGCACTCCTCTTCCTTTACCTTATTTTAAGCAGAAGAAAAATAGTCTTCTCCAAATCTATGTATATCTTACTTCCAGTATTTTTTGAAAGTAACATCGATGGAATTATCTGATGGGCACGCACAATCTACAGAAAACTCTGATTTTCAACCTTGTATAAGGACTGCATATATCTGACCTAAAAATCTACTAAACCCATGTATGAAGATTTTTGCTTGTTTCTCTTTTGAAGAAGAAAAGCTTAAGATGAAGAGAACAGCGAAAAAAAAGGCTCAGAGTCAATGTTAGCCTTTGCTTACCTATATCACTCTGCAGAGAGGCGTTGCGAGATAAGTTCCTGAGCAATGAGACCGCCGTTTTCTTTACCGTCGGGTTGCTTACATGCAGCATTTTTCGAATGCTCGGAAGGCCATTTGCCTTCCGAACTACAGTCTGGGCCACCGCAAATGGCATCTGTTATAAGGCATGCAACAATGACATGTCTTTACCATGAATGCACAGCCTCATAAACAGCCTTTAGTAGGTTCTCTACATCATTTTAAAGAATGTTTAAAATAGTTTTAATCTAGGGCTCTACATAACTCACAACAGGAAAGTAAGGTGATATAAAGGAAACTTCAAGTTCCCTTTCTCCCACATGCTCTTTGGCCAGTTCCGCAGCCAAAACATGACAGAGGTCATGAGTTTCTTTACCATGAAAGTGATCTGTGGTGGTGCCAAAGATTTTCTCTCCCCATGGGAATGGTCTATCCAGGAATGACTATGTTCCACAAAAATATTTTTAAAAAATTCTTCTAGCATTTACTCCTCCCTCCTTCGTGCAATTAGTTAGGAAACTGCACATATGGAGATGTACATACATGGGATGAGAAGCATCAGTCCTTATATTTGCCAAGCAAGAAATAGCTGCAGTGTTGGCTATGACTTTCCCTTTCAGTGTTCTTAGATTTCATTAACCCTGTGTGTGAGCCAGCGACTTCTCAGTGGTTATCTGCGCTCAGTTCAGTGGGTATATTGCGCTGCAGCCCTTAACTCCATGCATCTAAATTCAGAAAGAAAGGATAACAAACAGGAAAAAGCTGACTTACTGGTCCAGTGCCAGCAGTGAGGTTCTGAAGCGCTCCCAGGGATGCTTCCTGGGTATAGTTTCTGGTACTCTTTGCTATTAAGGAAAGATATATCCTAATCAGTGTGGAATGCCAGAGCGTTTCTACACCTCTGGGGTTGCTCTTTTCCTCCGGTAGCGGGGTGTCCTGTTGCTTCTAAACATATAAACAGATCAAGCCTTTAGAAACAGTGACCTTATACGTGACTTAATGCATCACGATGTAAACTAGCCATTCTGTAACTCTCTATGAACAGAAGATTTTGCAGAGCTGAACGCAGTTTAATTTCTTCATGTGAATGAAAGTGAACATTAAAGTAAGATAGATATTGATAATCATCTTATTGTCACTCCCGTTTCAACAACTGAAAGATCTAAAAAACTCCAAGTGAATTAAAAGCTGATTGATGTTCTTTTTCCAAGATACGTATTTCTGACTGTGGTTTCATCACCCTTCCCTGTTAGCTGAATAGGGGACTGCAATTGAAAGTAAACAATACTAAAATCCTATACTTGTTTTTATCATTTACATGTTGGAATTACAGGTTAAAAAGTGCCCACCAACTATCTCAAGTTCTATTATCAATCACATGAGTCAAAATATGGCAGTTAGACAATCAAGCTGCTACATGACAGTGTAGACAGTTGGATAATCATGCTACAACAAGAATTCTCACCAATAGGCTCATGTGTGAAAACATTTCGGGGATGTGATGTTTTATGGAATGAACCTGAAGTATTCAAATAAATAGAAATAGGGATGCATTTGTCAGGAGAGAAGATCCTGGTATTTAGTACCACATAGCCAAGAATGCTCATTCCTACAGTCCTGCTGCTGTTATACTGCCATATGTTGAAATAAGAATACATTTAGGGGAGGACTAACAGACTAGTGAGAGATAATATTTTATCCTTCTTTTGACTTCCCCTATTTAACTGAGGAGATCTACGAAGTTTATTAGATATAAGTATTAAAACCAGATATTACAGGTGAGTTGCTGAGAAGGCCTTTCAGCAGGAAGTGAGGGAGTTGGCAGGAAGTTAGACTGTCCAGTCAAAATCACTGCATACACCAAACAATTTTGTGTTTGATGACTCAGCATTGTCCAACAGAAAGAAATTCCTCTGGGCAGGCTTTAATCAAAATGAGCAATGAAGCATAAAACAGGATATGCTTATGCTTTGCATGCTGGGATCTCTTTGAAAAGCATGCATCAGTCAAACAACCTCCAGAAATGTATAGGCTCTTCTTTACCTTCTTAATATGTCTCAGAAAATAGAGTATATTGGTGTCATAAAATAATAATAAAAAATTGAGAATGCAATCCGAATAACTCCGTGATGTTCGTGGCATCAAAGAACCACAATTTCCTGGAATATCCATAGGAATACCTCAGTAAAACCAGAAACGTTTGAGGATGTATTGCATATTGTGCCATGTGTTTCATATAATCATATTCTTCCACACTTTCATAGGCTTAGAATAGGCCTAATTTTGCTTCACTTTTACTAATTGAAATCAACACTGTAGCAATTGATGACCACAACAGGTTCAGTTTTGTGTTCACACTTGTTCTTCAGCTTTTAAGCTCCTCAGCAAATAATATCAAGGTATGTGTGCAAACAATAACTTTTAAAAAGAAGAGGTCCTGAGATGATAGGCCAAAGGCCAGCAAGCCATGGAAGTGGCAAGTACCTTGCGATGGTTTCAGTGAAGGTCCATGACATTGATCACTGATCAGTACGGCACTTCTATAGTTGCTATACATGAGATATACACCACATGTTTTTTCAGAAGATGCATCAGTGGGGATGAAACTGCGTGGCAGTATTTAACTAATGAAATCGTGAATTACTGTGTCACTTTCATCATCAGCAACTTGAACAAGGTAACAGGTATTAGGAAAGGCTATTGATAAATTCGCATTTTTGGTGCATGAGTGTCACGCTAGTAGCTATATAACTAACAGAGAAGCAGTCTAAATATTCTCCAGATGCTGCTATAACTGATTAACAAAATGAGATATAACTAAACATGTGCTTTACCTCTTTCACTTTTCTGCTCCGTGTTCCAAAACAGCCTGGTGTTTTATCACTGGAAGAAATATTTCTTCTTTGCATATAGATTCTTTGGGCATAGCTGTCAGGGAGCTCTAATTCTAGTTGGTAGGAGAGATTGTGAAGAATGCACACACAGTTCTCTGTGGCCTAAAATAATAAAAGAATACAAACCTTTAAAGCTCTTGCATGTGTTGAATGGACATGTATAGACACGGGAAGAAGTCTCCTTTTTGCATCTGAAGTAACTAACTGCAGAGCTTAAAGAAGAGCTAGTCTTCAGGCCAGTGATCTACAAGACTGCATTTACACTGAGAAGCTAAACATGCCCTGGGATGTTTCTGAGCACTGAGGCCAGCTGGCGCAGAAGGGCTTGCATTCAGAGTGGGGTACATGACTGTTGGAAACGATCCTGGGACATTATAATTCCCAAACTGTGCCTGGGAATTGTTTGGGCGAGTGCTATTTGGCACAGACCAGAAGTGTGCCAGGGAATGTTTTAGAGCTTAAGAGGAAAGATAATCACATACACGCCTAGCCATAGTGTCAGCAATAGGAAAGCTTTGTGTCTTTCTGAAAGAGAAAATATTTTTCTGTGATAAAAGTGCTCTTTCTGTTTTGATCTGCCCTTCTGAGGACAGCTAAGGTCAGGTCTGCAATTTCTGAGTGATGAGTCTAGTGGCAAATAGTTATTACCAGTTCCTCCTTTTCTGAAAATGAAAAGGGAATGAGTGGTTTTAACACAAATTTCAGCGGAGAGCTATTGGCACAAGTGTTATTTGTTGTGATTCTCCCTGAAGCTAATGGCACTGAATATAGGGAGATGGTGAAACTCAACTAACTAATGCTAGAAGAGAACTGTAAATGTACAGTAATTAGTGCTACACTGCACATGTTACAGCAGGCAGGCTAGAAGTGCTTCACAGGCTATGGTTAACCTTCCCATAAGTGACTGCGGGTCTTCTGACCTAACTTCACCCAGCTAAAAGACAAGCCTCTAATGTGAGCAATGTGTCCAGAGTTCACCTGCAGTCAGTGGAGAGAGGAAGGGAGAATGAGAGGAACCGGCTTCTGGAGGTGTCTGTTTCTTTGTGTTATCTGTAGTTACTAGCTTGGCCGGAACGCATGACTTCTAAACAAATTAGGCAAAATGAATCCTATTCTAAAAGATGTAAGTTCCTTAGTTACCCTGTTAACCAAAGAGATTTAGGGTCTTCATTTCCTTAGGAGTATTTAGCACTAAAGATATAGGAAAGTGCCCAGATTAATTCTCTAAAGCTCCTATCTATCCAGGTCCCTTAGACCACTAAAAAGGTGATATCAGCCTCTTTAGGTGTTTCAGTATCTCTGAAAGCTGTGACTTTATATCGCTTTTAAAAATGAGATGGAAGTTTTTAAGCTCTCTGGTGATTCTGAAACTGTTATCCTAAAGCCAAGGTATGTTTTTCTTTCAGTCAGAAGGATAAAAAAACACTTCAAAAAGCTTCTTTCGGAATTTTCATCATTGATGGCACTTCTAAAAGCCTTGGAAATAAATGTAAGTTTGGCAGTTTCAGCACAACTGCTTCTGAATACTGGTTTCTAAATAAAAAAAAATTGTTCTTTTAGTGATTCTCTCTAGGAAAAGACCTTTCATCTTGAAGATTACCTTGTCATTAGGCTCATGATCTGCAATAGCTCCTTGAATATAATATACAAGAGAATCAATCAATCCATCACATTCTCTCATCTTTTTCCTTCCTTCTGGGCCGGCAGAGCTCATGTTTCTGTGCAGGAAGGAATACAGCGGTAAGAAAACATTAATAATATGAGCCTCAGTTAAGCAAAATTTTCACTTTAGAGCACACTCAGACTATAACAAAGACTCCAGAAAAACAAGTTACTGTATTTGGATGGATAAAATAAGACCTGACTCAAATATTCACCTCAAAATTCAATGAATCCTTTTAAAACTGTCAAACAACCTAGACTTTTTTCCATTATTTCATTTTCAGTTACATTTTTTATATTTGTAACAGTAGCTATAACAAGATATCAGAGGAAAAAGAGCTGTTAAGTTTTGCATGCGCAAAAATTTCCTTTAGCATTAACCTAAACCAAACAAACTCTTGATCCAAGTTCACCCAGCAACAGACACATGTTCTGAGAGTTTAGCGATAGTTGTAAATTAGCTGCAAAACTCTGGAAAACGGAGAACAGCTGTTTATATCCTAACCTCACTCCTCCGTTTCAAAACTAACCACAAAATAAACCCACCTTTTCCCACTTGACGATAACTGATCTAAGCTACAGGGCCAAATTCTTTCGGTAACATTTTGGGAAATTCTCAAAAGCAGTGCTAACGGGGGGGATAAGGCAATGGGAAGGCAGCCTGCTCTGCACATGACAGCAGCAGCCCTGCCCAACTCTGGGTGGGAGGCTGAGGTGATGACTTGCAACGCGGCCGCTGCTGCAAGCCTTGCCAAAGGAGCAGTGTGAGAACACCACAGCTTTTGCTACAGACAACAATGGGGAGATTTTGCTACAATCACCTGGGAAAATTCCCTTATCTAGCTTCTGCCGCTCTGCCTCAGTGCTCTAAGGACAGACCAAAAGGTGGCTGAGCACTTCTCCTTGCTTAGTTTGCTCTTTTGCCATGCTTTCTCATGGCCCTGCGCTGAACAGTAGGCCTGTTACCTCATGGGCTAAAAATGTTTGCTTCCCTCAGGCTCGCAGAAAAAGAGATGCATGAGGGATGAGGAAGGGAATGTCTTCTGTACCGTTTCTCATGAACACCAGCTGACTGTGCCAAACGCTTCTTTGTGCTTCTCTGTTGACATATAGGGCGTTACCAGCAGTGAATGGCTTCCTTACTCCACTGAATGCCCCCTCAGCGCAAGGCCTTCAAGCTGTCAAGGCAGTCCTCTGAGCTTTTCACAACCCAACACGTAGGAAATGTGCTGGGACAAGGAAGAGGAAAGAAAGTGTCCATCCAGAATATACTGTGCAATGCTGATTCCCAGCTTCCCAGGCTACAGGCATCTAAGTAGGAAAAAGCTGAAAATGCCAGAAAATGCTAACAGCTGCGGTGGGGGAAATGCCAGCACAGAGGCCTTCTGCCGTTCTACCACAGGGGCACCGATGCTGCTGTGCGCACCTTTTGCTGTCTCCTAGATCGAAAGGAGGCCACTGTTTGCCCTGCTTTCAAATAACATTTTGTGTGCTTTGTGGTAAGTGGAATACAACTTTAAAATGGATTATGAAAGTGATTTAAAAATTCTTAAAAAACATACACTTCCTGCTTGAAGTTTGGATGGAAACAAGCTACTGATTATCAGGGAAGTAACAACATTTACAATTTTGGGGTATAATTATTTTTACAACTGAATAAGCTCTGAATTATGGAATGCTGGAATTACGCATCTCGGCCTCATTATTTAGGACTCCAGCAGTTCTGCTGGCCAGAAGACTGCATGCTGTATCATATTTTGGGTTGTTTGCAGTGATAGTAAATACAGTCCAAGATAAAAATCCATCACAAACAAAGACGAAAATGTCCCTTTAGAAATGTTCAGGGTGTTTATTTTGCATGCTCACTGTATGAAGTGGAAATAACAATGTTTTAAAATTTCATTAATGACACAGCCGGTATGGCACCTTCTTCAACTTTCCTGTGGTTTATGATTGTAAAATTCATGTGGTATTTTATAAACTGCCCATGCACTTAGTTTCTGTGTCTCCTCTGGGCAAGTACATACTCAGACTAAATACAAATGCACTGTAATTACAGTTTTATTTTAGGTCATGCTGTTACTAATGTCCCTTTTTATGAGTTCAGTATTTCTCTCATGCATTTATACACAAGAGAATTAATATTTTGGTTCCTCAGTATGGCCTATGATAGGCATCACTTTGGAATTTAATTTTGCCTACATATGACACATTCAAGGCATGTCATCCTTTCACCAGTTTATGGTTATGCTGGCAGAAATGTACATATTACAGCCTTTGTAGTGCATAGCAAAAATAGTTTCTGAGGGACACAGACTAAAAATACTGTTAAAAGATAAGTGTGGAATTTCCCTCACCAGAGACACTTCAGCTGATACAGCATTTCATTTTGTCACAGTGAGTTATTTTAAAAATCACCAAACTTTTGACAACTATAATCACGCTGAATGGTTGTACAAAGAAAGGCCATCATTTATCCTTGCTATCTAGCCCAACAGGTGTGGCAAACAGCTTTACAACCCAGGAAGCACAGAAGAACGTGACTTGGAGGCGCTGTTCTGCTCTGCAGAAGAAATGAATTACTGAACTTTGTTTTGTTAAGTAGCTTATGCTCCACTCTTTATCCAATCAGACAAGAGTGTGTGTGTGTGTGTGCGCGCGCGTATGTGACTGCTTATCCACATAGAGACAGAAATATGTGTGTATGAGTGTGTGTGTGTGCATGCGGATGTGCATGTGTGTGTGTGTACACTTATGGCCACTTTATTCTCCATCTTTCTCTGTTTCCTGAATACCACAATTGGATAGGGAAGGAAAGGGCTCTCACTCTCCTACCCATCCAATTACAGCCATAACTGCTTAACTCTGAATAGAGTAGCGTGAGAGCTGGTTTGAAGGTGAAGAAGAACATTTCAGGTAAAACTTCAGGGCAATGGGCTGGCAGCCAAAAGTCTGCCTTCTAATTAAAGCTGTAGGAAATTCCAGGAAAAAAAGTTATTAGAATTGGGAAAAAGAAATAGAAATGTTTCTGAGAAGTCTTACAGAAGAGTTGATCTCCCTTAAAAAAAAAAAGATTAAGTTTGCTTAGGAAATTGCAAAACTAACTTGATCGTGGCTTCACAAGATTTGAGGCTTCTGACAATTGGAACACCTCCCCTAAGCTCAGGAGTTGGACTGTTTTATAGCAGAGTTCCTAAGGCCTTGAAGTATCCAGAATTTGGGCAATTGCTATGGTTGGGCTGCCCCAGAATTATGGCTCCCGGAAATTTCACAATGAGACTTCAGGGCTACCTAGGTCACTGACACAAATACATCTGTGGAAAAGAGAATCACCTGGAGTCAAGATCAAGAGTTTTCTTATAGAAAAACCCTTTTGCAAGACAGCTCCTGATATCTCTAATATCAGCATTGGTACTGAATGGTTGGGAGAATGCAGCATTAGGGAGATTGTTGCTTGTAGGGATGCTCTCTTTTGAATGACTCAGAACTAAAGTTTGCAGATCCTGTAGCCAGTAAAAATCTGACTTCTGGCGTACCCAAAGATGCTAACCATGGTGACATGCCCAAACTATAGTGCATGCTAATGTGGGTGTACTCTACCAACCTCTGTGACCCATTTATCTCACCCATTACTTGTTTCTTCTATTCTTTCTTGCACACATGCACAGTGTAACTTTATCTGTAGCTGGTGTACCCCTTGCCTATCTGCCAGTCGCGATTACGGAGGGTCAGCCAATTCCCTACTGGAAAATATTTTATGGTCCAGAGATGTAAGGTGGATATAAGGAAAAAGAATTGTAACACAGTAAAATAAATTGTCATTTTGAAAGAAACAGAATGACAATAAATGCTCAGTTTTATTGGAAATCGAAACAAATGAAAGGGATACTTCCTTCAAGCCCACATTGAGTCACCCACTAGCAGGCTATGTTGGGAAAGGATTTTCAATTGCTACAAGGGATTCACACTACTGAGAAGAAGAAGACTCATTGCTCCTAGGACTCATTCTGCCAAAACTGGTGATTCGAATTTAAATTAAATTATGAGACTATTTCCTGAAGCAGTTCAGGAAGCTTTATTCCCTTCATGCCTTACACAGTTTAAAAACACATCAGAGAGGGAAAGGAATCCAGGGATCTACTTAGTACCTACAGGCACTAGTCTGCAAGCTGCTTGCTGGAAATAACAAAATTCCTTTCAGGAACTGGGGGAGTAGAGAAGCTGAAGAGGAGACAAGAAAAGATAAGAATGAATGGAAATAAACCTAAAGGAATGATGATAGTATGTAAACAGCCTTGCTTCAAAGAGCTGTTATCATCAGTCATTTGTTTTACAGTCTCATCTAGAAGCTTCCATCGCACACTTGAGCTGCCATTACACTTTTCAACATACAAGTGAGAATTTTGACCTTATTTATCAAATGGAACTGCTCGCTGTAACTACAGCTTTCCACAGTCTTTATGGGTCAGCACATCATTTACAAAGAGCTTACAATGGGGCTGGGACAGACAGAGGGTGAATGATAATAAAAAAAGGAAGTATTATCCCTGTTTTACTGGCTGGGGAACGAGGCACAGCAAGGTTAGCTGACTTTTCTGAAGACAGTTGCCTAAAAAGTTCTGCAGAGTTAGGATACGCAGGGCCACTGGATGCTCCAGTTACAGAGCAGTTTAAAAGGACACAGAAATGAAACGCAGGAGTTGTGATCATTAACTTCAAAACTCTTAAATGAAAAGTTCTGCAGGAGGAAGTGTGACCAGTAAAAGTAGGGCCGAACTTTCCAAAACGCGTAAGGAAACACCCAGGATAATTTCCTCTCAGCAGAACAATCACATTCTGTCCCTGAAGAACAGAAACACTCCGCATTACAGAACCTTTGGGAACAGGTATTTCAAGCTAAAAATGGAACAAAATCATGATCAGCTTTCAAGGTATAATACAGACAACCAGGTATTAGGCCTTCCTCTTACTGCAAAGAAAGAATCATGCCAAAAATGCACTACGTATAAATAACATTTAAACCCATATATTCTACATGCTGTTGGCATCTTACCCTTTCAGACTGGGAGGATACTTAGCCAATTCATTTCTATTGGAATTGGAGACAAAACTATGAAGCGTAGCACTTTCAGGCCAAGAAAGAGTGACTTTACCTTTAAAATTCAACAAGAGTTGTCTTGTCTGCAGAAAGTCTGCAATACTCTTCTATAGAGTTCATTATGCTGATTTTACCTGTTTGCCTGGTTGTCAGGCAACCAATGTACTCTTTTGATCAATGCACTCTGCCTGCTTGGGGCACAGTGCTTTTCATCATGTTTCAGCAGCGAACAATACTGTTGTTTATTCTAACTGCTAATGCAAAATTGTGTGGTGTACACAGCTTCATTTTATTATATTAAGTTTTGTTACCTGCAGGTCCTGCAAAATGCGGTGAAAGCAAAACTTTAAGATTGATTACAGATCTAGAGCAGCAGAAGAGGATTAGCAAATCCTTCTGAAACCAGACTTCCTGATCACTCTGACTGCATACATAGACACATGCACCTTACACTCAGGATTCCATAACATTTCGTGAAATGATTGATAAGCAGAGCATTAGTGAGCATTCTGGTCATTCACTCATTTCACTGTTGGTATCTGCAATACTATCAGCTGGATGAGGATACACTTCCCCTCTTGCAACTCTGTCAAAGAGGAGGAAGAGAGCTTTAGTTTACTAGCTGGTAATTGTGTGGCACAATGCATACACCCATGTCAGATGACAGTATTAGATTTGGACTGTGGGTGTCCCTGTCAGTGAGTGGCTGTATGTACATTTTTGAAAAGCAGTTTTGGCATTCTCCCATAACTAAGTACTGTACTATACATAATGTATTGCACTTCAAAGTACTACTTTTGCCCCGTAATAGAAGCTGCAGGCTATAGACTTTATTAACATGCACAACAAACATGTTAGTATTACAAAAGGAAAGACTAATTATAGATTTATATTCTGGCAAATATATATACTATTTAAACATCTTCTTTGGTAACATAATTCCCTCAATGCACAGTTTTTCATTTTTGTGGTGTGCTGTTCTTTTAGTTTTCAGCGTTTCTTTGTGGAGAATTTTTTTTTTAAATTAATACCTAAGGAAGGAATACTTCTGCTGATCTAATATGGGAGGTGTGTTAACTTCCAATGAAGAAAAGTAAACTGGTTCATCTTAAAAATCTTGGATACATGGTCTGTACAAATACAGTAAGTCTCATTAAAAACTATTCTTTGCCGAAAAGTATGTTGGCTATCCTGCAGATCAACTTTACCTGTGAATTTTCAAGTCCTTCTTGTTCTCCTCTCAATTAGAATTTATAGAGTTTAAGCTCTTTAAAGGGAGAAGGACTAGAATACGGACATTATATTTTAAAAATATATAACTTGTAAAGGTAATAAAATTTTAAAGGTAATCTTTGGGCATCTAGGTAAGGTCAATTTGAGAGACTTTTTATTAAGGCTGCAGAGCTAACTGCAGCTTGAGAGTGGCCACAGTCACTGGCTTTCTGTTTGGAGTAAGGTATATTCAGAATCTATTTTTATTTGATGTAAAAAACCCCAGTGTCTCTTACTCCTCATTTGTCACATATCAAGTTGTGTCAAGTCACTACAACAAGCTCTGAAAGAGTAACACCACACTAAAACTGTGAATAATTCTCGGTCCCCACATGCTGGCTCATTGAGAAAAGATGTTGTTCCAGAGTCCAAACGCAAGAGCAGGTAACGAATCCCACCTAATGCAACCATAAAGTGGTGCAGCTAAGAGTCATACTGTTTCCTATGCAAATGCAGCTCAGGCTAACTGATATGAAAAGAGAAAACCTTCCTCATTTCACAGACCATACCACTAGTGTTGGTGATGGAAATTTTATCATGGTAGTTAATGTTTCTTTGTATTTATTTTTGAGCCATCAGAGTAATGAAAGGTAATTATTACTTAAGAGTTGAATTAATTAGTAGTTAGTGGGCTGACAGGTGTTTCTGCAGAAAAAGATGCTTTATTGTTGAGTATTTTGTATAGCTATCACTTCCTTTGTGCTCTGAAACCACTTATGAGTTAGATGCAGAGCTATTTACACTGTAAACTTCATGCAATATAGACGCAACTACTCTGCTCTGAGAGACATCAGCAAAACAGTTATCTGTAAGGTAAAACATTCAAAATTCAAAATTAAAATTTCAATTTAAATTTCTTAGACTTTAGTAAGAAGAGTCTAAAACTCTGGCCACAGCTTTGCACTCATATAATTGCTCATAAATTATTTCAATCTATATCCTTTTATGCATTTTTAAATGCATGAATGTCCACACAGAGCTACACACTAGAGTAAAACATACATGGTAGTAAATTTCTGTTGAGGCTACCCTGAAACAGCTATATGTGAATAGAGTGAATTTTCTTTAGTCTTAATAGAAGGCCAGTTTCTAGTCAGAGAATTTGTTTATATGTCATTTGTTTACGTAGGATTAAGTTCTCTAAATGGGTGCATGTGATGATAAAAAGAGCTATTACTGTCTGTAACAGTGTTTCATTCCAGCATAAATAAGAAATTGTGTTTTAAAGAAATAAACTGTACCAATTTACTTGTTATAGTCTAGACCTCTTCACTTGGTTTTGCTCTGTTACTTTTCAACAAACTCAATCATAAACCTGCTCAGCCAATCAGAAGTACAGACACATACTCAAGCTATGTGTAAGAGTTTTAAGTATTTTGGGTTCGTAGAGCAGGAAGGAAAAAAAGTGTAGACATATTTTTATGCAGCTCCAATGGACAGTCACTTATTGTGCTCCATATAGTTTAGAAACGAAAATGAAGCAGGAATTGTTTGTAAAAGAATGAGGAGGTTGTAAGCAATACATATATGATTCAAAGAACTTGACTATCCTATGAAAAGGTCACTTACTGTATTTGTATCAGTAGATCATACAGCTCTAGTTTTGAAGACGTAGACTTTGAAAGACACCATGCTAAATATACACTAGTCTTAAAACAACTTTAAAAGGCTTTCAGAAGTTTAAAGTTTTTTTAAAGTTACTGTTAGCTTTTCTCAGATGCTAACTGATAATACTGTTCCTATGACTATTTTAAAAAGCTGTGTTAGTATTACTATTGCCATCAGTCAGGGGCTAATCTTTTACCCCATACCCACAACTATTATTCAGTGAACGATCTCTTTGGCTTCAATGCAACCATGCGCTACCAATAGGCTACTGATTATTATCTTCAGTAATAGATATATTTAGCCTATGGAGTACCCATCAGAGGAAGCTACGGGAGCTTTATAAAGAAAAGTTTTTTTTATTGTATTGAGCAGTAATTCCTCTGGTCTGATACACAGAACATGATGCATCTGAAAACATGATCTTATGCAAACTCTTTTCTCGGCGCCATCAGAGGTCAGAGAAACCAAGAAAATAAGAAGCATGCAGGCTTATTTTATTATCAGGATTGTTTTGGGTACTTATGGACTGAATGCTCACCTCAGGCATCCTGTGGCATTGTAGAAGATATCAGGGTCAGGTAAGACAGTTGACTTTGGGTAATCTCTATCTGGCCAGCCGGAGTACGGAATGAGAACAGTTTCTGTCAGTGTCTGTAGGGCTTCTCTAATCAATAGATGCTTCAGTTGGTCATTGGAGGACAAATTCCACAACAAACCTGCAATATCCAAAATTAAATCAGAGTGACAAAAAGACTCCCCCACAGTGTGAAAGACCTAATCTCAAACTCCTTGAAGCTAATGAGTGAAGAAGCCTGTCACCACATGATACCACACCACGTGTGATTGCACATGAGTTCTGGAAGCTTTTTTCTTGCTTTCTCTAACGAGATAAGCATTTTGGCATTGAGTCGTAAATGGACTAAATGAACAATACTGCTCTTCCTTTATCCTGAGCTACTGTAATTAGCTGTAAAAAGTATGTCAAAAGGACACTAAAATGACAGTCAAAAGAATCTGAGCCACACTGTGAAGTTTCTATGCCTGAAAGTGGGTCAGAGGTAGAACTTCTTGTATTGAACATCATAGAAGTTTGAAACTGGTGCCTACTGATTGATGTATCCTCCCTCAAGGGAAAACGAAAAAGGAGGAAAATGAAACATATACATAAGGAACCTGTTTCCTGCGTCTTCCCTCGCAACTCCCTCTGATACTGTGGGTAAATGACAGAGCCTTTGGACATACTTTTGTGACTGGAGGGCACAGTACAAGGTGGATCTTAATACTGAAAAGAGAAACAAATAACTTTTTGTATGTTTACTATTGCATCATTTATTATTGTCATTTTGACCATATGTCCTTCAGCTGTGACAGGTTTACAAAGAAAGTATTTCCTAACCAAAAACTCCCACTGCTGAGGATGCAGTTAGTTGGTTGACACAGGGAGATGCGTTTCTACATTCACTCCAGTGTGTTGCAACTCTGAGGGAATTTTTCCTGCATGACAGGACTTTGAGCTGAAGATGTGGAAATGGGGAAAAAAGTGTACACTTATCCATGTAATTAAAGTCAGATCTCTGTATAGTCAATGTAATGCCCTACTGTCAAGTGCAGTCTCCTATAGCTCTGCACGTGCATTGCCAACTTGCAATTTTGCAGCAATCATCTTCTCAATTACCAAAGTAATGAAGTTAAACCAGAGCTAAGAACACTTGATGCCGATGATCATTGGACACATTTACAGAGATAAATTCATCCCTTCTAGATACCAGTTAGGACTACGTGCACTTCCAGGTACCAAGTTAAGACCAATGTGCTGGAGAATAAACTTGCAGGCAACTTGATGAAAGATGCCCGCTTTCAGGTTTCTCTAACACTTGATAGCAAAATTCCTCACAGGAGTGAAAAAATTGTAATCATTGCTAGGCTGTTATTGTCCAGCCATTTGTGAACATATAAGTCATTAAGGGGATACACTACACACCTTGTCTGCTCACAGTCTCCAAACATTTAAACAAATTTCAAATATAATTTTGTATAACTGAGTAATTTTGCTCGTGCTCTGTTTCAACAGATGACATAAATCTTTAAAAAAAAAGTTTTCTGGCAAAAGACATGCATTTCTGCCTTTCACCACAAAGGCATTTATTGTTTCCCCAGCTTGCTGTTCTAAGTTTCAAAGACCTCCTCCTCCAAACTCTAGCAGAATATGGGGGAATGTTCCTTTCATCAGTTCACAACAAAAATGTTTCTTTTGCATCTCCTTACACTTTGTATTTTATTATTGCTATTATGAGCGATAGTAAAATCAAAACACAAGTCAGCCAAAATAAGCTTATTTCTTCTCCTGGGAGCAACTCCATAATCTCTGAATTACGGGAAAAAACGAAGAATGTATTGCCCTGAAGAATAAGTAGGGCTTATAGGCAATTAGAAACACTGGTAAGGGAAACGTGTTATGACAGAGCAGCACAAATGCACGGGCACAAAGAAATCAAGTGCATTCTGAGTTACAGACAGATACCTAGAAGAGAAGTCAGAATTGTCAAGACAGAATTTGAGAAGTTGCACACATTATAAATTTTCCCACGTAAATCCTACCTTCACTCACAAGCACAAGCACACCAGGGTCATAAGGTTTCTCTTAGTGGCACTGTGTATGTGAATAAATTTATTCATATTAAAAAATGTCTTTAGGAGTGGGGTCTTTCCTTGTAGCTATACACTATCACATATTTACAGTGGCATATTTTTCCCTTAGATGGTTATTTGTGAAAATGGGCGAGGTGTCCTTATAAATGTACATTTATTTCTATGACAGTTCTCTCTGTTTGTGCTGTAATCTTCCCTCCAGGAAGAATTTTCTTTCATTTCTTAGATTTATGCTGCATGATAACAAGATCAAGAGGTTGGATACTCCCTGGAGGCTCATCTGGCTTACCTTCAAAGGCTATGCTTTTTTTGTTTTTCATGCCACAGCCACTTTACTTTCTGTTCCTTAGTGTGCTCACTAAACACTAAAAAAATGCCACTCCTGCCTTGGCTCCTGCACTGTCTCAAAGTGACATTCTCTCCTGTGGTTCAGTAGTAACCCCACTCCTTTCCTCAAAAGATTTGCAAGAGGTTTTTTTGTATGTATGTCACACAAAGGACAGAGTCTATGGTTCCTTTTATTTAGTTCTATCAGTGATTTTATGAAGCTAGCAAATTCAGTCAATGTGATCTCGAGGAGGTTTTAACCACCCTAAGAGAAGGTCATATGAGCACAGAAATTGCACAGAGAAACCTCACAGCTATTTTCTGAATGTGGGCATTAGGTAAACTGGTCGAGGGCAGCTTCCAAAGCACAGTACTAAGCACCCAGACACTTTGGCGGGGGTACTGGTTTGGTGCTTTTTGTGTGTGCTGCTGAGATGCACAGATTGTGCGGTAGGAAAAAGCACTTGCTCTAATTAGCATTTTTCCCCATACTTTTTCATTGCTTTTACTCCTTCCACAGAATGATACAAGGCACTGCATGACAGCGCTCAGATTGTATTCCTCACCCTAAGCGTTTGCCTGCATCTGCATTTCTGGTGTGCATAGGAGAGCATGTACAAAGGGAAGAGCACGTTCTTATGTGGTGGTGAAATCAACATGAGAGAGTCACATTTTTTATTTTGGGAGACATTTTCTCTACTTTTCTGTTACTCGCGAGAGTTTTTAGTTCCTCTCTGCACACTGAGAAAGACAGAAAGGGGAGGGAGGGTCAGTAGAACAGGTCAGAAGAGAATACTGGCCTTCAAAATATGTTTTGAGATATACCACGCATGACGGTCTGTTAATATGGCTTAGTATTGCCAGACCTGGCAGGAGTTTGCCTGTATTTACACTGCTGGCACTAATAGCCAGTGACCTTAAAGATAAGCTTCTAAGGCTGAGATGTGCTTTTCTCATGTGCACAACTATTAGATCATATTTCCAACAAGTAGTGAAGTACTGTATGAGAAGACTTCTGTATCTTAAGAGTTTTAATTTCCTTCTCTTCAACAATTTCCTTATCTTCATGTATTTTTCTCAGGTAGAACACTTGGCACCATGCTTTCTACACAGCAGTAAAAACAAAAAGCTTGCCTCTGTTGGGCTTAAACATCTTTCTTAAGGATGCTTTTGACCCTTAGACAAGTGTCTCTCACCTTCACAGTAATTCAGTGTGGTATTATCACGTACCAATATTATTTTGGTGATCCCTTACTGGGGAAGACATTCAGCTAATTACCATATCACACATATGGAAATTTCTAATTTACAGTCATAAAGTAGGCAAGCAATAAGTATGATATGGTAAGACAGTTATTCCACTAGTCCTGTAGGAAGCTAAAGGAAAAAAAAAAGGAAAAAAAACTTGTAGGTGAGCCATCAGTAAAACTGATGCCATCAGTAAAACCATCCAGTAAAACTGATGCAACAGGTCTGCCATGTGGGACAGAGACAAAACACCACTCATCTATCTACAAACAGATTAGACTTCAGCTCAGTGTGGTCCAACCATCCTAGTAGAGAGGCACACAGAGGTTTGCACTCTGCTTGGAAAGGCATTATGACACAGCCCTTCTCTGGCTACATCCAGTCAATCCGCACGTGGCAGTGATTCCAGGGCTTGCCAGTTATCACTATACAAGTCAAGATCATCTGGAAATACTGACATTAGTAAGCATATGCTATATAGCCACTGTCTACTTCTTGTCTGCAGCCTGCTCCCTGCCTGCAGCCTGCTCCTTGCCTGCCTTTTAAGTGTGGGCTGGGAAAAAAGGGGCTGGAAGTAAGGTTAATATTCTCAGAGAAATTCATTCAACCTGGCTGTCCTCTGCCCTGTGGGCTCCTTGCAGCTTGCTAAGGAGTGGGAAGCATTCCTCAGGTGGTGGTAAACATCTCTCCTAGTACCATTTTCACCATGGGACTTAGCATACTTCTTGACTGCACATTTTATCTCGAACAAAGTGCAATGCTTTTCTTTTCTTTTCTTGTATTTTTAAAGCGATCCCTTGCAGCTGATAGCTGTGAAAGTTTATCAGAATATTTTGTTTTATGCAAATGACAACATACTATTCATTACTGTTTATATATTTGGTTGGTGTGTTGCATGTTTTTGAAGCAAATATTCACGTTCAATGACACCAGTAACTGCAGAAAGAAGGTGTCCCTGCATCCACTTTCAGGCTGGTGAAGCAGAACACAGATATACTCACAATACCTGTATCTGTATGAGCCCTTCTCCTGAAAGAGTCAAAGCTCTTGTCAGAAATGATGAAACTGCTAGCAAAAGCACAGGCTTTTTGGCTACCTTGCCACTGTTTTCACTACTTCTGTCACTGATGTGTAAATGCACAAGAGAGAACGCATTATACAATAACTTATCATATGACTCAATTTTGCATCGGCTGAATGTGAAAGACTTTAAGACATTTTAATGTTACAGGGCTGCTGAACTGAGCCAAAAGAGTCAACAATACAAAGCTTTGTTCCCTGGCTTCCGAAGCACAGTATTTCAAATACTCAAAAGAATGCAGAATTACAGAAGGTCTCAACATGCCTTTGCTTTAAGGCAGGGCTGTTTGACACCTATATCCTTTAAAGCACTGTTATTTTAATCTGATGTCTTTAAAGACCACTTGAAATAAAGCCTCATTCGTTTGCTCATTATGTTTTCTTCAGTTTGTGAAATGTAAGCCTACTCTTCCTCTGCATGCTAACTAAAATAAATATGGGTCACTGGTGGCTGACTTCCTAGAGATGCTCTATGGCCAAACAGAAGCAAAGGGAGGCAGGGGCTGGCAAACTCTTTTGTTGCCTATTGCAAAGCCAACAGCGCAGTAATCACAGGTTTCTTTGTAAGAAATGGTGGCCATTTCCTCCCGCCCTTTCTTCTGCTATGCAGATGTACAACAAGAGGCATAACATAGGGCTTCTGATCCAAAGCCTCTTCCTTCCAAATCACAACGGGTCATACTCATTTTAACTATTCTCCCTCAGGGAAACTGGAACAAAAAGGGTGAGAAGGTAATGTCTGCAAAGACTAATCAAGAATGCAAGCTGCACCATTGATATGATCTTTATAATCAAGTACCATATGATCTTTATCAAGTGGATGTCCTCAGAGGAGCTCTCTCCCTTGCACGCAGAAAGGAAGCACGGTGTCCTTGCTGCAGTGCTTTGTTTGTCACAGATCTGAGAAGGTAGATTCTGGGATGTAAACAGCTAGGATTGAGATGGCTCAAAGCAGATATTTGTGGCTGTAGGGTTTGTTGAGAGTACAGCACCTACCTTCCATCCCCAGCATCTGAAAGTTCTTGGGGACAGATCCGATGCAGTCTCCTACAAGGTGCTATCAGCAGCATAACTCCGCTGACAGCACAGTGTCAAAAAATGAGGGCTGAGCTGCTGTGGAAGTAGTGGGCGTTAATCATGGTCCCAGCCACCTCTGGTACTGCTCGGATCAGTACTCATCTGAATGGTTCTAAAGGATTTGCTATTTGAACTCTCACTTTCTTTTCTGGAATATCAAGGACTTTGAGCTCCCTGCAAACACACGCACACATGTCATTTCTGAAGAAGCTTTAAGAGAGGAAGTTGCAATGCCTAGTCTCTTCTTGCTATCCTAAAAACAGACTGGAAGAACCTTGGAATTTCACCTAAAGGAAGAGCTTAAAATAGGTAACAATGCCCTTTCGAGTCATTGTTCTTAGTCACTAAACATTGGCCTAAGTAAACAATCAGGCACCTCACATAGAAAGCTTGTGCACTACCTGCAGCACTTCATGCTTGCAAGCACAGAGAACACTACCTGTTATTTGTTTTTTAGTCTCTATATCCCTGGTGTTTCGGAGTACACGGAGCAACAGGGGGATCCCTTTCTGCTCTGACACTTCCAGCTTGTTGTCATTGTCCTCAAATACCAAGTTTCTCAGAGCACCACATGCTGCTCGCTGAATGTCCTCATTCTGAATGTCAAGAAGCTGTAAAAGTTTGGGAATACCACCAAGTGAGAAAACCTGTGAGGAGACAAAACAGAGCAGAGAACAACTAGATATTGAAAATGACAAACTTCAAAAACAAAAGAACCTAAAACAAAAACAATAACCTTAACCCAAACCTGTAAGGACGTTTTTCATTTGCTCCTATTTGAAAAACATGAAGCACAGATCATCAATCTGACATGACTGTAACTTCTAGGTTTTCATATGACTCACAGTTAAAATCCATAACTGAGGGAGACATCACATTTTAATAATTAAATGTGAGGGAATGAAACTGGATCTGTTACAGCTCTGCCACAGATTTGTACTCTCTGACAAGACATTCAATTGCTCTGTATTTTAGCTTTTATGTTGGTAAAACAGGACAGTAATGGTGCAACTCTGGTGATACTTGAGATTTAACTCTGGAACATGTATAAGCTGCGTTGAGATTTATGGATGTAAAGTCTTCCTGATATGCCAAGTTGTTACTTTTTCTTAGCATCTGGTTTAAAGGTAGTATTTTTCTTTGTTAACTTCTGTGCCTGTGTTGGATGTGTGTTAAAAAAAGAATACATTTTAGTCAGTACTTCTTATCTGTGGCATACTGAGAAAAATCTAGTAAATGTATATTTCAAAATGTAGATCATTCTACACTGCAAAGTAGCTAACTACTGAACTACCCACACCTAACAAGACAGTACTCTTCAGCGTCTAATTCTTTAGAAAACAAGGTTTTGGCCCCAAATGAATGAAGAATTAAAAGGACTTTTTATTTCACAGCAGCTGTGGGGAAACAAATAGTTCCCAAGTTCTACATGTTGTGGCAAATGATGAATCCCGTATGAGCTGTGATGTGGTATAAATAAGACTTGACTTCTTTAGGAATGAGTTTACTACAGAAAATAACTGACATTCATGTCCAGTTGAGGATGATTTCCTCTAGCATTTCAAATTGCCATATGGTTTTGTGGACAAACTCATCCTTGTGTAGAATTGACAGTACATGAAAGACTTAGAAATGTGATACAGCTGTTTTGAGCAGTCCAGAGCTTAATGATAAAAAGAATTTAATCTGACCAACAGGTGCTGGGAAAAGGAAGAAATGAAATGCAACAAAATCTTTTGCCCTTCATGCTGTGTCAAATTACGCTGCCTGCCTGTCTTTCCTCTGATTCAGTTGAATAAAAGGTAGTTTCTTGCTACTACACTGCTGACTTGATTCCCCCTGCTTTCAACAATCATCTTGATTCTTACAGAATGAACTACAGAAATATTTGTCTTAAAGCAAATGGAACATAGGACTCTCTGAAGGCACACTGACTTACTTTGTTACTTTTGACACTGCTTCCTTAATTTTTTTTCTTTAAACAGTTATGCAGGCTTTCTGTTGGCAATTTTAAGTGTAAGTGATCTTCTGTTGGTAATTTTAAGTTTAAGTGATCTGTAGCTCTTGTAAAACAAAGTGGTGCTACTTGGAGCCAAATGCTGAGAATTTACAAAAGCTGTTGACCTAAATTCTCATCGGCAGACAAAATCTGCCAAAACGCTGTAAGACCACATGGTCACAAGAAAAAGCCACTAGACTCACAGACTATGAGGTAACAGGGAATAAAGCATTAGGAGACACAGAGAGGAATGCATGTTGATAGGCTACATAGGGGACAAGACAATACCAACAGGAAAAAGTCTGACAGGCACCAAATAGAGAAACTTAGCTAGGATGTGTGGGATGGACAGAAAAACAGAAAATGGCTTCAGTCTGACTGCTCTGGTTTGAACTTTTCCCCATCCACCCGTTTTTCAGAGAAGCTGTCTGAGAGATGTTACCATCCTAAACCATCTTCAAATGTTCAATTCAGAAGCTCTGTCCTGAGATTGAAGTTAAGGCTGTCAGTCATGCTAGTGCTTTCTCCAAAACAGCAGTGATTTTTTTTTTTTGCTTTTTTCCCCCTGCTTTCACCTACTGTGGAGCAAGTTAAAGCTACCAAAGGACTGAGTGATGTTGGACTGTCACTAGACTGCACATGGAGATAAGGCTGAGATAAGGCTGAGACAGCATAAATTATGAAACAAAGCAAATGTAAGAAACTTTGATACAATAAAATAAACAACCACCTCACGTATCAACGTACAGAACTGCCCAGCAAGAGTACCATAATTCTATCCTATACTGAAATTTAAAGAAAAGGAAAAAGAGAGTATTTCAGATATAATTTTCTCAAAAGGGCATAAGGGACTTACCAGTTTGGTTAATTTATCCTCTGCATTAATGCATTTGTGCAGTCCTAGCAAGCCCTGAAGCTTAGATAACTTTGCACCATATTCCCAGAACTTTCCCTTATTTCTGTACCAGTGGTGTTAACTACATCAGTCAAAAATGACAGAGGGGAGCAATTAAACCGATAAGACTTCAGTTCAGACTACATGACTTATGCGTAAAGGCAGAAAGATTTTTGTTTGTTTAGCCTAGAAAAGAGCAGATTAAGTGGATATACACTTAGTTGCCCTAAAGCATATGAAAAATCATTTTACGGAGGACAGAAACAGACATTTTTCACCATATTCATCAAGACAGAACAGAAACTAATTAACTTAGATTACAAAAGGAAGACTTAAGTTACACCTTATTGGACAGGGTAGTATAGTTCCTTTACCATCTTGTGGGATCCTAATTGTTGTGCTTTTTAAAAAGCTGCTCAGAAACATCTGTAATTACAGATGGTCTGGATGAACTCTGGATTTTCCTTCTTACCCTACATCTCCATGCTTCCTATTACAAAATGCTAAAGACCAGTCTTTCGCTGGCATCGATCAGTGTCATTCCACTGATTTAAATGAATTTGCAGCAAAAAGCATCAGCACAGTCTAGGGAAAATATTCAACATCAGTATCCTACAAGGTTTCTTGAAATGTCTTTTTTCACGTTGGCATGCAGTGTTATTTGCTTTACCTGATTGAAACTGGCATAAAAATAATTCCTTACCTTTCTTCTGGCTTCTGCTTTCTGGTAACACTCATGCTGTATGAAAGTCAATGCAGCAAGAATCCTAGGTGGTGACTGTGTATTTTCACTCTTCAGTATGCTCACTGCACGCTCCAAAGTCATCTCACCTTCTGGGCTCCTAAAAGTACAGATACACAAGATACAGTGAAAGAAGGCTGCAAGAAAATGGAAAACATCAGCAGATGAAGTACTAAGACCTAAAGAAGGCCAAAGCAAAATTAGAATGTCTTTTACTGATGATGAGGATATCCTGATGGATTATCTCAGTAACGTGATGGTAGCTTTGTTGTATTTGTTGTCATGTCTTTTCTCAGCTTCTCTGTTTCTGTTTGCTTTTCTGAGCTTATACAAATTTCCCCAGTTTGAAACAGATGGGCAAAGCCTTTTGCTGGTGGGACAAAATTAAAGTGCCATATACTAAATCAAATACGTATATTGCCTGTGGTAGGACTACAGACATATTAGCCATCTTCCCCCTAGTTGCCAAAACTTTTGCTTAAATAGTAATTGCATTGGATAACCATATCAAAAATTGGAAAAAAGAGTCACCACACGCATTTTATTTTTTCTCCAGTAAAGGGAACATAAAGCAATTCACAGCAGCACAACTGGGTGGACTATTCAGGATGCAGTAGCTCTGGGATATACGGTCTTAGTCCCCAGGCTTTCTACTCAACTTTTCTTTCAAACATTCCCTACCCAGATTAAAAAAAAAAAAAAAAGGGCATTCTATTTTCTGGTTGAAACCAAGTAATTCTGCAGAATCGCATCACAGACTGGCCAGATAGGGACCAGACGGCAGTTTGTGAAAGACAGTGAAACAAGTCATGGGCAATAGCTCTCTGCTTCAGAGCTACCAGAATCAGAACATTTATTTGAAAATCATCTCACTAAGTGCATCTAAAATGAGAAATCTCACTACAATTACCTTACATGGCAAAACAGGTGCTTGGGATATAAATTTGCTTACATTCAAATTCTGAGCTTTTGGATTTTTTTTTTACTTTTAACCAAAATAAAAGTTAAAAAATAAATGATGTTCAGAAGAGTGAAATATGAAATATTTTGATACTGATTCAACAAAGATATTTCTAAAGCATGTGTTTGTGGACTGCATCAGGAGTCAATAGGTTCTTCAAGCTCTGAGACTATCTCAGTAATGGACTGTCAGGAGCTAACAGCCTAGAAGTTCAGGTTTGCCCAGTAATGGGCTGTGGATGAGCAAAGTAGACAAACTAGGAGGTAATTAGGCGGATTTCTCATACATAGCCTTACTACAAATGCACTGAAATCAGACTGCTTTCCTTAGAATATTTATGATGAACTGACAAGCTCTGAGACAAAAAAAAAGGATTTCGTTAGAACTTTCCTTGCCAACTTCCACTGTAAATCAACATTTATTATTAGCAGAGTTTCATCACAAGGCAAAAGATGGCTACAAGGACAGTAAAGAAAACAAAAGCAATATTGGTGCTCATGTTGCAAATGAAACTATAGTCCAGTACCCTGAGGTTTCCACATGCCTTTTTATTTCCATTTGTTATAAATCAACGTTATTTCCTGTCTTCTCCCCTCTTCTGAGTTAGTGTTTTGAGCAAATATGCTGTATATACAGATGCTGCAGCATGCTTGTGCAAGACGATGATGAAAGATGAAATGAAGGAGACAGTGTGTTGAGGATGTCAATGGAGAAGTTAAATCAAAGTGAAATTAAACACAACAACTGTTAATATCTCTAGTACCCTGGGCTCTGGTTTGTCAGTGCTTATAGCGTCTAGATTTTCAGGGCTTACTTCAGGGCCCTGACCTAAAACAAAGCAGTTTCTAAGTTACTCCATGTTGCAATTCTGATACACTAATCAGAAACCCACTCGAAGATCTTAAAGTAATGGAAACAAGCCAGATCATCTTTCTTATTCTTTTAAGTGGAACAGAAAAACAAGCTTTTCAAGCTTGGTTTTTAGCCAGGTTTCCTAAATCAATGAGGTTTTTGTGACCCTGTTCTGCATGCACCCATGTGAGCATGTCTGCCTGCCTGTCACTGCAGTAACTCTGGAAGCCTTGGGACAGTGTTAATCACTTTTTACAGAGAGGCAGAGACCTGAGATGATTTAAATAGTGAGTCACTTCGGTGACTAATGAAGAGAGAGGCTCTATCCATGCACTTTCTAAGGTCAAGATTGCTGCATGAGCTGGTGATCCCTCATGGGGCATTAGGGACATCCATGTGGGAACTCAGCCTCAGGATGGCAGTCAGCGCCTACAGCCATAAAGGTACATCAGCAGTCACCGGCCTGTGAGGCTGAGATAAATGGATGGATGTATGGCCAGAGAGCAAACTTCTAAGTGCTGTACGTGTAGATCTGCACTGAGACTAAGAGTAGCCCATGATTCACCAGAACTGTCCCTTCACGGCTGATACTCCTTCATATGTAGTAGCTAAAATCTTATTCTCTCTTGTGCGCTGTCATATTAGGATTGCTCTTCATTAGGTAAGAATAAAATTTATATTTACTAAAATGAATAATAATAATAATAATAATAATAATAATAATAATAAATACAATAATAAAAGATGCAATATAGCCTTTGACCCTCAATGGTATTCATAAAAGTTAGAGCACTCTAACTTTTGTCAAAAGAGAATTTCTTGCAATGTTTCTCTCCTACCCTCAGAAAGTTTACAGGCAAACTAATAGCCACATAGCTAATCAACAAGTGTAATGACAACAAACAAATGGACTTGCAAGCAATGGCTGTCAAACAAAACAACAGTTTGACAAATGGTGACTTCATCTTAATTACCCGAGTATATCATTTCTGAGATATACCATCTTGTTTGATCATTTTGTCACAGCTCGCAGGTCTGATTCTGTAAGCAGTTGTTTCCTAGCTTCAGGCTGGAGCCCTCTCTTTCCTAAGCCTTTGATATGAGCTTGCTTTTCACTGCTTCATTCTACCAGCAAATGCAAAGATAGTATTTCTATAGGCTGATTTCTCTGCACTAATTTCATAGCATGAGCTAAGTATTCTACAGAAAGTTTGAAAATGCACTTATGCATATTTTAAATTCTATACACAGCTAGCCTGCACTTCTCTTTAGCCTTACACAACTATTTTATAACCTCTCAGTTAACGTTGGAAAGATCTAAATTGTAAATTATATAAAAACGTACAGATTTCTGAAAAAAATCAAATGATTTGGAACATGGAATTATCTTTTTTCCCTTACATTATTACAGGAACAACAATTAGCATCACATAATGCAACCTTAAAATCAAAGAGAATGGGAAGCGACAAGAAATGTGAAAGTCCTTACTAACACCTTAGACTGAGAAGTCTCGTGTGAAGAAGCTGTTGTACTGACAGAAGAATGACAGACTTAACTGAAAGAAATGTCTGGTTTGACAGCAGGGTACCCAAAGGCAAAATGTAGTCTATTAGGTTTTAAATACTTCATTCTACGTTAAACTGAGCAATAGTTAACCATGGATGAACCACAATGTACTACAACCAAAACAGGATTTAAGCATCAAGTCCTTCTAGTGACGAGAATTACAAGGGAACTTACCACACATGTATTTTTATACATCATATATGTGGATATCACATGTACTTTATTACCTAAGCTTATGTAACAAACACAGAGTTCATTCAGCTAAATTGGCTATGGTTTCTTTCTTACTGTTTAAGAATTCAGTGAAACAAATCTCTTTGGGGAATTATATCCTACATACTATTCTTCACTAGCCTCTCGTTAATATAAGCTCTTATATATGTATACTTATATTTTTATATAAGTATACTTACATTTTTAAACTTTGGGTAAAATAGAGTCCTTCATCCCACCCCAACTCAAGACAGCTACGAATCCAAACTACAAACTACGATATTTGAAAATACAAGTTAAAAATTCAGAAGTACGGAGATAAACGAAACCTGCAAACATTTGCCTCCAGTTGTTTTCCTCTGTAGTTTCCAGTAAAAAAATGAACTGAAAAACTTAAGGAGCTACACTATTCAAAAGGTTTCTGTTGGGTCACAAACCTTCCACCTGGAGTTCAGCATGGTCTCAAGCAAGCCACATGCACAATGACAGAAGCTGGATATTTACACAGTGCAGATACGAAAAGCACTTTGGCTGGCATCTCTGCAGTGAGATAACTAAATTCTAGTGTCTGCATCTGCAAAACAAGAACCAAAATTGCTCCTACACAAAATTAAAGTAGCTAGCTGTGGCTTAAATGCACTCAAGAATGTACTTCCAGTTAAGTAAATGATTAAGTCAATCCATTATAAGCCTATCTGTAAGTTGTCTTCTTGAAAAACAAAGTCTTCCTATTTTCAACATCATTACTGCCAAATCTTTAGCTGTTGTCAGCTCCCAGTTGTGTTTTCTGAACTTACGTGCTGCAAAGACTGAATCTTTAGGCCATATCATTAATACCAGATCTCTGAACTTCTGGATCACCAATCAGCAAAAATTTTGATCCAGATTAGACATGGGCAAAAGATTATACATTTGTAAAACTAATCACAGCATACGATACATAGTTTATGAAAGACAATACCTGATCTGTATACAGCAGTGATATCAGCTGATGCCTAACCTGATACGGTAGCAAACACAGAAAAGAAAGGCTGCCTTTGGAAAAATGAACTTAACAGCTGTGCAACTGTGGAAAAAAGGGACATTTCTTAATAATGTTGTTAGTAATAACACCACAATTAACATACACAACAAACCTTGGGATCCTCTTTGGATTATGAAACAACAATGGAAACTGCAGTAAACAGTGTAAGTAACGATCTTCTGTTTACTGAATGTTTTGTTCTGTCCACTGAAACTTGGAACTTAGAGTTCTCAAAATACTCAGACTTTTCTAAAATGAAAAGAGTATTCACTTCTTAACAGAATTTCAGCACTGATGGACAAATTTGCTTTTTGAAAATGGAACAATTCAGGAAAAAAGTCATTAAAAAAATCTGAATGCTTCTAACATTTTAAATAATTTTCTGAAATCTGAGGGCAGCTCTGGGAATTACTGCTATAGAGCTAAGAGAGCCTCAGCTTAAAATAGCATCCTCAGAGTTTGTAGATTCTCCTGGCAGGGAGAACCTTTGGGGTCCTGAAATTTAGAGCAGTCTATGTTCATTGTAGGGATGGTGCTACAGGCTAGCAGAGCTATGAGAAATTTCTGCCTGTGTTTTAACTGAAGTTTGCCAAAACCAGAGCGTTCCCTTGAAATGAGGAAGGATTTTTAACCGCTAAAAGCTGTTTCATTGGCAGATTTCTCTAGTGAGAATCAGAGTTGAAATCATCTGGCTTCTTATGAGCACAAATTCTGTCAATATCTTAGGGTGTACCATGATTTAGGTTGTAAATTACTCAAGGATTAAGTCTTGGCAACAGAGGGCCCCAAACTTGAACAGAAGCTGTGGACCCTGCAGTATGTACATATACATACACTTTTTCTCTCTTTCCTCTGTTGCATTGCAAGTGGATTTTTAAAAGCAAATCTACTCTTTGTGTCCTCTGCATTGACGTTTTATATACTGTGCTGGCTGGCCAACCAATAGCTGGCAGTCCATCTTCTGTTTTTAAACAAACAGATTCTTTTCAACCATGAACCTCCCAGGTAACTGTGAACCACAGCAGATTCTGCATCATGCTTACCCTAGCTGAGATCCACTGATGGTGACTTGTTCACTCTGCAGGAGACCATTTCTTCCTGCTGCTGCCACAGCAGCTGTCAATGGCATCCTCTTCCCATCTGTTTCTGCAGCCACAGTGGTTACTGAAGCTTGGTGAGAAGCTTCCCTCCTGGTCTGGGTGCTTCTGAAAGTAGTTTGGTGCCAGCTGGACCTCAAAGATTGCCTGTTCTGAGACCCAATATGGGAAGCAACTGGTGACCTGACTTGTCCTGTGGGACTGCCTGAGGTCAGGTAGTTCTCTTTCTCCAAAAGGTTGGTCATACTGCGACTGTTGCTTACTTGCCGGTACAGAGGTACAGTGGAGCTGGGGAGGACACCATCAAAGACTGTGTCATTAAAAGCTCCCATGTGGGATTGCCTTTTAAAAGACCGTCCCCTGTTCACCGAATCATGAAGAGCGTAACCAGTAATCTCAGATCGAGCATATCTTGGTGGGACAGTCATGTTGGATCTCCTGCTATCTCCATGCCTCATAGAGAATCCGGCTTGAATCCCTCTGTCATAATTAAAATCACTGGAAACATATGCAAATCTCTCAGGGCCTCGTTGGGGAGAAATCTCTAATCTCTTCAGAGGTTGCCTTTGAGATCTCTCTTCCATCGTCTTGTAAGTAGTTCTAGACCCCCAGCCATTTGTATAAGGGGTTGGCGAAGCCATCTGTTCAAGGGTACATAAAAGAACAGGAGCCATGGCAAGATCACAGCATTTAAGATTAACAGCAAATACATCAAGCCAAAAAGAAAAGATAAAAAATGTGAGGTCAGTTACCAGAAGAAAATCAAATGGGAACATCATCAAAACGGTACATGAAAAGGGATTCCGCTACACTTCTTTGCATCTGCCTAATGAAAGTAGAAACAAGCATAGTCTAAACATTAGGAGACAAAGTCTAAGAGTCTAGGCTTCTACTGCTAACTCGAAATATGCGTATAAGTCAATTGCCTACAAGCTTGGATAAAACCATATCTGTGTGGCCAGACTGAAAACCCTTACTTTCGCTGTGGAAGAGCTACCGATGGGTATAATGGACACACAAAAGGAGCAAAGGTTACCAAATCTAGTAAGTATGGGTTCCGATCATCGGATAAATTTGTTTATTATACAGGAGCTATGCAAGGACATCATATGTTACTGTTAGTTATCCATTGTTGCTCTTTTCTAAAAAATAAGAGACTCATCAAAGATTTTGGACTGGATGACATGTGAGAACAGGGAGGACAGAGAAGGAAATGTAGTTAAGTAAGCCGTTGTACCTCTAGCCATACAGAGCCAGAGATTTTTAATTAACTAACAGGCCGGCAGCTGGGCTATTTCCTTTAATGAGCATAAGTACAGAATAATTCCTGCCTCATCTAAAGCTGAGACAGAACTGGGCCTTCCATATACAGCTATTGTACTGATGGACTCTATTTGAGTATTCCCATTCACTAGTTGAATTGGTTCCAGTTCACTCATGTTGATCATACAGCAGCATTGCTATTGAGCTATGTGTTGATTTTCAAGTCATGTGGTTGCCCCTGCAACTGGGTTCCTATCAGTTATGACCAGAGTCATGAACCAGCAGAGCAGAAAATCAATTATTTATTTTAGCAGTTAAGGCATGAACCCAAGACAAGTGTGGTCACTATAAGAAGTGGAGTTGTAATTAGAAACAGTTTAGAAACACTATTATATTAAAAGGACTCTAGCACTGAGATTCTTGTAATGCTTAAACAGGTTACAACAGGATTATTTAAAATGATAAGGAACACTCCACCTGTCACGTTGAAGCTAATGCAATCTGTTCTCCTGTGGTTTTGGATGCTTAATTCCCTAACCTCTTTCATCATATTCCCAACTCCAACCCATGTGCCCAACATGCTGTCACTTTTCACCCCACAGGATCCCTGAGCTCCCTCAAGCAACTGCTAACTCTTCGGCTGGGTAAGTGGCAGCATGGCCTTGGAGCCACTTGGAGCTACATATGTGCTGACTGACCCACAGTCTGTTGGGATGGATAAAGATCTGACATGTAACAGCCTTTGTCTTAGCGGGGTGTTAACAAGGTTTTTCATTTTCTGCTCCGATGCCAATTCTCCCAAAATCAATAGATCTGCAAAAAGTCTGTCAAATTGAGCTGAATTTAGCCACTGGGATCAGAAGTCACCAGAAGGGGGAAGGAATGTTAACAGACAGGTACCTCAGTAGCTAAAACCTCCTTTAAATAGTAAACAAGCAAGCAAACAATCTAACGTTGTAATACCATTTAACAAAATGAGTCAACTATACATGTGATATTATATTTATTTCTATTCATCGCCTCCTTTTCCTCACCTGGTTTGATTGATAGTATGAGAAACCATATTGAGCTCTTGGTACAAAATCATTTTCAGTAATCCCCATGTTATAAACATGTTCTGGAACACTGGAAGCACGGTGTAACCTGCCTGTAATCAAAGACTAAGATTAGTAAGATTTTAATAAAACATTATATTACCATAAAGAATGATTTACAGTACTAGGGAAATGACCCAGTACACAATGCTAATAATATATACCAGCTGAAAAGCAGACAGGGAAAGGATGCAAAGATGTTTGTAGTCTGTGTATCATGTTCAGAATATGGCTAAGCAAAGCCTTCTTAAGACACCAGGCCTTTTCCAGTTTCTTGTTTATTTTACGTAAGAGGAGATATTTTTAACTCTTAGAAGTCTAAGTCAAACATGGGTTTATACCCCTGTTACTGTATACCTTAGAGGTGCAATTTTTACAATACACCATTGCAAATGAATAGCATACACTGAATGTAAACTGTTTTCTTCATAGTTGCCTACTTCTGATGATGATGTTTCTTTTTCCTCAGGCTCTACTTTAATGATAATATATTGGAGCAAGCAATGCTTTGTTCATCAGTGCTGCTCAGTGCTTCACCCAAAGAACACAAGAGTCCATGAACAGACTCTACAGTTTATGGAGACATATGACATATGATGCTGAAAAAGTGGGGGGGAGTTTAATGACACTTTAAATCTGTATCCGAAAGGTTCACTAATCCCACCAACAGTGTAGAATACCCAGCTCTGAAAATAAAACAGTGCATTGTGATTATTCTTTTTTGTTAAAACTTTATTCTTTTTTAATTAAAAAAAAAACAATTATCAGGCTGCTTTTTTTTCCACTGACACCATGCATCTTTACAGGAAAATGCTTCTGTTAGTACAAAATAATTTTAAAGCTTTGTAACAGATACTGCTGAAATGATTTTTTATTCTCCTGTTATGAGAATCGGCCTACAGGAATATAAAAACTACAAAGATGATTAAAGAGGTGAAACAGAAGTCAAAAGCTGAAGGCAAGACATACCCCAAATCTGCCACAAACGGGCCAGTGTGTGATGTAGAAGTTTAGGTAACAGTGATTAACAAAGAAGTCAGATACACTGATTGGCCATGAATTTTCCAAATAGCAGATACCGCCTGAGCTACTACAGAAAATAAAGAACCCAATCATTAACTTGGTTAAAACTGATGAAGTTTCCACTTCTAAAAATATTAGGAGCCATGTACACAACAGAGCCCAAAACAAGCAGGTAAATGCCTAGCGGGATTTCTGAAAGCACCTTGTGTATGTATGCCAAACAGCTGAGGCTTTCAGCTTATGCAGTTAGGCTCCTCGCTTTATTAGGTGCATATGGGTTTCCTTAGGGACTTAAATAATCCTGTATCCTTGATCTTTAGTTACTGTAGCTGGTAAAAGGCTTGATAAGGATGAACCAAACAAGAACATAAGAATAATTTGCCAAGGATTCTCACTAGCACTGGTCCACTTGGATAAGACTAAATCTGTGCATAATAAAAATCAGTGTTTAACAATCTGAGGTCCAGTTCAATCATACTTTCCAGTTATTTTGCCTATTTAATCATATTTTCCAGCTCTTTTGCTTTGGCCGTGCAACACAGAATTAAACATGCATTAGGTGATTTGTTAAGACACATTCATTGTAACTTTGAGTCATGAGACTGAAATGATACAGTTTGCTCAAATTAATGATTTGGATTGTAAGAATTCCTACACTACATTAAAAGTCTGTGTGTTTCAACATAGCCCTTGTTGCCCAAATAGATGACGAGGCAGAAATAGGAGAGGGGCTTATTTTACACTGAAAAAACTTCCTGCTTAGCTCTGCCAATGGGTACAGACAACAAAAATCTGCCAATGTGTACAGACAACAAAAACCTGCACGTTCATACAACCTGTGTGATATAATTCTCATATTTCAGTTTCAAGCGGCCAATAAGACTCCATCTTAGTCTACTGCCTATGCCTCCTTTTTAAAGATTAACTTTATTCATTGTTATCTATGAAAATACTCTCATATAAGCAGTCTTTAAATGTACACAAACACACATACATATTAACAATGTTTCCTTGTTTCTTTACAATTAGTATTTTTGTCCAGTTCACTTTAACTAGTGAGAAACTGTTCTCTGTTACCTATCTACTTAGAACATAGAGATCCTTTGAGCAAGGCATTTCTTGATGTTTTAGAAAACTCTGAACTCTGTCTTTACTAAACTAATAACAAAATAATGAGGATTATAAAGCTGCCCATGAATGAGTGTAGGATAAGCTACATATCTAACAGTTGCCCTCTTTGCAAAAGCAAAATACAGTCAATCAGAAATCACAACAGTCAGATATCTTTGCTAAACAGTAGCTTTAAGTAGTCCTCCCTTTTTAACCTTCAGTCTTCCTGTGAACTATCCATCAGTAAAACAAAACATTTTTCTCTCTCAGACGTAAACACAGTAGACATTGGCTTCTGGAATTTCATTTTGCAGGTACAGTATCAAGTATATCTTACCATATCAGTAAATTATTTTGTGAGCATTTTACCTAAGATTTATTAGCTACATAAAACGTAATTTGTAAGATGGGCTGTCTACTTGTGCCAAAATCCAGTGTGCTAAAGGAAAAAGCAGTAACTGAAATGCTGCGTCTTCATTAGCTCTGAGATACATAACAGGTGATCTGATCAAAACTTGCATCTCTCAGTGAGGCTACTTCCAGCTTTTTTTCATCACAGTACAAAAGCCTACATGTTTCTCACACCTCTTAGTGTTACATACATTCAAAAATTATTAGGCAGTCCTTAAACACTCAGTGCATTGATTGAAAAGAAAGCAAGCCATGAAGGATTTTCTTAATATATTATGGGTTCATTTAGTACTACTATTAATATTTTCTGACTGTAAGACCTAGTAGTCTAAGTCTCACAGAAACTCTCTCTTCAAAAACTAAAAACTTGATTCAGTTACTCACCCATAGGGGTCCAAACCTATTTGACATGCCATAGGGAGAGCCCACTTGATTTCCAGGTGCCAGTCAGGAAAAGCATGGACTTCCTACAGGCTCTGTGTCATGTCTGTCAAACCATGCGGGTCCTTTGGAAACTGTGGGCATCTCAAATAGCAGCCAACACCCATGTGTGGGCAACTAAACTGAACCTTTATCTCACTCTCCTTTCTTTCCTGCCAATATGCAACCAAAGGAGTTCAGAACACTGGCTTTTTGGATGTGGTTAAGCAGCGGAGAAAAACTAAAACCTCTTCACTCTTCCTCACACCCAAAATAAAAGCCATCCAAGAATCACCTAATCTCACAAAAATTCTGATAAAATTTGGAGACCTGACAAAATAGTTGCACCATAAGGAAGGAGACTGAAGAGATGACTGAGAAAAAAATCCCATCTATTGTCACAGTGGCTCTTCTCAGACCTCCTTTGTTCCCTTGGATGTGGTATCCTGAATATCTCTACAGGCCTTGAAAGCTCCTCCCCAGTGATTACTGGCCGTACTGGCCACTGTTTCAGACAAATCAATCTCCTCTGTGATAGGCCTCCAAAAATCACGATGACAATAGGTGTGTCTACGTTATAATGATATATGAAGAAGATTACTAGTCTCTACTAAGGATACTAGGCGTATCAGATTCCTTTTACGTTCTGTATACTCTTATCTCTCAGTTATGAGTCTTTTTCAGCAATTTTGTATTTACATGGTTTCCACAAAAAACAAGTTTTGGCTTTAAATCCCCCACTGCAGGCATCAACATAATCATACCCTGTGCATACAGTCTATGAGAGACTGTGCTATTTTCAGGCATCCCAAGCACCCACCTGATGAATTTATATTGTCCACTCTTGTTTGGGGTGGGGTAATAATATCCTCAGCAGAGACTCCTTGTGTTCCTTGCTGCTGATTTGCCATCTTTTAATCCTTTTTCATACACCACCACCCATGGACTAAGATGGTGGCATTTTAACAATGGCATATCAAAAATTTCACTGAATCACTCAATCTAGAGATGAACGAGCCTTCTTTCTGGTCATTCCCTCTCATCGCTCTGCCAGTGCAAGCCAAAGGACTTTTTTCTAACATTTTGTACTTTGCACTGGTCAGTACCCATTTATACAAGTGCTCACAATTAAAGAAAAAGATCTCTTTCGGCTCAGGAAGCACAGGTGAGCAATTTAACGATACCAATGAGAAGCAGAAGAAACAAATACTTTTTGTCTACTTTCTCTTTCTACAAAGACACAACAACAAAACTACTATGAAGCAGTGAGCCTGGTCAAAAATCTATGAAACAGAAGACCCAGGATAAGAAATCCCTAAGAACCCCTAAAAAACAGTTTAAGAAAAACACTACAAAGAATTGTAAAAATGAAGAAATATAAGGAAGAAATAAGGCTCTGATTGTAACTGCCTTATATCTAATACTGGTCATTTGGAAACCTCCTAAGTTCATAAACACAAACCTGTGTCAGAGAAAGTATCTCTGCATAGACGGCAGTTCACTGGGCTGTTTGGTTTTGTAAGATGTACTACTAAATTCTGCCCTCATTTTATGCAGTAAAACTGAGAAGGTTGTACAGGAAGGAAGACTTTGTTCCAGGAATTACACTCAAGAAACAGGAATATCACAAAGGAATTTAAAAGCCAATCAAAACTCAGAGAGAACAAGATCAGAGGCAAGTGGAATCAGAAACGTAACATGGTTTAATCAACTCTTAAATTATACATGAAATAATCAATGCTATATGTGTGAGCTGAAAGCCACCACTCATTAACGTATATGATTCTGAATGCCATTTTTTTGAAGTACGTATCACTCCATGCTATCTTTCAACAGCTGCTCTAGTGGCTCACATTTACTTCCGCGTGGCATAATCTTTAACTTACAAAGGTATAGCAACTGATGAAGTGGAGAAGTTGCAGCTGTTGGCAAACTACTGCTTGAAAAAGGTTCGACAGCGTTTTAAAACGTCTCGAGGCAGCACATAATTTTAATCATTTTGCACCTGAAGGAATCCTCCAAGCACAAATCTGAGGATTATCTGAATTTCCATTATAAAAAGCAAGACACCTTCAAAAAACAAAGAAGGGAGAAAAAGGGCATAAAATAGCAAACAATGTGGGTGAGGGAGACAAAAAGGCTTTCCCATCTGAAGGTAATGTTTAAGCCTAAGCAGCCACCTTTAATTTGAAGCTTTAAGGAGAAGTTATGCTGCCTGATAACGTACTCTTTGTGCTTCTAAACTCCCAGTACTGTTGGTGGAAGCTGGATGTGCACAGAGTATACTGGGTAAGACCTTTATTACCACTGATTTGTTGCCTAATTTTAGGCATGTATGTGAATACTCCAGTTATGTATGTGCTAAGTACTTTGCTCAACAGGGTCTGAAATACTTCTACTGATAGGACAGTAGGACAGTTGTATCACAGGGACCTGCTCCTACTCCTTTTAAATCTTTACAGAGTTCTCCCTGTGACTTCGAACAATATGAGTTAAGACCCTTAGAGAGTATCTCTAGAAAATCATTATAATTTAGTGAAGTGGTATTTTTTGCATGTAAAATAGTGCACATCTTTAAAAAGCAGCTTATACACACAAATTGAAATGTTTTTCAAAGAATAGTCAAATTTTGAGCAAGTCTTTTAGGGAAAAAGCACATTTGGATTCACACACACTTATCCATACATTTTTCAGAAAAGTCAACATGTTGAACACATGACAGGCAGTTGACACATATTATATAGATATCTGAGATACAGATAGACAGATACATACATAGCTGTATCTATATATTGTGTGTATATAAATAAATATATGTATTTATATAAGGAATACATTCCTGCTCCATTTTTTCTGAGTTTTGCAGTAGGACTAAAAATGTGCGATGAATTGGGCAGAAGTATATGTTTGAAAGAAGAAAAGCAGAAAATCCTTTTATGTATGAGTAACACATGTAACACACATGATTTACTACTCCTGTTTCCTAAGCATGAAAGTATTGCTGTCTCAGAAACACAAAGTGCCCAAATACTTGATCTTTAGAAAAACAACGCTAATGAAGACAACTATCCCCTAATCCATCAGTTTTGTTAATGTGTTCCAGAGAAGGTAAGGGGAGCTAGGAGGACTGGAACTTCTCTTCATAGATTTTTATGCATAGTTTAGAGACGGCATCTCAGCTTCATGACACCAACTCATTTGTTAACTATCGTTTAAAAAGCATTTTCCAGAGAGGTCCTCTCCAGTACCAGAAAAACTAATGAAGTTACTCTAAAAATGTTCAGGAACCTTATTCAAACAAGAGCTTCCACCTGAGGACTTGCATGTGTACCTGCACACTGCTGAGCCGTGTATACCTGCTTATGTGATTCATGTTCCTATTTTTTCTGAGTAGAATATGTCCGCGCCTGCATTGTATGCATTTTTAGTCAAGAGGTGTTTTTTAGATGGAAGCCAGCTGAAGTACAAGGAAATATTTTTCTGTCTGACAAGACAGATGAGTGAAGTATATTTATAAACGTGAAGCCCTTTTGCTCAGTCTTTTGAAAACAAAAGGGGACAGCTTCCATAATGACAACTGAGCAACAGGGTATAATAACCTGCAAGTCAGTCATATCGTCCTATTTAAAAACAGGAGCAAAGTTTTCAGTATAATTAATTTCATGTTTGCAGATTTGTTTGATTTACTTGAAAGACAATGCATCTCTTTTCCATTAATACTGAAGACGAACCCCCCCCCCCCAGCAGCTTGCCTGAAACCCTCGGCACCTGACAAAGTCACCCAGGTGGGGCCTGACACTGCAACTGGATCCCCCTCGCATGATAGGTACCACCGCACGGTGGACCCTATCAAAGGATCAGGCCTGCTGACTGCAAGAGCTTAAGAGCAAGGACTGATTGACTTCAATTTGTACTGCGCACGTCAACGAACAGGGTAAATAAAGAATTTAGCAGCATTATCGTTCCGTTTCCTATTTATGCCTTTCCCAGGGTTATTTTGCCAAACCTCCTTTTTGTCCATTCTCTTCTACTTCAAGGTAAAATAGGGAAAACCATTTCCGACCATTTCTTTCCATTTTACTTAGCAAACAGGGCCAGAGGGTAAAACTTCAGTTATTAAAACAAGCACACTGCAACGGTTACGGCATTGGGAGAATTAAGCCTCGGCTCGTCTCTCAGGCAGCAGTACAGCTGGAGTGGCTGAGAGGGAGAAACACCTAATTCGCTTAACCAGAAAGGAAAAAAAGAAGGGAAAAGCGTGACACAGCTCAGATTTTCATTACCGGTGATGTCGCGAAGGGAAGCCGCTCGTACGAAGCCCGTTATTAAGCAAGCCCGCTCTCCGCCGGCCCGCAGAGGCTCTCCCCGCACAGCCCGGCTTTCACTCATGAGTCCGTTGGGAGCCGTTGGGAGCCGTTGGGCGCGGCGGGGCACGCGGGCCGCGGGCCGTTCACTCCGGCGCGGCGGGAGCGGGGGCGGCAGCGGCTTCAGGGAAGCCGCCGGCCGGGCCGGGCCGGGTACTCACCGTTCACCACCGAGCCCCTGCTCTTCCTGGCCAGCGTCTGCTGGACCTGCCGGTGGAGCCGCAACGCCTTCTCCTCGCCGGCTTGTCCGCCCGTGAGTTTGAGCCGAGCGTCGGAGGGCAGCGCCAGGCTGGAGCTGTCCAGCTCCCCCAGCATCTGCTGGCCCAGCACGGTGCGGATGTAGCCCTGCTCGGCGGCGGAGCTGTGGGTCGCCATGGGCGCCGGCGGTCGCCGCGCGGAGATACCTGTTGCGTCGCCGCCGCCGCCGCCGCCACCGCCGCCTCCTCAGCGCTTAGCTCGGCCGCGGAGGGACGAGCCCCGCCCGGCGGCCGCGCAGGTGCCAGGCTCGGCCGGCACCGCGCTCCTCCCCCGCCGCGGCGGGCGGCGAGAGCGGGGCCGCCCCCTCCGCTCCCCTCCCCTCCCTTCTCCTCTCCGCTTCCCGCCAAGGCCCCGCGCCGGCCCGGCCGCCTCAGGCAGCGGGGCCGCCCCGCTCCGGCGTGGGGGGGGTCCCCGCCCCAACCGCGGTGGGGGCTGGCGGAGAGGAGTTTTGCTGCTTCTGTCCCTCACCCTCGGGAGGCGTCAAAGAACAGGAAAAGCCCAGGCAGGAGGTGTTTGTTGTGTAGGTACGCACACACACACGTATACCCCACAAAAACCTGTATATACCTACCCGTTTTCAACGTATACCTCTTCTTATTCATTTATCCTAATGCAGTTCCTATTATAGCTCTTTTGGATTACTTTGTGTATTGGACGCATTTATATATTTTACACGTAGCTGCATTTCCTGCGTGCGGATATAATTGTTGACCTAAAAGTACGAGGGGGTGAGACTGTGCTTTGAATACAGCGGTGCCTGGCTGTGAAGGTAAAACTCTTGCAGGGACTGCGGTAGGCAGGTGGGCGCAGGGCTGCCGGCTTGGGAGGCTGTCATGCCGGCTGAGGTTTTCACGGTGCGGCGGGCGAGGGTTTGCAGAGGGAAACGAACCGAAGCCGCCTTCTCTCGATTTCGTTGTAAGGAAGTGGTGGGGCGATTGCACAGTGACAGGCTGAAAAAGCCCTGCTGGGTCTGCTCCTGCAGCTGTTTGGGCATGCGTTTTCTGTCAGAAATAGCCTCTCACGCGTCGAAATACAGCTAGGCAAATGGGGGCAGGATGAAGGCTTCACTTCTCATGTTACCGCAGAGCAGAACTTTGACTTAATGTTTAAACAAACACTAAGGAGGAGTCAAATGAAACATGCAGCATATTGTGGATGGGAAAGTGCAGGCTTTCATGTTTGCTTTGGAAGAAAGAAGAAGTCAAAGGTGAAGGGTTGCACAATTCCAAAAAATCCCTCACAAACTAAACACAGGTATTTTAGTGGAGAAGCTGATGTTTCTTAAAATCAAGTGAAAAATGTATGTGGCTTTTATTTGTGGCTGCTTCAGACAGACACTGGGACTCAAAACGAGCTGGTATAACTTATTTTTAATAGTACTTCAGACATGACAGTGAGGGCACAGAGTGATCCCAGGACACCTGGGGAAAAACCGGGACTGAGATCATCCTTATCTCAAGTTAAATCGTAAAGTAAGAAACGGGGGCACCGTATATAAAGATTTCCTGAAAACTCAGGACTCTAGGGAATTGCCTCCTGCTTACTGACACATGCTGTGGCATCAGAATCCTTCTGGCTCTGCGCTGGTTTACTTTTGTCCGTCTTCTGTTTTTCTTTAAGGGGAGGGAGGGAGCTCTGGCCTTTCCTGTGCCTTGGTCTGGCTAATGTCATCCCCTTTTGCTGTAATGTGGCATATCGCAGGAGAAGTCACATTAGTGGCTGCTTATAATATGTGAAAATACCTTCGGTGATTAAGAGAGATGGAGTGACGCGCTCCTTCCTCATAACCGAGGAGGAAAGGTTACTCATGGGAACAGAAAGGTCGGAGATAAGCTGTAGGGTACCTCCTGGGAAGGAGGATCAGGGATTTGTGGAGAAGGGGGAGCTGGTATGTGGTAAAACTGTGATGAGCAGGCAGAAAAATGTAACAGAAAAGTTGAAGCATAAGGATGGGCAGGATAAGGCAGGGAAAACAATGGGGAAGACACATCACAGCTAGGCAGGAATGTAAACTATGTTAGAAACTATGCTAGAACCTTTTACTGAAACACAGATAAGTCACAAAAGCATTTCCAGTAAACAATAGATACTACATTCTCTCTGGACATCAAGAATGGACAGGCACGTATGAGTGAGGAGTACTGAGTGAGGAGATTAGAAAACAGTTTAAAAAATGTGAAACATTTCCTCCCCTTCCCCCCTTTCCCTGCCTTTCCTCCATTCCTGAACTCCAGAACAGACATGAATTCTGATTAGTCTTTATAGTTGCAACCAATTCGGTTTCATGCACAAAATACATCTGAAATGGATTCAGGATTTAGAAAATACTCTTGTAGAGGGCGTGCTCAGATGCCACTGACATACTTACAGGTTTACAAATTCTTAGCACATTGGCATTGTGTGTGTTGGGAGAAACGTTGAATTATTATTATCTTGCAAGTATGTGTATGTGTGTTTATATGTGCTTGTGAGATCTGTGGCAAAAGGAATGGCAGTGTGCTCTGCGCCTAAAGCTCTTTCATGAGATTTCCAAGGCAGATTTCCTTCTCTGTAACTAGGAATACTAACTGGAAAGTTTGAGGTAGGGAGGAGAAAGAATCTGACCTGCACAGCATTTCTGACAATGCTTAGTAAAGATCTGAAATATAAATGAAATAAGACATTTTCTTGCACAAAGGAAATAAGATCTCATGTAACTGATTGCTCTATCAATAGAAATTGATGGTCTGCAAATTCTGAATTGCAAAAATTGCAAAAACTTTTTGACTGAATTGCAAAATTCAGTCAATTGCAAAAAATGAGTTTTTCTAGAGGCAAATAGTTTACCTGTGCCAATTTTAGACTGAAAGAGATGTAGTTGGGATTATCCCTGAATGGATAGCAACTTGTGATGGATGTTTGCTCATTAGATTTTTGAAAAAGAGATTTAATTTTGATGCATTTAGTGACTAAGAGATGAGGAATCACATACATAAGACCATTTTCTGTCCACTGTCTGATGGATTCAAGCAGCTCACAAAACCAGAAATTTCGTTATACACTTTGTTTGTTGTTCTTTACAGGTGTGCTTGGCCTAAACTATGCAACCTTTTCTTCATCAGAAGCCCCACTCAAGTAATATTAGAGTAGTAATATTTGTTCTTTCACTCTTCTTTCCTTTCCTCCCTTCCCCTCTTTCTGTGTTATGATTTAGATGGAACAAGCTGTTTTTGACGATATGCTGGACGGAGATTATTTTCATCTGCAGGGAGCTCAACGGAAACTGGAGTAAGTATAAACATTGCGGTGTTCGGTTTAGATGTGAAACAGCTCACCAGCAAGGGCTTCCTCTTACATGCACACAAAATTATTCATATTTGTCTCTTTAGGAAGACATGGAAAATGAAGTGTCATTCTTTTTTTTCCTTTTATTTGTACAGAGTTTGGATAACATGATTGGAAGTGTTATATACAAGTGTAGGATAGCCAGGAATAGCTGGGTTATGTCTAGATCTGACCTCTTTCTTCTAATTTTATTTGAATAACAGTGCAGAGGGAAAGTGAATTCTTCAGTGTTGTTAAAACCCCACTGAAGACAAAGAAGCCACACTGCCACCGCGTGTCTACTTTTTAGAACAGCACTTCCAAGCCTAATCCGTATTTCTGCCTTTCCTTTCTAGAGTATATCTTGCAAAGCTTTTGCTTTCTGTAAAATGTCTTGATTTGCAGTATACAAAGGAATGCGTTAACTGCTTGCTTAAAATCTGAAATCAGTATTGTATTGCAATTAATTTGTCACAGGAGATGGAACTGAAGTTCAATACAGCTATTTTTTGCACTAGGCACTGATACCCTCTTACAGAAACATATCTAAGTTTTTAATCTCAGCATCATTTCTGGAAGCAGTGAATCAGAAAAGCGTCTCATTTTAGTCCTCTAGAATCATTTAAAATAAAGATTTTTTTCAGAGCCACCTAGGGGGAAAGTGTTATTTTTTGCAGTGGTAAAAAGTGTATCAGCAAGTTTGCTGATGATACTAACCTGGGGGGAGTGGCTGACACACCAGAAGACTGTGCTGCCATTCAGAGGGACCTGGACAGGCTGGAGAGGTGGGCGGAGAGGAACTTCCTGAAGTTCAACAAAGGCAAGTGCAAGGTCCTGCACCTGGGGAGGAATAACCCCATGCACCAGTCCAGGCTGGGGGCTGACCTGCTGGAAAGCAGCTCTGCGGAGAAGAACCTGGGAGTGCTGGTGGACAACAAGTTAAGCATGAGGCAGCAGTGTGCCCTTGTGGCCAAGAAGGCCAATGGTCTCCTGGGGTGCATTAGGCAGAGTGTTGCCAGCAGGTGGAGGGAGGTGATCCTGCCCCTCTCCTCAGCCCTGGGGAGGCCTCCCCTGGAGTACTGTGTCCGGTTCTGGGCTCCCCAGTGCAAGAGAGACATGGCACTACTGGAGAGAGTCCAGCGGAGGGCTACAAAGATGATGAGGGGACTGGAGCATCTCTCCTATGAGGAAAGGCTGCGAGAGCCGGGCCTGTTCAGCCTGCAGAAGAGAAGACTGAGGGGGGATTTTATCAGGGTGTACAAGTATCTGAAGGGGGAGTGTCAAGAGGATGAGGCCAGCCTCTTCTCCGTGGTGCCCAGCGACAGGACAAGAGGCAATGGGCAGAAACTGAACCACAGGCAGTTCCATCTGAACCTGAGGAAAAACTTCTTCACTGTGAGGGTGACTGAGCATTGGAACAGGTTTCCCAGAGAGGTAGTGGAGTCTCCTTCGCTGGAGATATTCAAAACCCGTCTGGATGCGATCCTGGGCAATATGCTCTAGGTGACCCTGCTTGAGCAGGGAGGTTGGACTAGATGATCTCCAGAGGTCCCTTCCAACCTAAACGATTCTGTGATTCTGTGAAAATGTAATAGGAGTTCTCTGACTGACAGACTTGTGATAATAACAGTGTTAAGAGCCATAATGAGGACTTTCTACGTTAGCTAGAGAAGCAGCAGATCGCTTGAGGGAAGAAACACACCCACACAAAACAGCAATAATCTGCAGCTAGGTCTAGAAACATCATAAACCTTCACTCAGTCTTCACTTTGGTGAAGTGATTACGCAGGTGCTGGGCTTAGAACGTCAGGCCTTAGCCTTGAGCAAGCCAGCCTCCTGACTTTACAAGTATCATATCAAAACTGTCATATGGCCAAGAGCCACGCTTTATGTTTCAAGAGAGCCAAGGACTGCAGGAATTCATGGTGATCCTGAAGCTGGAGATAACAGTGGCTTAGCAGGCATATTCCTTTTCTGTTGTGTAGTAGGGCAGGACTAACTTGCACCGTGACCCAGGGTGTTGAGGTAATGCTGATTTCAGCAGTCTTTCTCAATTTGTTTCCTCCTAGAGCTGTGTTGCCCCCGCAACAGAGGTGTTGATTATCTAGCCCACCTACACCGGGATGGCAGCTGATGTTGGTCACATGTTGTCAGCCTCCAAGTGAAAAACTCCACTTGGACCTCTTGTGAGCTGCAGACCGTTCAGCAGTTTTGAATACTGTCACAGTCACTTGCAGCTTGCTCAGGTATGAACGGGATGCCACTGCTACAGATCTACACTGGGATACGTTCAACCAGGAGATATTTATAGATGTTATGCCCAGCACAACTTGTAGGGTTAGATTGTACTCTGATACATTGCCAAAAGAAAGGAGTGCCCATGTACGTGTATATTTGTATGTGTGTTTATAGCTGCCATTATATACCATGACATCCTTCTTTGTGACCTTATGAAAAGGATGTGACCTAATGGATGAGAGAGCAGGAACAAAGAGACTTGAGATAAGATTTTTAACAGGCCCAAGAATCATCTCTACAGAGTTTCCCCAGGAGGAATTTTGGTCTGTTGTATTTGTTTGTGGGCTCCTCTTTGCACTGTGGTCGGGTGAGAGCCTGGGTGCACAACTCTCTTCGGATGATGTTTTCAGTGAGCAAGAGTAGGAGAGACAGAGTTAAGCCTGGATTTTACATCTCTTTGCAGATTCCTTGTGTCCTGGGGCAAGATCAGCTGCTGTTCACACTATGAACTGGAGTGGGGCAGTAAGTTTTGGGGGGACGTGGTAAAACTCTTTTTGTCCTGTCCAGCACTGATCAGTGTCTTGTGTATAATGTTCACTTGACCACTCTCCTCTTCCACAATAAATTGGCTCAAGGCTTGCTAGCAAAGGAGGTAAAAATGAGCAGTAGGGAAGCATGGCTAATGCTTCTTTTAAGTGGCAACAAAGTAGGCAGCATGGCCAGTGTATTGGACTGTTTGCTGTCTTGACCTGCTGCCCTAGGCAATTGCCTGTGCCTAAGGGCCTCATCGTTTCTTTTCTTTTCAGTTCCATGTTCCCTTTTTTATCCCTTGACTCCTGATCTCCTTTAATCATCAAGTGGAACAATATAAATCTAAATATAATAACAGTTTTTTTTTTCTTTTTAGGCTCAGAGATGCACGTAACCAGTATTGGAACAAGGACAGTGCTCTGTATCTGTCAGTTTTTGAATGATCTGGACGCTGGGGAGACAGCTAGGAAAGAAGCAGGAAGATATATGCAAATGCTCTTATCAGATGCTGTGCGAAAAAGAGCAACAGTGTGATGTGACTTGTGTGCAAGGTTGGGAATGAAAAGAATGAAGCAGAGCTAATTTCAGTAATCTGCTCTGAGTAACACATTTATTCAGCTGTTTCAGATGGTAGTTGTTTTTCCATGCATTAGCATTTTGGTCACTGTAGTAAAAGAACATGTTGTATATGTAGGTGGAGGCATGAGTGCTCTTAAATTGTTGACACAGGAGCACAATACTAATTTTTACTGGAGTTGTTATTACATGCAATATCACCCAGAGGATCTGAATTTTATCAGGTTCCTGTTTTGCGAGGTGCTACTTATAATGTGAGGTCTTTGTCTTCATCTTGAGATATAACTAAACAATACAACCAAATGGCTGTTGCATCATCTTTATCTACAAGGCAGGGATGGAAGAATTAAAAACTATTCCTAAAGAAATATGGGCACCTGGAAATTGAAAACCATTTTTATATTTTGGCTGCTAATTTTGAGGTGTACGAGATGGCTATTGAAGGACACGGTAGAGGAGCATTTCAAAACAGTCTTTCTTTGTAGTGTTAATGGAAAGTCTTTATTGGTGGTATTTTCCACCAATTGAAGCATCTTTCGAATTAAAACTAAAATTTTGTGAAATAAGAGCCCTGAAGAAACCCTGCAAAATTAAAGTTATTAGCTTCCTTAAAATATCCTTATTTCTTACTTTTCCTATTAGATTTATTAAAGTTGTAGAACACAGGGCAGAAGGGACCTGAGGAGGACATCTACTACATTTCCTGCTGTGAAGTAGGCTTAGCTATATGTAAAACACCACAGATGTCTATCTAACCTGCTTTTACTATGTTATTTACTGCATGATGGGAGACTATTTCTATATAATACTGCTTTTCCACAAACTTAGGATGCAGACATGGAAGATCTTCTATTATACTAGATACTCATTTGCATAATGCCAGATTAATGCATCCAGACCAGTCACCTTAAGAAAATGACAGAATAAACTAATACGTAAGTTGGAAGAAAACCAAAGTGTACATGCATATTCATTTTGGGTTGGCTCTGGAACTCTTCTTTGGCAGTCACAAAGCTGGCTGGCTTGTTTCCTCAAGAAAGGAAAGTCTCAGATGGCCTCTAGTTGCCAGAACAGCTCGTAAGTGATCTCTGTGTAAGACGAGCAGGTCTAACATAGTTCCAGATGTCCAGCAGGAACTGCTGTTGAGAGCTTCTGTATGAACAGAGTCATTTTTCACTAAACTCATATTACTCTTTTTTTCCATAAGGAATCAGACTCATTAACTTTTTTACAGGCACATTTTTTATAATAATTTGTCATGGGTGAACCAGGTCAGGAAAGGTACAGTTCAACCTGTTCCTGGCTCAAAATAAATGCAACCGGTCCTGGAGTATAAATAACTGCCTTGTTTCTTACAATTTTCAGTTTCTATGAATCTTTCTCTTTTTTGAGTTTTGTTGTTAGCATAGACACGGGTGGGTGTTATACATCACAAGTTTATGTTCTAGGCATTTCCAATAAAGTTTAGGGACATAAGAAGAGAAAAATGTCTATCCTGGATCAGACCAAAGATCTAGCTAGCCTACTATGCCATCGTAGTGGCCAGTACTGGATGCCCAGCACAAAACCAGCACAAACATAGAATGATTCTCCCTTAGGATAGTTCTGCAGCTTCCAGCAATGTGCAGCTCAGGGATATGTTTAGTTAGAGGCAGCACCTTTGTGTTTAATTGTCTTTAATGATTTTCCCCCCATGATTTTGAATAATGTCTTTTGGAATCCATAAGCTTTGGCTTTGGAATCCGTAAGCTTTGGCCCTGCTCTAATCCTTTGTAATAGGCTACACAGCTTAATTATGAGCTGTGAAGATGTATTTCCTTTTGGCTTTTTGGAACATTCTAGATGATAATTTCACCTGATGTCATCTTTTTTTGGTATTACCAAAAAGAAAAACAAAAAAAAAGAATAAGAATTTCCTGTTCATCCTCTCTGTGCTACAGATTTTACCATTCACAGTTATATTCCTCTGCAATTGCTCTTCCAGGCTGAAGAAGACCTAACCTTTTAATCATCTTTACAACTTTAATTTTTCTAGCTCAACTCTATCTTTGGAAATAGAGCTGCACCAGAACTACATGCAGTGTTTAAGATGCTGAGACACCTTGGATTTATACAGTGACATGCTCATTATTTCCTGTTTGGTTCTCTGTTCTGCACCTAATAATTTCTAACGTTCAGTTAGCTTTTTTGTCTGTTCTTACGTGACATTTTGGAGTTAAACACTGATGCAGAGGATGCTTATGCTTTCTGCAAGAATTTTGAAGATAGACACATTTCAGTTATTATCACAGAATGAATCCTTGATAGTGACATTGTGACACAGGCCGAAAACGCATAGAAGAAAGTCGAAACCTGATTCTCCCCTTTGAGTTCCCTGACTAGCTTATCCATGAAACAGTCGTTCAAAGGGTCTAAAAATACCCCAGTATGACATTTAAATCTACATGAGAATAATTAAATTCTCTTATTATTATGGTGTTTCCAGTCCTGGCAGACTCTGAATCTGATTTTTACTACCTTGTCACAATTGTTATCCATCATTATCTTGTCCCTGATTGGCAGCAATGTGTATACTTTGCCGTAGGAGTTGATTACTAGGTATCAACATTTTTTAAAAAAGCTAATTTTAAAACCTGACATTTCTGTATGTGATTTGATATTTGTAATTGGACATCCAACCATGGCTGTAGTTTTGGTGGTCTCACAAGGTGTCTCATGATGCAATGTGATATATTTCAGATTGAACTGCGAAAGTCAAACGTACAAACACATCACCTTCATCTGTGAAAAAAAGAGGAATGAGTCAAAAGGAAGTAAAACAAAATATTCAAGAGAAGAACAGTTCTTACCAGTAGAGAGTGAATTTTGAAAGAAATCCGAATCATGCTAGCTCATTTCAATTGTTTCGAAATTGTCACCAGCTTGTAGCTTAGCATATACATTTTAATGATATAAAAACTACTCAATATAAAGCTAGTCTCCATTGTTTCTTGACTGAAAATATTTTACTGAGCAAACACCTGGTAATGATAACTCATCTGATTGTATTTAATAATAATAACATGCTTGTTTACATTTCTTTGTTCCAAATATTGCCAGGTGTTTTACACATATAAACATGCATGAACTAAGCTTGATAGCATTACCAAAACCAGAATAACTGGCAGCTAGTTCCCTACCTAGGGCCATCTGCAAAATGAAATAAAACTTCAGGGATTTTTCTACTAACATGCTCTAACTGTGCCTTGATCGATACGCTCAAGCACTTTTAAACCCTCCCCCCTTTTGCTCCTTTGTTGTATAATAAATTCATGTATATTTATCCGTACTGCAGCATTTGCCATCTGCTAATCCAGGTTCTAGGTCTAAATAGCACAAGTTCTCTATGCCAATGGATTGTCCCTTGCTATGTATTATGTCTCTGAATTTAAGTATCATTTTAATATCAACAGCAGATTTGGGTGTTATTGCCTCATTTGCCAGTTTGTAGGATCCTTTAAATAAACAATACAAATATATGCGCCCCCATTTTGGTCTCAGTAGTGTCCTGTTGGTTATCTGTAGTCTATGTAGTTTCATTTTTAGCTTACTGAAAATGCAGCTATAGGAATTTCCTTCTCTCCTACACTTCAGATTATTTTGAATGTACTGTGCCAGCAACCATTGTATTTCATACCTCTTTGTCAGCTCTCAACAGTAACTCCAGATGGGATATGGGAGTTTGTAAAGCACTTCCTGCAAATCTAAAGAAATCCAGCCAAATGTATCTCTGATGTGAAGCCACTGGTGATAATGGGAATACAGCAAGAATGAACGTTGCCTTGGTGCCCATTAAATCTGTTTCATTTAGTTTTGGCAAAATATGTATGATTTTTTTTTAATGAGTTAGTCACTGTCTCACTAATCTGAGTCCAGACTGGCTATTCTTATTCAAGCTGTGCTTTCTCCGATATTGACTAGACATAATGGATCCCTAGATGTGTTGTTGGTGATAACTTATTTACTGCTGCTGCAAGAAGCTTGTATCTCAGTAGGCAATTAAAACTGGAATGTTCATTCAGCTGAAGAATGGGCTAAGCAGGCAAGGACATTTTTCATCTAGGTCCTAGCTGGAAGAAAAGACTGCATGAAGTTGAACAGCATCTGCCAGCTCCTGGGAGTGCAGTGGCCAGTAGTTTAATTGGAAAGGTCATTGTGGGCATCTTGCATTACTGACAGGTCTCCTGCTAGCCTCTCTAAAAGGCCTGCTCAGAGTTTTCCTCACTGGACCTGGAACTGGAATTTCTTCCCCCTATCTTTTAAATGAACATGGAAAGGCTTCCATGTCCAAATGAACGTAAAAGGCTTTCAATCTTTAAATCAATGTTCTGTTTAGAATAGAAAATAATAAATTAGGATATGAAAATAACTCACAGTGTTTTTTAGTTAGAACAGATGAAATAAAGCATATCTCTCACCTACCTACTGTGTTCATTGCAGGACTGGTCCTTTTCCCCAGTCCGGCAACTTTCATTGACTTTCTAGGTTTAAACAAATCCATACACCCTCTTCTGGGTTCCTAGGGAAATGTCTGTCTTTCCATCACCTCTCAGGGTACCATTTCAAGCCACCTCTAAAATCGCTTGCTGCTGAAATGGTTGTTCCTACTTTTTCCCTTGCACTTTCAAACAAATGCTTCTGCAGTTTCTTTTGTGTAGGCTGTGACAATGCTTGGTTGCAGGGTAAGTAGGCTTAACTTGCTGCTGATGGAAAACCAGTAATTTCTTTTTTGCTAGGTTAGTTTTCTCTGAAATTGGCAGGTGAAGGAGCAGGATCAACTCCTCCAGCAATTGCAGGCAGGTAACCTGGAACTGCACCCTAAGGTTTGGATGTGGCTCTGCATCCTCTTGGAGGCTGCCCCCTCACTTCTCTTAGAAGTTTCACAGTCTCTATCGCTGCTTTATGCCCTTTCCTCAGTGAATTTCTCCTTTCCTGCCTGCCTCTGTGCTTCAGAAGGTTCCCTTAAGCTCAGCATCTTCACTCTGAGGAAAAAGAGAACATCTCCGTTTCTCCCTCTCTCCAAAGGATTCAGTCGAATTCAGGGAGTGGTAGACAAGAAGAAACTGGCCTTGCTTTCCTGCAAGCAATCGTATCTTTGACGTGGTGGAATGCACAGTACTGGAAACAAGTAGTTTCATCAAAAAATATATAGGCATACGTATACGTAAACTACACATGTAGTTTGTAAACTACACGCTACATATATTATGTAAATAAAGGATGAAAATTAGTGTCTGTGCAGAACCTGCAGACAGTTGGAAATCCTGTGTGAGTTACCTTCCATTAGTTTTCTTTCCGCTGGGATCCATCACCAACAGCTCATTTGGTCCCTCCTGCCCTGAGTCATTTAGCCACTCTTTTCTCCATCATAGGGAGATCTTTGAAGAAGGGTTCTGCCTTCACAGGATCTATACTATTCTCCACAGCTCTGAAACAGAATCTTGGCTGTATTTCAGATCAAGAAAGTTACATTCTGTGTATCTAGATTGCTGGTGCTGTATCAGTTTTCTAGGGTTGTTTTTTCCTTGTTCCCTCTCCTACCCCATTGTGCAAGCTGCTCCGAGCTTTTTGAGCTACTGCTGCGTGCTGTGCTGTGTTCTGCTTTGAGGTATGGCTATATGTTAGTAACTGGTGACATGACTCTTCTTCCTTGTGTATGAGCACACACAGATATGTACAGACATGCACAGACTAATTCTCTCATTCTTCGGTCCAGGTGAGTTCACTGGGGAGGAGGAAACTCTGAATTTCTTGTCTATTCATATCTGTGAAACAGGATTGCAAATATAGTTTTCCAGAGACGTTGAGCTTTTAATCTGTTGCTGTTCCACATGGACAAAAGACCAAAGAATGAAAAATGGAAGAATTCAGATTTATGCATTCACTGGTTGTAGGTGGCACCAAAGGATGCATTTAGACTAGCAGAGAAGTTTAATCCTTTGTTATTAATGTATTCCCCAAACTGTAGCAGCATTGTGCTCAGTGTTAGCCTTCTCATACACTGCTGTTTACACTAGACATGAGGAAATGTCTTGGGATGCTCTCTGGTGCCCTGATCATTCAGTGAGGAAGTTTGGCCACCATATAACAGGGCTGCACAGTATAATGTTTGGATGTATGTGTCCACACTTCCCTCCTGTGAAAGCCAAGGTATGAGGAGAAGTGTGAAAAGGTAGTAAGGCCACTGTGAGTTGCATCTTTGTATAGACTGGGATTTGGCCAGGGCACAGTCTGTATCCACCTCAGCATAGGACCTCTGAAACCCTCTAGAGTCCCTCAGTTCAGAAATGGTCACAGTAGGTCAGTTGCCCAATAGACAGGGCAGTGAACAGCTATATTATGACTCCCAGCTTGCCAGTTAGAAAATGGAGATAATGGAAATCTCCAAGAGATCTCCTGCTTCACTTGCCTCAAGTCATACAGGTTTGGAATCCTGAGCTGCGGTCCAGGGCTTCAACCCTTCTGCAGACAATTCAGTTATTGTAATTATGAATTGCCTTGACTCTTTGAGCCGTTCCTGTTATATTTATCATCAAACGGTCCCTCATCTTGTAGAAATAATGCTCTTCAGCTAAATAAGGGGATCTTCTATCCCTATTTTGGACTCTTACAGAATGAGAAGTACTAGAGAAGATAAATAATATCTTTGATATTATAATAGATAGCTGTATGTATTATGACAAGCTTCAAAGTGAAAGAAATGTGATTAATAGAAAGAAAGAATGTATGCATCAAACATTAAATACTTGCCTCCAATACAATTACAACTGTCAAACAGAAGGTTGTATCTGTGTTGTCTCTTCAAAACCGGCTTACAGTTGATGCCATTATTTCTTGATGATAAGGAGGAGAAGTGTGATTGTGTTTATCAGCTGCTTTTCCCACACAATGATATTCCTTTGTGGAAATGATACAACCTTGTAGCCTACTGAGAAGTAAATTAAAAAAGCACTGTGATTTATTCCCTGAATGAAATTTCTGATTAGAGTTACAATTGCTCAAAATATTATCTATTTTCCTTTTCTAAACTTAGGAAAAGGCTATTTAAACTATGGCTACTGACATTTGGATAGAGGTAAGATAATGTGCTCATATAATACTCTATTTTAATAAAGTCACATGTTAACACTCACTGCAGTTAAGTTCTGAGACTAACTTTACTCCAGTATATTTCCTTTTATGCAGATGTGAGACCTCAGTCTCCTTCCACGCATATATAATTCCACCAAAGCAAGTGGAGCTGCATTGATACGTTACTGTTATCAGAAGACATAACAGGAAAATATGAGTGGAGACTGAATACCCTGTGAAATTTCTAGTAAAGACAAAGTAGAATTCTGCTGGTGAGATGCCAGCAGAAAAAAATATCAGTGGATACATAGT